>NW_015386487.1:1655434-1681146 GCF_001527695.2 Protobothrops mucrosquamatus
TCATGCCCATTGCTGGTTGGCTAACTAGCAACAGGGTCTTGCCAGCCAATGGAATTGTGTGATTACAAGCCAGGGGAATCCCATAAAAGAGGGCTCCCCTGGCCCAGAGAGCCAGTCCGGATTTACTTGATGCCTTGCCAATAAACCGAGAGCTGACTGTCACTCGACTCGTGTCTTACTGCCTGCGCGATCTAACAGTCTGCCCCAGCCTTGTCCTTCTTTTCCCATCCTACCCAGCCCCAATCCTCCCACCCCCAATTCTAAGCTTTGCTCCTAGCAGTGGTCAGCTTGTGGGACATTCTGGAGCTGATTTGGTGGCAATGCTTTTTAGGATGCTTTGTCATGGATTAAATTTTAGCCTTTAATAATCTGGGAATTTCACAAAATTATATTTTTAGAAGTTGTTTATTTCCTCTCCAAATGTAATGAACTCCTGGAGATTCAGCATGAAGCTACACCAAATTAAGGCTGCCGGCGATATTTATGGCTGTAGCATCCACATTCATATTCTGCTGTCTGAGCCAAGCCTTTGCATCATAGTTTGGCTGCCAGCCTCCACAGAGTGCCCAGAGGTCTTGAACAATGCTACCTCCTGCATTGTGGCCTGATCCAAAGAATCCGTATGCTGGGCACATGTCACCCTGCCCTGCCTTTTCTCCAGGACCCCTCTCTCTGAGGGGCAGCAACCTCTGTCTCCCACCAAAGACTGTGTGCTACCAGGAGGGGAAACTGGGTTGTCCCTCCCCAGGGCGGTGGCTTCCTGTCCACTGTCCTGCCCCTCCCCCCTTGCAGACTGCAATTGCAAGACTCTTCTCTGGAGGGAAGGCACGAGTTGGACTGGGATGTGTGTGTGGAAGATCTGAAACCAGGTCTCTCTTTCTTGGCCCTCCATTGCTGCCCAGAGAGGTCCCTGTTATTAGCGAGTCATGGTTTCGTGTCACTCTGTGGATGAAGCTCTGCCTCTGTCCATTCGCACCCTTATCTGGGAGTTCACAGTTTGGGACAAAAGAATTGCATTCTGCTAAGGAAGCATCATCACCTGCAAGGATTCCCTCCTCAGGTGACCCTTTTGCTTGCTCGAGTGGAGCGCAATGAACAATCCCTTTCCAGGAGTTGTTGAGCAGGTTCCTAAGGTGACCTGGGTCAGGGATGGGAGGGTGGGGTGGGATGGGGCTCTAGCTCATTTCCTGGATCTGTACTGTGGGAGGTGGGAATGTGCATTGGGGCCACTGCTGGCCAGCATAATTCCCTCCCCCAAATTCAAATCCAGGTTCCCGTTGAAAGCATTTCAGCCATACTAAGTAACTACTTTGGTTGGGCAAAATCTTCAGCTTTTCATTCCACTCAAGCCAGCCAAATTATGCAAGTCTTGACATGTGTGCAAAAAAACGTTTCCAGGCTCCTCAGTGGGGCATGTGCTGTGAAATGTGAAATAATGATCTGTCCTCATTTGAATATATTCTGTGTCTCCTTGGGAATTCCTGCGTGTGTCTGATGCTTTCAAGAAATCCCACAGGGGCTTTGCAGCAAAGCCGCCCACTGGTGCACCTGTGACCGTGCCAGCCTTTTCCTCCCACCACTGCTGACCAGCCCCTTCCTGAGGCTTATGCCAGTTCAGAGAGGTCAAAAGCATGGCATCCTTGGCACCAATCTCAACAACAGGATGAGATTCTGTCTGCAATAATTCACCCCTCCCTCCAGTCTTGGTGTGAATTTTATCTAATCACCATGGCAACAAGATAAAAAAAGTGTGAACACCACGTCTCTTTTACTGTGATAATTCAGATTTAGATATTCAGATCAGATGGAGATGAAGATTACAGATGGAGTAGCAAGACGAGAGATGCTGCTGCGGGTGTGAGTGATCATCCTGCCCTTTTGAGAGAGGAGGGGGCAACATGTCGCCTGCTGGTGTGTTTGAAAGACAATTAATTTGTCAAATGTGCCTTAATAATTCAGTTTTGTGTGTGTGTGTGTGTGTATAGCTAAGGCAGAAATGTTTGCATTCTGTTGGTGCTCCTATACATTTTGAATATGGCGGTTTGAAAGCTTGGACACTATTTTACAACCATGGGTAGTATTACTTTAAACATGGATCTTGGGAACAGCTATAATTTTTTCCAAAGGCCCAGAGAGATTTAAAATTCCATTTTGAGTTCTCCCCCTCAGCTAAGCCCTTTTGCTCCTTGTTCTCCTTCTCACCCCCATGTGTGCTCTGCTTACATGGCAGCGCCCAACTGCTCCATGGGCCGCCTCCTCCTCCTCTTCCTCCTCCCCCCATCAGTAGGTCCTGCTTCCTGAACTTTAGTGGGCAATTAGCTTTGGCTGCCTCAAGTATCTCTTGCCTTGGGCACAAGGAGCTGCTCCCCAGCCAAGCCCTGTGGAGGAAGGGGCTTTTACCCATCTCCCTGCCTGCTGAGTGGAGCATGGGAAGGGGAGGTTGGGGGAGGAGGGAAAAGACCCCGGTAGATCCCTGGCCCACTGGTAAGAAGGTAGTTCCAATGATTTTGAGAACTCTCAACCTATTTATAATTTTCCAAGTCACCAGCTTGTTGTTAGTTGTTTATATTAGTGCTTCATGGGGTAGATCTTATTTTCTAGGATTTTCTGGCCAGATGCTGAATAATTTAGCAAAGTACCAGGCAAGAACAAGACCTGGTAATCTGAAGTTGTAAGTGCTGTGGGAACCTAGGCCAGCTCCACAGAAGGTGCTGTTTCTCTGCTTTGGTCTTTGGAGTGGCTAGATGGTTTCCAAGCCTCTGTGGGTCAGGACTGAAAGCTCCTTTGTGCCTCAGGCCTTAAGGGAGGCCCTGGCCAAGGTGAGTTTCCCGGGGTCTCCTGAGAAGATGGTATCATTTCCACAAAGAGGAAGGGGTCCTGTGTGGAAAGGCAGAATGGCCATCAAAGGCTGGGCTTGTTAGCCACATGGACTCTGACCTGCTAAGTGAAGAGGGGTGGCTTGCAGAGGATGGGTAGGGTGGAGGGCTGCGTGGGTCTCCAAGGATGCTGAAGCCAGTGCAGGTGGCAGTCCCAGTAAGCTAAACTATGAGCAGTTGACTTTGGACTTTGGCTGAACATCACCTTCCTTTGCTGTTCTGGGCGTCGGTCTTTAGGAGCTGGAGGGAGATGGCCAGTTCAGCTGGGAGCAGATGGCCTTAGATTGCAGTAGGGAATGTCCTGGCCCAGGGCTGAGGATGGGAGCCTCTGGCTGACACAGTCAAGAACTCTGTGCAAAAAGAGTGAATCGGGGTCTGGGTCAGCACTTGAGGAGGGGGGAGATGAAGGAGAAAGGATCTCTGTCTGTTCAGGTCCCCCAGTGACTTTTTCTCCCAAGAAGCTTCAAAGCCCATGTCTTCCTGCGGTCTCTCCCTTCTTCAAGTCAAAATACAGTCCTTGACTAATGACCATAAATGAGGCTAGAGTTATGGTTATAAGTCATTGCAGTCATAAGTTGAGACACCCATATGACTGGAAGTAAAGTTTCAGCTTTTTTGTATGGCAGTTGTTAAGCAAATACAACAGTTATTAAGTGAACACATTTATTTGAATAGGCATTTTTTGTTGGAAACCAGCAAAAAACATCACAATTCATAGTCACATGACTGTGGAAATGCCACTACAACCGTAAAGCTAACCTTCCTGACATGCAGTTGTGTAACTGAGAGGTATGTGACCGTTTACGATGGCTGGGTCAGCTTTATGGGCCATAAAACACCCATTCTGTGGCTGTTGTAAGTCAAATGGTCATAAAACGTAAAATGACTGGTTGTTAAGCGGGGTCTACATGCAATTTCTGGTTTTTTTTACTCTCCCTGCTCAAGGCAATATGCAACATGTTCAAACTGGGGGGTGGAGAATTTATATTTTTCTTAGTGCTAGCTGGTAAGGTGTCTCCCCAGCAAGCTGTGGCATTAACTGCCATTTGTCAGGAGAGGCCTCCAATGTCTGTTCATGAGTTCCGAAAGATGATTCCCTCCCCACCCCCCAATGCTCAAACAGGCATGTCAGGGCATGGATACAAGCATCCTCCTCCTCTTGCCCCAGAGGCAGAGCTGAAAAAGATTGTGAAGTCGGTCCCTCGGGATGCCATCCTTCTCTTCCCTTGTCCCGTCCCTGCCTTGCCCCGGGAGACATGTGTGCCTTGCTCACCTCTCCTCTTGCCCACGATCTCTGCTGTTTTTACTTTCCCTCTTCTTGGCACTTTGTTTTTACCTACCTTCACCTTGGCTGTTCACCTAAATCTCTGAGCAACCATCCCTTCAAAACTCTTGCTGGACCTGCTGGTGTGGCAGAAGGCTTCCCAATGGTCTAGAACACCTATAGGCCTTTCCTGAGCTAAACCCTCAAAATCTGAGGAGGGAGACCTCTTCTTGGCCACAGATCTGCTCTAGACTCACTGACAGCATGGATTTCAGGGGCTGTAGCGAACGCTGTTGGGAATGATCCCCAGACACGCAGCAGGCAAAAACACAAAGATCTTTCAATGCAGAGCACATAAGATAACTCTTCTATCTATAGTAGCCTTCCTGGCTACTTCATTGTTTGGCCCAAATAGCTCTTCATAGGAATCTCCAAGGACAGCAGTGTGTGTGTGTGTGTGTGTGTGTGTGTGTGTATGTAAATAGGCTACCTAAGGCAAGAGATTGTATGGCTCCTGGGCCAAATAGCAACAGCACTTAGACTTATATATGGCTCCACAGCTTTACAGCAGGGTCTCCAATCCCTGGGCCATGGCCCACTACCAGGCCGTGGCCTGTTCAGAACCAGCGGTGAGTGAGCACATGCATGTGTGCAGCTCTACTTGCACACACAGCAGGCAGGCAAGCACATGCATACAGCTTCATTTGTGCAAGTGGCGGAACCATCTCCTCTCCTCCCCTCCCCCCCTGCTGGTCTGCAAAGCCAGAAATAACACTGCTTTACAGCACTCTCTGAGCGATTTAGAATGTCAGCATGTTGCCCCCTACAATCTAGGTCCTCATTTTACCAACCTTGGAAGAATGGAAGACTGAGTCAGCCTTGAGCCGGTCAGGATTGAACTCCTGGCAGTGGGCAGAGTTTGCCTGCTATACTGCATTCCAACCTCTGTGCCACCAGGGCTCCCTAATAATTCACCATTCCTGAGAAAGACAAGGAATGACATGCCATCTTCGATCTCAAATGCACGCATCATGCAATCAAATACTATTAGTCGTGGGAGAAAGCTCTGAGAACCAGAAAATAATTGTCTGGGGCTTAGTGGGCTTACAGGATGGCTATCTACAACTTCCTTCCAGAAATTCCTCAGGGATCCACCACCAGTTCAAGGCTCTCTCTTTTGGCCTGTTGTCAGTTCCCAGAATATTCATGAATATAATGGAGAGCACTGACTGTAGTTTAGTTCAAATTCATACTTCAACCAATGCAACAGCATCCTCCAATTGTCACATACCCTACAGCATCTTGGTGCCATCTTGGATATCAGAAGTGGCCCATTTTCCCTCTTAAAGGAGCAGCAAATGGAAACATTCAAATGGTGGTTGTCCTAATCAAGTTCATGTACCTTGCACTAGATCCACTTCATCAAAGATGCCATGGATGGGAGCCAAAGATAGCAGAAACTTCCTGGAACTGCAGTCAACATGGTAAAATCTGAACAAATTCTAGATTATTATTCTAGTATATACTAGCAGGTTGTTAAAGACCACATCAAGAAAGAGGGAAGCAGCAGATCAAGGCAGCTCTTGAGGATGATGGAGGCAGACTGTTAAGTCCGGAGAATAATGACGAAGGAGGCAATGCATGTTACTGAACAGATCTTTATTCTCACTCTGTGACAACTACCAACCAAAATGAGCAGAGGCACGCAGGCCTCCTTTTATACCCCCAGATCCCCGGGCAATCTCAACCAATGGCAGGCAGTCTTTTCCCGCCTCGCGCATGTGCGCGAGGCCGGCACCACTCAGTCTGGTCCCGGGCAGCTTTTGCAATGCCGGGGACTCTTGCATCGTCTCGAGCCTGCTTTTGCAGGCTCAGGACACAACACCCCTCCCCCCTAGATAAAACAATGTTGCGCACACAATGTACGCCACCTCTTGTAGAGTATGTGTTTGCTAACTTTTGCATCAAATGCACAGAGTGTGGAAAGTATTGGTCGTGCTATCATTCTGAGAATAAATGAACCCAGAGAATAAATGAACCCAAATGAACCTATGCTAACCAACCTGGACCTCTTGTCCAGGTTCCTCTAACCCTTGCTCACCTCACATAATCTGCAAGGTATTTGGGCGGGCCTTTGACCCGTAGCGACCTTCTCGGACCTGGGGAGATTGAATGGTCCCCACCATTGTTTTCCACACTAAGTGAATTACACTGCGGCTGTCCTATAACTGTTGCCTGACCTCCCTGCTCGCCGCCAAGGCTCAGGAGGCCAGGATTCTGCTGTTCACCGTACCTGGTCGACCTGCCTCTTTCTGAGCCCTCTGAACTCCTTTCCTTGTTCCCTGAAGGGGTGTAATTTTCCTGGCTCCTTTCTGTAGTGATAGGGTCCAAGGATACCTCCCTGTTAGCCCTACTGCGCGGGGACTTCCTTTTGTGAGCCATTGCGGAAAAGGGCAAGTCCCCAAACTGTTGTGCCTGCTCTCTTGTATACTGTGAGTTATGAGGATGCTCCCGGTCAGTCTCCTTGTCTGGAGTATTGTTGTTTAGTTGTGGATAGTGAGGATACCTCCGGTGTGACTCCCAGGCTGGAGCAAGTGTGGGGGTGTATGTTTGCCCCCTGCCCCCTGAATTCCTATTCGGAGCACTTGCGGAACTTGGGGGTTGAGAACCCATGGTGTCCTCAACAGCCAGTGTTGGCTGCTGATACTGATCCCCAGAATGCACTCCCCCCTCCTCCTCCCCCCCCCGAGAAGGCAGAGGATAAAACCGAGGCGAGTCCAGCCTCACACGCAGCTGATCAATATGGCGGCGAAGAACGCGACCATCGTCCAAGGACACCTCGTAGGACAGAGGCCCCGAGACCTTGCAGACCACAGCCGGGACCCAGAGGTGTCCAGGCCCGTAATTCCTGGTCCAGACAGGATCACCCACGTGAAGGACCCGTGGTGCGCGCGGATGGGACACCTGTGAAGCTACTCGCTCTGGATGCAGCCTGTCCAATTTAGTCACAAGCTGGCAACCCCAACGGAGTTCTGCCAGGCACTTACCCGTGGCAGTGCACGGAGTAGTACAATGGGCTAGAAGGAAGTCAGCCAACCTGTGATGCCAGTTGCCATAAGTCAGTTTCTTGAGAGCATCCTTGGCGATGCGGACCATCCGTTCAGCCAGACCGTTGGTGGAAGGGTGGAACGGAGCTGAAGTCGCATGGCGAATCATGTTGGCTTGTAGGAAAACCTGAAACTCAGCAGAAGTAAATTGAGGACCATTATCCGATACCAAGACATCCGGAAGACCATGGGCAACAAAAATGCTTCTCAACACCTGGATGGTCTTGGCAGTAGTGGTGGATGACACAGGCACAACCTCCAGCCATTTGGAATGGCTATCCACAACAACCAGGAAGAATTGCCCCTGAAAGGGCCCAGCGTAATCTATATGTATTCTAGACCATGGAGTGTGTGTTTCCTCCCACTTATGAACAGGGGCCTGAGGCATTTCCGGCCTGGACTGCTGACATGCATGACACCCATGTACCTGGGCCTCAATGGCTTTATCAATGCCAGGCCACCACAAATGGCTGCACGCAAGCGCTTTCATCCTGACAATCCCAGGGTGACCCTCATGTAAGGAAACTAAGATTCTCGACCTCAATGAGGCCAGAATCACAACTCTAGAACCCCAGAGGAGGCAGCCATTGAATGTGGACAACTCGTGCCTCTTGACCCAAAAGCGTTGGAAATCCTCCTCTGGGCATCTGTCAGGCCAACCTGACAGCACCCATGTCAGCACGCGTTTAAGCGTGTGATCAGTGGCAGTTTCAGCAGCCACATCCCTAGCATTAAGGGGAGACTCCGGCAAATCCTGAATGGACAATATGTGCACAGCAGGAGCAGGATCAGGCTCCACAGCAGGCAAGGGCAGTCTACTTAGGCCATCAGCATGACCCATTTCCTTTCCAGGTTTGTGAACTAGCGAGTAGTCATAAGCTGACAAAAAAATGGACCATCGCAGCATGCGAGGGGAAAGGATGTGTGGGGTCTGTTTGGATGTAGTAAACAACCCCAGCAAAGGCTTGTGGTCAGTAAAGACCGTAAAAGGGCGGCCATAGATAAAATCATGGAATTTTTTAATTCCAGCCACAATAGCCAAGGCTTCCTTGTCAATTTCAGCATAGTTACGCTCAGCAGCAGACAAAGTCCTAGAATAATATGCCACAGGGACCTGAGTCCCATCAGCCGTCAAATGGCTAAGCACAGCCCCCACACCATAGGGCAGTGGTGGCGAACCTATGGCACGGGTGCCAGAGGCGGCACTCAGAGCCCTCTCTGTGGGCACGCGCACCGTCGCCCTAGTCCTAGGCCTTCAGCTGGGTTTTATAAAAACTTTTTGCTTTAGGCCTCCGCTGCTGTGTGCAAAAAAAAAAAAGGTTCAATCAGTCAATTTCAACTTCTCGTGGGAAAAAAAAGATCTTNCAGAAAAGCATGATAGAAGTTCAATAAGCCCAAAAAGGCTTGTAATTCACCCTTAGACTTAGGGCTTGGGGCCTGCTGAATAGCTTTGAGCTTAGCATCAGAAGGGTGGATACCCTGAGCATCTATCCTGAACCCCAGGAAATCAGTGGAATGGACACCAATCTTACACTTGTCCTGTTTTAATTTAAGGCCTGCTCTTTGGAAACGAAGCAAAACAGCCCTCAACCTTTCTGCCAGCATTTGAGGTGAGTCCCTTGCGATGAGGACGTCATCAAAATAAGGACACACACCAGGAATACCCCTCAGGGTGTTTTCCATTACGCTTTGAAAAATGCCAGGGGCTACATTCACCCCAAACTGCAACCTTTTCACCTTGAAAGCCCCTCTATGGGTAACAATAGTCTGAGCCTCTGCTGCTGCATCATCAACAGGCAACTGTTGATACGCTTGAGCCAGGTCTAGCTTAGCAAAAATCTTACCCTCTTTAAGAGAAGCCAAAATGTGGCTCACTACAGGCACAGGATAAGCATGTTGCTGTAGGGCCTTGTTTAGTGTGCACTTGTAGTCTGCACAAATACAAATGTCCCCATTTGCCTTCAAAGGCATGACAATGGGAGTTTCCCACGGGCTGGAGTCTACAGGCTCTAATATGCCTTGCTGAAGCAACTTGTCCAGTTCAGTATCAATCTTACTCTTAAGAGCAAATGGTACTCTCCTAGGTTTAACCCTTATTGGCTGTACAGTTGGATCCAGCTTTAGTGAAACTGGAGGTCCCTTGTAGGATCCTATCTCAGAGCTGAACATATCTGCAAACTCCTTGCAGACGTCTGCTAGGGTCTCCGTTTGCAATTTGTGCAGCCCTGTTACCTGGATTCCTAAAGCCTCAAACCAATTGAGTCCAATCAGACTCGTGCGCTCACCCGCAACAACCAGCACATCTAAGGGGCCTTCAAAATTCTTATACTGTACCTTAAGAGTGGCCTCCCCCTTAACGCACACCTTGGAATTTTGAAAGTCAGTAAGAATTACATTAGAAGGCCTGAGCATAGCTCGCTGGCCACTGCTGCTGCAGATTTTGTGGAATGTGTTAAGGGAAATTATGGGTAGGGCAGACCCCGTGTCCAGTTCCATAGACAATGGAACCCCTTGCAGCCTTACCTTAAGGGACAATTTCTTTTTAAGGGGTTTGTGTGTGCCTATTCTTAATATATTTCTGCGTGTTGCACAGAAACCCACCCTGTTTTGGCTGGGGACCCTGGTACCTTTCAGATTCAATTCTTCCTTTGGTTGTACCTTCTGTCGACTCAGGCAAACCGCTGCGATGTGGCCTTTCTTGCCGCACGCTCGGCAGATGGCGGAACGGAACCGACATTCTGCTCGCTTGTGGTGACCTCCGCATCCGAAGCATCGAAGCTCAGCTGGGCCTTTGTCCAGATGATCTTTTGGCCTCCTTCTGGCTGCTTGATAAAGCTTGTCCACTGCATCTTCAGGATCCTCTTCCGAGTCCTCCCGCACGTCCTCCTTGTGGATGGTTGCAGTCTCTGGAGCGCTTCGAGTGGGCCACAGATTCTTTACCGCTCTGCCTGCAGCTTCCTCTGCCGTAACCTCTCACAGAGCATCTTGGAAAGAGACATCTTCCTTAGCAAACAGCTTCTGCTGTGAGTCTCTGTTCCTCAGTCCGCATACAAAACGATCGCGCAGCCTTTCTTCTAGATCCTTGAACTCGCACGGTTTAGCCGCTCTTCTCAAGGCTGCAATAAATTCTTTTGCTGATCTCTCAGTTCAAATGTGTGCCTCCAAGCAATAACAGATTGCTTGGGCTGGAAGTGTTCTTTCAAAAGTTTCTTTAGATCAGAGTATGAAACAGCTTCTAGCGAGGCTGGGGCGACTAGATTCTCGGCGATCTCAAAGGCGTCTTGCCCACAAACGCACAACATTGTGGCAGCCTTTAGTCCATCTTCCCTTATCTGATTCACTCGGAAGTAAGTCTCCACCCTTGCAACGTAAGATTCCCATTTCTTCGAGTGAGAGACATCAAATTCAGATAAACGACCGATTTTTGCCATGATAAAGGAACAGGGTTTTCTTCAGCCGCACTCACCCTCCAGCAATGCTGTACTGGCAGGATAGATGCTGACTTTAACGCCATCGTCCCTCTTCCAGACTTCTTTTGGGTGAGTCTTTAAGCTTCCCTAGCTATCTAGACTAAATCCCACCTTCGTCGCCAGTGTTAAGTCCGGAGAATAATGACGAAGGAGGCAATGCATGTTACTGAACAGATCTTTATTCTCACTCTGTAACAACTACCAACCAACAAGAGCAGAGGCACGCAGGCCTCCTTTTATACCCCCAGATCCCCGGGCAATCTCAACCAATGGCAGGCAGTCTTTTCCCGCCTCGCGCATGCGCGCGAGGCCGGCGCCACTCAGTCTGGTCCTGGGCAGCTTTTGCAATGCCTGGGACTCTTGCATCGTCCCGAGCCTGCTTTTGCAGGCTCAGGACACAACACAGACAAACTTCTACACTGGGCAAAGGAAACCATACCCTTTCTCATGGCAGATCTTACTGGGGGAGCCACAAAAAAGCATCAGAGTATTTTAGCTTAAAGAAGCTGGATCCTGGCAAATAGTGCCTCAGTCCCAAATTGTTTGACTAAATTGTGCTGATCTTTGGGATTGCATCAATGGAGTTCCTAGCAATTCCCTTTGATTGCACCAGCTCCAATTTAGAGAAGGATTCACCTGAACAGAATGGGAGAATTCTATCTTGAATAATCTTGTTTTATTTTAAAAGCCCTAGTCAGGCTCCAAAGCTTACCTCATCATAATCTCCAGGTTGACCAACTAGCCTACAAGATTCAGAATAAGCCTACCCCCTCCCCTCCAATGCCAAGGCCTTGGCTGTCCTCAAAGTGAATGCTCCATTGGTCTTCTATGTCTTCTTTTATACGACAGTATAAAATTATCTTGTGCATCTTGGCTGCAGCATCTTTCAGTTGAACTACAGAAAACTGTTCCCTGTTAAAACTGGTCTCCTCCCAGGGAGAATCTCCCTTGGGAATGCCCTGATTCCACAGTAGGAAAACAATATATTGAATTTACCACAAAGATCCTTTTTTCACAGTTCTTGCAGCCCAAGCAAACATTGCCAGGAAAAAGAGAAATCCTCACTGAGAGGCCCCTCTGTATTGGCAACTGACATGAAGATGGTTGCTTCCATCCAGTATTTCTGCTTTCTCAAATTTTATTTCTTGAAGCTCTTCGATTTGTCATTTTGAAACTGGGAAAAGGACTCTCCTCCAATCTCACACACTTTTCCAACCCTGCAACTGAAGCTGGTGGAAGGGAATTCACAATGGAAAGGGAGCCTTCACAGCAAGTCCAGCATTGTGCATTTCTTTTGTGTGCAAAGAGGTTAGGTTCTTGTGGTAGTGAAGAGCAGGTGCTGAACCCTTGGATGGGTGACAGTTGCATGTTTCCACCCCACCTGCAGTGCAAAGATGACTGCATAATGTATGCAGTGGCAGAAGCTGAGGGATGTCTCCCCCCCCTTCCTGAGGGATGTCTCCCCCCCTTCCTGAAACAGGCTAGGCTTTATTTCTGCCTTCCAAGTCTTTCATTTTGTAGGAGAAACAGATGTGTGTGCTGCAAGCCTGTTCTTCCCCAAAGAGAGAGGGTTGCCTTGTTTTCATCTCCATCTCCTCTCATTTTAGGACAAAGAGAGCCCTATTTCTCCCCACACACTACCACTACGGAGACGCAGCTGATCCAGCAGTATGTTATTTTCATCCTGGAGGGTGCGAAGGGAAAGGTCGCTCTTCTTGTGCTGATCTCTTTCCTCCCGTCCTTCTATTCCTCTAGAGGGAAACTCACAGCTTTCCCCAGACTTGGTTTCTTACTGGCATAGGTTGTTGGGCCACACTCTTCTCCTGCAAGAGAGTCCTTATGTGTGCTGAAGCACAGGGGAAAGGGAAGAGGAAGGGGAAGCCGCTCATTCAAGTCAAGTGCCCTTCTCTGCCAAAAAAGGGGAAGCAATAACCTAGAGCTATGGGGGCAGTCTCTAACATAGTTAACATAATAGAGGGGGGAATTATGAAATACATATTGTATTCATTTTGTGTCAGCATTAAATCTTAAATTAGGCTTTCTTTTGTCCTGACCCAGCCCATTTTTTAGAATTTGATCTTGCCACCCAAAGGCTGCAGACTTAGTCTGCAAAAGATTCCGTACATTTCCCTAATTTAGAAAAACATTAATCAGACCAGTTTGGATTACTGCTAATTCATCCAAAGTTATTAAAATGCATTCAGAAAAAAGTATGTTTGGTGAGTTAGTGGCAGCTCAGTGGAGGTGTGTCACATTCAGTGACGAAGCTAGAGAGGTGCTAGACAGGTGCCCACCCTGAATCCGGAGCACTTTCCTTGCCTTGGATCAGAAGATGCTGCTTGAGCCCCACTGACCCGACTTCTTCTCATGATTGGTCAGTTAGCCCTTCCCCTCTCCACCCAATTGGCAGCAAACAAAATCAGGGAGAGGGTTGCTGCTCTCATTATCACCCCCTCTTCTGTCTCTGTCCTATTCTGGGTTAGACTCCTGATGTCCCCCCAATGGTGTGTCTGGTCAACCCTCATTGTTTTTTATACACCTTGGAGCCATCCTTGGATAGTTTTGGAAAAGGGGAAAGTTTGGCTAAGGAAAACCTAAGCCTGTTTCCCCCTAGAGCTAGTGACAAGGTCAAGACAGGGATCCCCAGGCCCTGCATGTGTGTGTGTGTCAGGATGAGGACAGGTGCAAGCAGGACATCACCCAAAGTAGCAGCTTGATGTTTAGAAGCTCATGGCCAGTTGAGATGTTTGGAGCACATAGAGCACTGCATCAGGCAGTACTTCCTTGCTGGGCATTAAATGTTTTGGGCCATTGGGAATCAGGAGTATTCTTAGCAAGTATCTGATCATGGGTTTCCTTCAGTTGGCCACTTTCTATCAACCCTAGGAAGGAGACAGTTGCAAACCGCTTGTCGAGAAACTCCAGACGGTCTCCAAGAATTGGACATGACTGAGCAAGGAAAAAAGTCTAAGTGTTTCAGAGAGATGCTTTTTGGAGGAAAAGCTCCAAACACCAGGGAATTCTTGATCCCCCCCAACACTCTTTTTCCTTTGAAATCTATCCACCTTCTTCTTATTCATGTTACCATGTTTTGATGGCCTTCAGGAATGGCTTGCTTCAAAAGTGATGAATCTTCAAATTTACAACAAGCCTGTGGCTCTTGAAGAGGCCGCTGAAAATGGATCCCCGTCTCATAGGGTATCAGCAGTTCAGCCCTTGCCCTTGCCTGGATCTGCACGGACAGAACAAATGCTTCTAATCCTGACTACAGCTGGAAGCAAAGCACTTGCTCTGAGGCTGCTCCTACTGGGTTGCTGTAGTGTAGGCCTTTGTGTTGAAGGAGGAGCTGTGCAAACATGCCAGTATGGATAGCAGTGGTTACGCCATCTGGCATCTGGAGGTGTGGAGATGCCCTTCACTTGGCAGAACTGCCAGTCACCCACAGCAGCCAGGATGTGGGGATGAGGATGGAAACTCAGTTCCTGGACTGAGCACTTGTTCGGTTTTACAAATTTTTATTAATTTTCAAATAAACAAATTCTTAATACAAATATGGTGCACATAAAAAAGAAAAAAAAATCCTATTAAACATCATATTTTCAGAGGTGATTAGCGGACTGCCCCCCAGCATCCACCATCTCTTTCACCCTTCCTACCTACTTCCCTCTTCCTTTCCTCCCCTCCTCCCCTCACCTCTCTCCTCTTTCTCTTCCAACTACTCTACACATCCCACCTCCTTCTTTTCCTCAACCTTCGGCTGCAGTTTGGGGGTACCAGCCAACCACCTTCTCTTCACAAAAAAAAAATTACATTATTTCTCTATAACATATTAATACACCAAATTTTATATAACTCTACCGCCTTCATCCCCTTCCCCCCTCCCCCCCGGACTTCCCAGAACTGAATACAGGGATAAGCACATAACATCCCAAATCTAAATAAAGCTACCCAAACATAATACAATCAAATATTAACATACTTTAACTCTAATATACAACTGGACTGAGCACTTGTTGCACGGCAGTTGGGCGCCCCAACCCTTCCCTCAGCATTCCTGAAGTCCTCAGAGCCCTCTGAATCCTCTCCTCTGCCCGTTACCCTCGGGGCTCTGGTTTAGAGGGGATCTTGTGACTGTGAGATCTTCTGTCCACTTTGGGGGCGCTTTGAAGGGTACGGATTCTGGAAAAGTATGGCTACTCTTTTGGCTTTTCTACAAGAGCAAGATTAGCAACTGTCTGTCCCTGGGGGGCCCTCCAGCCCATTTATAGTATTTTCTGCACAATGTACCACAGGATGTTGCTGAAAATGAGCCTTGTTGTGTTTCTGCTAAGCAGTGAAATATGGAGTCTCAGCATGTTCTCTGGGCTGGGAAGGATTAGGATTGCAATTTATATTTAGAATTGCTTTCCTGTGAGAAAGGGCTTCTGATGATCATGCTGTTACATGGCGTTTCCTTAAAACTATGGATAGCTGTTTCCATGTGGCAACTAAGTCCTGACCTGCCAGCTTCTGGGGGTCCCTCCCCTATTCCTCCCCCCCATTCATTGTTGATCCTGCAGAGGAGAGGAGTAGTGATTCTAATGTATCCATCAAGTCTGCTGTGTCTCTGGCCGTGAAACAAGGAGGGCTTTTCTGTGTTCTAATTAGGTAGTTCTTTGCCCCAAGATACACAGCTTGGAGCTGGTGGTGGCTGTGAGGGTCTTGCTCTGAGTGAGCATGAGGGGATTTCCAGCTGCCCAAAGGGGTCGGAGGTTGCTCTGGTGCAGCTCAGGTTTGGAGAAGTTTGAGGTAGCTGAGGGATTGCAGTTGTGCTCAGTGTTGTTGGGACTTCTTGGGTAGGATTTTTATCATCAGTGATGGAGTAGCCATTTGTTCTTTTTAGGAGGCATCTGAAAAGTGGCTTCTGGAGAGAGAGGCAGAATGGGAGGGCAGAGATATTTAGGAGGCAGATTTTGTAGCAACTGATGTATTCCAGCAAATCAGAAAAAGTCTTTGCAGTGACATACATGATTAAATATATTTTCAGTAGGTGAGAGAAAATTTAAAATTAAGGAAAGAAAATAGTCTAGTGGTAACTTTGAAAGAGGCAGAAAGTAATTTGGAGGAAGGAATTTTGACTCTTTCCCCAGGCATTTGGACCAGAGGGTTAGGTGAGTTCTGCTGCTGTTGATATGTTCGAGAGAGAGGGGGGGAGGGAGGGAGGGAGAGGGATGTGTGTGTTTGTGTGTGTGTGTGTGTGTCAGAGAGAGAGAGAGAGAGAGAGAGAGATTATTTTATCCTTGGGTACCAGGTTTGTAGGCTTGTAGTTTTCAGGTTGGCAATCTTTGCATGTTGCCCAGAGTCATCTGCAAGAGAAGAGTGGCCAACAGACCAATACGTTTTCCATAGCCACTATGTTTTTTGTGTGAGAGTACTTTCTAAATGTTTAGATAGTTTATATTGGTATTTGCTTGCTCTTCCTAACAGTTATCAAATGCTTGGGTGTTTGGTCTTAAGTTGAGCCCCCTGAAGGTGATATTTGGAGAGCAACAGGCCTGAGATCTCAATACCTGCTTTTCAGACCACCATGAGGTTCTTAGTTAGAATCTTCTTTAATATTTATTAAATATTAATTTATTTAATATGTATTATTGTCTATTAGCCAATCTCTCAAGGCTAGTATGAATTGCTCTGGTTTTGGTCAAAGGAAGCCATTTCCAAAATTGAGTGCTAACTCCAACATTTACTCAATAGCACATTTGTACAGCAGTCTTAGACTCCAGCAATTTTTATTTCTGTGATGAAGCCATGTTTTTAATCAATATTCTTGCATTTCTCTTAAACGTCAGATAAGATATTATGTCTCTCTCCAGAAAAATTATGCTTGATCTTTATTTCTATTGGATGGCCGTGGGGGGGGGGGGGGGGAGAGACAGCTTTTAAGCACTAAGTGAATGCATGGAGCCAAACAATTGGCATTTTAATCATGTTTTTCCATAATCTGGGCAACTTTTTTCAGTCTTAATTGGATTTGAGAGAAGGATAAAAATTAAAGCACAATTACAGGTGGATTTGTTTTCAGGGGACAGGTGCACAAACACAAAATCCCACTTTGCTTTTGTCCTTCTGTCTGTTCCGGTTAAGAGCAGCCACTGAAGGATCAAAAGTCTGGTCTGTGCTGCCTCCTTCTGGTGTCCCTCTGCATTCTGCAGAGCCCCGGAGAGGACGGGATCCGGCATTCTCTTCCTCAGACCCCTTCCCTGCTTGGCTTCCATCACACAAAAACCGCTTCTAATATACTCATAGTTTTAGCTGTGCACATGTCTGGTGCCTGGATGATCACTGCTTTCTTTATTAAAACTGTGCCTATCTCATAGTTTCTGTTCCATTGGAGGAGGGATGCTGAAGCCGCTTATCATGTCTCCACCAGAATAGCACCCAGTCCTTGCCTTAGTTTCCAGCCCACGCCATCCAATTGTGCACACTTCTCTTGGATGATAGAGTGATATGGGGGGGGGGGGGTTTCGACTTTGCAGAGGGAGTTAAGGGAACCTGCTGGAGAGGCACTGTTTTGCCTGAGGTAGTGGCAATTGCCTCTGTTCAAACACTCCCAGCAAAAGAGAGTCAAGAGTCAAGTATTTGAATACCTCTGCCGTGTTCCCCTCCAGTCTTCTCTTCTCCTGCTAAACATATCCATCCTTCCAGTTTTTACTTGCAGGCCCTTTTCTCTTGGCTGCTTTCTTCTCGATCCACTCCAGTTTGTCCATGTCTTTCTGCAAGTACGATGCTCAGAGCTGGACTCGGGATTCTAGTGCAGCCCAACCAAGACAGCCTAAAGAGGAGCTGTGACTTCTCTTGATTCCAGCAGTTTCTCTCTGTTAGCGCAGCCTAAGAGTGATTTATTTTATTTGCAGCTGGGTTATGGCTTGAATTCAGCTTGTGATTCCTCACAACTTCTCAGTTTCTGTCTTTTGTTCCAGTTTATCAGAATCTTCCTGAATCTTGATATTCTTCTCTAAAGCATTTTCTATTCTATTTTTGCATCATCTGCAGATTTGTTAACTCTTATCCTGATTTTCCTCCAGAACAATTGATCAGCATGGAGCAAAATGGTTTCTTCTGAAAAGACCAGTTTCTAAACTCCGTAAGAGCACTACCCATGGAAGCAAACAAACCAGACAACCATTTGTCTGAAATGGTATAGGGTTTCCTGCCTGAACAGGGGGTTGAACTAGAAGACCTCAAAGATCCCTTCCAACTTCTTTATTATTATTATTATTATTATTATTATTATTATTATTATTATTATTATTATTATTATTATTATTATTATTATTATTATTATTATTATTATTATTATTATTATTTAATGTTTTTGATTACTGTAATTAGACTTAGTGGAAGATTCTTTGCATGAGTTAATATCTTAAGAAGTTTCTGTGCTTTTCGTTTGTGGCATAGGGGAAACTATTACTTATTTACTTAACATTTCTGCAGTCAACTCTGAATCAAAATCAAACAAATTAGACAAGAAACTCCCCTTTGCAGATAGAAAATGAATGCCACAAAATGATCAACTCAGATTGAAAGAAAAAAGGACTTGTTGTGTATTTTGATAAGAATAGTTTCAAAGCATAGCTTTGGATTGTTTGATTTGAATAGCCGAACCATCTGAAAATGCTTAATACAAGTACTAGAATTGGGGGTGTTCAGAAGAGAGATGGATTAGATCCCAGTCTACCAAGGGCACTGGAGAAATTCCCCATTTCAGGTTTCCACCTGATGGGCTGGCAATTTTTCCACCAGCCCTGGAAGCCAGACTGCCAAGGGCAGTTGGGCGGGAAGGGGGGCTGTCTTAGCCTGGTTGATGCATGATATATGATGTGAGGGACTAAGGTGACAAGTTTATTGCTTGTTTCTGATTCATTATATGCTTTATCTCTATACCATGGTAAGGATATTTCCTGGGTGATTTTAACCCAATGAACCTTTGCTCTCCCAAGGGAACAATAGAAATAAAGAGGAAACAAGGGTATCATCTGAAGGTTGCCATATGCAATCATAAACTTTGAGCTGTCAAAGGATCTGGTGAAAAGGTGAGCAGAGGGAATGAATATGGATGGGTAGCTCTTTTATTGCATCCCTAGAGAAAATGTTGTAAGGCGAAACTGGAGAGATGAAGGACTAGTCTGGGAGTCCTTCTGGAAGGAAGGGATGAAGGGGGCAAGGGGAATGATGCTTCCCTAGGGAACCCTATGCAGCATTGCTTGCCCAGTCAGTTCCAAGGCTTGGAATTTGGAAGACAGAGCAGACCCGTTTTGCAGAGTAGTGGTTGGGTTCAAGACAAAGCTGGATTTGTATGGCATAATTGCCAAGGATGAACCTTTGGCAACTTTGTGCCTCTGAGTTCATCTTGCTTTAGAGTAAGGTGGGGGGGGGGAGAAGATGTTACTTTCAAGTGGGTTAAATGGAGAAATGAAACGTCTTCGATTCAGCTGAAGACCGTGAGAGCCTGAAGCCTTGTCAAGGACACCAGAACAGGTGTGGATTTGAAGCAGATGGTTCCCATAACAAAGTGAACTTATTGATATGAATTATATAAGACGTTGGGGATTTAGCTGGGAAAATTAATATTTAAGTCTATGAATGGGTGTTGGAACCTCAGAGCTAGGTTTGCTTTGACAAAACCATGTAATGTATTCAATAAACAGTAAGATTTTCAGAAACAAAACGAACTCTTGAGCTGGATGTTGACAGCAATAATAATAAGTAGCTGCTCTACAATCACTTTCCAGTCTTGTGTTTAAAGTTCTATTGGGAGATCTCCAGAATGGGAGCTTTGAGCTCTGCCCATGGAGGGCTGAGCAAAATGAAGGGGAAGCTGAACCTGCCACTCATGCACAGGAATCCCACTGCAGGGCTTCTTGTCTCCCCCCCTCTGCCACTCAGAATGCGGCAGCTGACCAAGGATCCTTCAGCTTTGAGATGAGATGCTTGGTGGCATTGCTTGGCCAGAAAGTTGCGGGCAGGAAATTTCCAGCCATTGGTGGCAGTTTCACTTTGACAAATTTCTTAACTTTAGCTGGAAAGACAGAGAAACAGAAACTGGATTAAAATCTTGCATAGACTGAAAAACAAGGACAGATACCTTTACTTTCTCACATGCAGTTTTAGAACTTGGGGGATCCTTAATGAAACTAAATTTGGGAAGGTTGTGGACCAAGATAAAAATCATCCTGTACACTATGCAGAGTTACACTATGGTGGTAATGGCAACTACTTTAATGGACAAATTCATGGTAGGCAGAACAACCCAGGCCATGAATTCTGATCTTGACATGGAATCGTGAGAGGTGATCTTGCCCCCCTCGTTGCGAACTCTCCAGATGTTTCTGGTTGACTAGTGTGGGTCAGATCTGGCAGAGTGTAAGGATACTCTATATTCATTCATTCATTTCTCAGGCTTATATGCTCCTTCAGTTGCAAATAACCCTAAGCAATATATGCTCTACTCAGTAGTGAGATTCAGCTGGTTTATACCGGTTTGGTAGAACTGGTAGCTAATTTTTTGTTGACTTTGATGAACTGGCTGAAGCCCTAGCCCTTTTTCGTAAGGCTCAGAATGGACCGCTGGAAGTGCGTTCTGGGCCTTGGAGACCCAGTCCCAGAATGGACTTCCGGAAGCAGCGTCCACGGAGAGAACCAGTTGTTCAGGTATTTGAATCCTACCACTGGCTCTATTTGAGTAAAAAGTGTTAAAATGATACAAAGCAAGATAGTAACAATGTCACCCATCCTTTTGCCACAAGCAACATACTCCCAACACTATAAATCATCACTTCCTACGCAGGAGACTCTATTTCTAATCCCCAAATTAGATTTGATTGCTGGCTCCCCAGTCCCACTCCTGGTTTGGTCCCCCTGCCTTCCTTCTCCAAGAGGAGCTGAACTATTGTGTGGCCATGCATGACGGTAGCAGCTACTTTCCAAGGAACAGGCATTTGGTGGGCATTTTGTGAGGTAATTCGCACGACAGGGAAGAACGTTCTCTTGAAGCTGGGGCTCCGGCTGTTGCAAATGAATGTATTCATTTTATTTATTTAAAACATTTATACAACCACCCACCTTTTGAACAATGCTGGGCAGCTCCCAATGAGAGGTTGCTCTCCCAAATTCCCTTTGGGACCCACAAAGGCGAACACGATTGTGAGCACCCCTTCCCAGAGGGCCCCTGGTGAGAGCCTTCCTCAAGCCTGGCTGGAGTGTGAAACGTACTTGTTGTGTCCTGAGCCTGCAAAAGCAGGCTCAGGACGTTGCAAGAGTCCCGGGCATTTGCAAAAGCTGCCCGGGACCAGACTGAGCGGCGCTGGCCTTGCGCGCATGCGTAAGGCGGGAAAATACCGCATTGTCATTGGTTGAAAATGCCCGGGGATCAGAAGGTATAAATAGAGGCCTGCGTGCCTCTGCTCGGGTTGTTCGTAGAATGGAAGCAGAGAATAAAGACTTGTTAGAAATGCTTCGTCTCAAGCACCATTATTCTCCGGACTTAACACTGGCGACGAAGGTGGGATCCAGTCTATACAGCTAGGAAAGCTTGAAGACTCACCCAAAGAAGTCCGGAAGAGAAAACGGCGAGGAAGTCAGCGTTATCCTGCCAGTACGAAATCGCTGGAGGGTGCGTGCGGCTGAAGAAGAAGACCTGATCCTCGATCATGGCGAAAGTTGGGCGTTTAGCGGAATTCGACGTCTCTCACCCCGAGAGGTGGGAATCTTATGTTGCAAGAGTCGAGACGTATTTCCGCATAAACCAGATTCGGGAGGAAGGCTTAAAGGCTGCCACATTGTTGTGCATTTGTGGGCAAGACGCCTTTGAGATCGCCGAGAGCTTAATCGCCCCGGACTCGCTGGAAACGGTATCATACTCCGACCTGAAGAAAACTTTAAAGGAACATTTCCAGCCCAAGCAATCTGTCATGGCTTGGAGGCACACATTTCAACAGAGAGATCAGCGAGTTGGAGAATCAGCAAGGGAATACGTTGCGGCCTTGAGAAGAGCAGCTAAACCGTGCGACTTCAAGGACTTAGAGGAAAGACTGCACGATCGTTTTGTGTGCGGACTGAGGAACACAGAATTACAGCAGAGACTGTTCACCAGGGAAGATGTCTCCTTCCAAGATGCTCTGCGAGAGGTTTCGGCTGAAGAAGCTGCAGGTGGGGCGGTCAAGAACATGCGGCCTAAGCGAAACATTCCAGAGACTGCCACTATTCACAAGGAAGACGTGCGTGAGGATTCGGAAGAAGATCCTGAAGAAGAGGTGGACAAGCCTTACCAAGCAGCTGGGAGGAGGTCCAAAGATCGTCAGGACAAGGGCCCAGCTGAGCTTCGTTGCCTTGGATGTGGTGGACGCCACAAGCGAGCGGAATGTCGGTTCCGTTCCGCCATTTGCCGAGCGTGCGGAAAGAAGGGCCACATCGCTGCGGTCTGCCTGGGTCGACAGAAGGTACAACTGAAGGAAGAATTGAATCTGAAAGGTACCAGGGTGCCCAGCCAAAACAGGGTGGGTTTCTGTGCAACACGCCGGAACAATTTAAGAATAGGCACACACAAACCCCTTAAAAAGAAACTAACACTTAAAGTGAAATTGCAGGGAGTTCCATTGTCGATGGAACTTGACACGGGGTCTGCCCTATCCATAATTTCCCTCAACACATTTCACAAAATCTGCAGCAGCAGTGGCCAGAGAGTTTCGTTAAGGCCCTCTAATGAATCCTTATGGATTTCCAAAATTCTCAAGTGTGCGTTAAGGGGGAGGCCACCCTTAAGGTACAGTACAAGAATTTTGCAGGCCCCCTAGACGTGTTGGTTGTGGGGGGTGAGCGAACGAGTCTCATTGGACTCAATTGGTTTGAGGCCTTGGGAATTCAAGTAACAGGGCTAAATAAATTGCAAACACAGACCCTTGCAGACGTATGCAAGGAGTTTGCAGATGTGTTCAGTTCTGAACTAGGGTCCTACACAGGACCTCCTGTTTCACTTAAGTTGGATCCAATGGTACAGCCCATCAGGGTTAAGCCTAGGAGAGTACCATTTGTTCTTAAGAGTAAGATTGACGCTGAACTGGACAAGTTGCTCCAGCAAGGCATTCTAGAGCCTGTAGATTCCAGCCCGTGGGAAACCCCCATTGTAATGCCTTTAAAGGCAAACGGGGACATCCGGATTTGTGCTGACTACAAGTGCACACTAAACAAGGCCCTACAGCAACATGCTTATCCTGTGCCTGTAGTGAGTCACATTCTGGCTTCTCTCAAGGAGGGAAAAATTTTTGCTAAGCTTGATCTGGCTCAGGCATATCAACAGTTGCCTGTTGATGATGCAGCAGCTGAGGCCCAAACTATTGTCACCCATCATGGGGCTTTCAAAGTAAAGAGGCTACAGTTTGGGGTGAATGTCGCTCCTGGCATTTTTCAGAATGTAATGGAAAACACCCTGAGGGGTATTCCTGGCGTGTGTCCTTATTTTGATGATGTTCTCATCGCAGGTGACTCTCCACAAATGCTGGCTGAGAGGTTAAAGGCTGTTCTGCTGCGTTTCCGAAGAGCAGGTCTTAAACTAAAACAGGACAAATGTAAGATTGGGGTGCAATCCACTGACTTCCTTGGATTCAGGATAGATGCTCAGGGTATCCACCCGTCTGATGCTAAGCTCAAAGCTATTCAGAAGGCTCCAAGCCCCAAGTCTAAGGGCGAATTGCAAGCCTTTTTGGGTTTATTGAATTTCTATCATGCCTTTCTACCTCAGAAAGCTTCTATAGCAGAACCTTTGCACAGACTTCTTGAAAAAAATGCTTGTTGGCGCTGGACCAAAGTCCACGAGGCCAGTTTCAATGAGGTTAAAGCCTTGCTTACATCAAATGTGGTGTTGGCTCATTTCAATGAGCAGTTGCCAGTGTGTCTGGCTTGTGATGCCTCCCCCTACGGTGTGGGTGCTGTACTTAGCCATCTGATGGCTAATGGGACTCAGGTCCCTGTGGCTTATTACTCTAGGACTTTATCTGCTGCTGAGCGTAACTATGCTCAAATTGATAGGGAGGCTTTGGCTATTGTGGCTGGAATAAAAAAGTTCCATGACTTTCTTTATGGCCACCACTTTACGGTTTTTACTGACCACAAGCCTTTGCTGGGGTTATTCACTACATCCAAACAAACACCTCACATCCTGTCCCCTCGTATGCTGCGTTGGTCCATCTTCCTGTCAGCTTATGATTATTTACTGGTCCACAAGCCTGGCAAGGAAATGGGTCATGCAGATGCATTGAGTAGGCTGCCATTGCCTACTGTGGAGCCTGATCCCGCTCCTGCTGTACACATATTGTCCATTCAGGAGTTGCCTGAGTGTCCCCTCAATGCTAGGGATGTGGCTGCTGAAACTGCCACTGACAACACGCTCAAACGCGTGCTGTCATGGGTCCTGTCAGGTTGGCCTGATAGGTGCCCTGTGGAGGATTTTCAACGTTTTTGGGTCAAGAGGCACGAGTTGTCCACTTTCAATGGCTGCCTCCTTTGGGGATCGAGAGTTGTGATCCTGGCCTCTTTGAGGGCTAGAATCTTACTTTCATTACATGAAGGCCACCCCGGAATCGTCAGGATGAAAGCGCTTGCACGCAGCCAAATGGGGTGGCCTGGCATTGATCGGGCCATCGAGGCCCAGGTACATGGGTGTCATGCATGTCAACAGTCCAGGCCTGAAATGCCCCAGGCCCCTGTGCACAGGTGGGAGGAAACACACACTCCATGGTCTAGGATACATGTAGATTACGCTGGGCCCTTTCAGGGACAATTCTTCCTGGTTGTTGTTGATAGCCATTCCAAATGGCTGGAGGTCGTGCCTGTGTCTTCTACCACAGCCGCCAAAACCATTCAAGTGTTGAGAAACATTTTTGCTTCACATGGGTTGCCAGATGTTCTGGTGTCAGATAACGGTCCTCAATTTACTTCTACTGAGTTTCAGGGATTTCTACAGGCCAACATGATCCGCCACGCTGCTTCGGCTCCCTTCCATCCTTCCACCAACGGTCTGGCTGAACGGATGGTCCGCGTCACCAAGGACACCCTCAAGAAGCTGACTTACGGCAATTGGCATCACAGGTTGGCTGACTTTCTTCTGGTACATCGTACTACTCCGTGCACTGCCACGGGTAAGTGCCCGGCCGAACTCTGTTGGGGTCGTCGGCTCGTGACTAAATTGGACAGGCTGCATCCGGAGCGTGTAGCATCACAGGTGTCCCAGCCACACCCACCACGGGTCCTGCATGAAGGCACTCCTGTCTGGGCCAGGAACTACGGGCCTGGACACCTCTGGGTCCCGGCGGTGGTCTGCAAGGTCTCGGGGCCACTGTCCTACGAGGTGTCCCTGGAAGACGGCCGTGTTCTTCGCCGCCACATTGATCAATTACGTGTGAGGCGGGACTCACCTGGGGTTCCTCCTCAGTCTCCTCTAGGGGGGGAGGAGGAATGGGGAATGCATTCTGAGAATCAGAATCTGCTGCCAACAACGGTTGTGGGGAACGACATGGGTACCCAACACCCTAGTTCCACAGGTGATTCAGGTAGCAATTCAGGGGAACGGGGGCACACAGACACCCCCACACACACTCCAGCCTGGGAGTCCCACCGGAGGTATATCCACACCTCACAAACAATACTCCAGACACGGAGAATAACTGGGAGCATACTCACAGCTCACAACATGCAAGAGAGCAGGCAAATCAGAGGGAAAACACATCCTTTGCTGAATTGGCTAATATTTTTTTTATTTTTTTTTATTTTTTAAACTTCTATGCCGCCCTTCTCCCCAGAGGGACTCAGGGCGGCTCACAGCATGTTAAAAAACAACACAAAAAACATTTCCCCTATAAAACCAATTAAAAAGCAAATATATTAATAGCTGTGTCATATTTAAAATCTTTGAAAATTTTTAAAAATTATTCCCTATTTAAAATTCACCCTAGGTCAGTCC
>NW_015386487.1:1681819-1736184 GCF_001527695.2 Protobothrops mucrosquamatus
GAGACGCCGCAGCATGATACCATGGTCCACAGTATCAAAAGCCGCTGAGAGGTCCAAAAGTACAAGGACAGAGGAATAACCCCTGTCCCGGGCCCTCCAGAGATCATTTACCAACGTGACCAATGCCGTTTCCGTGCTGTGTCCCGGCCTGAAGCCCGACTGGTATGGGTCTAGATAATCTGTTTCATCCAGGTGATGAATAGAAGGATGTCCCCACGCTTAAGGGCTAACAGGGAGGTATCCCTAGACCCTCACACCACAGGAAGGAGCCAGGAAAACCACACTCCATTAGGAAACACGGAGATGAGTTCAGAAGGGTTGGAAAACTCCAGAGGGGGTAGGTCAACCAGGTATAGCAATCAACAGAGTTCTGACTTCTCAAGCCTAGGAAATGGGCAGGAAAGTCTAACAGAAGTCACAAGACAACCACAGGGCGATTCACCTAGTGTGGGAAGCAACGGGGAAAACACTACAAGTTCCACAGGTCCGAGAAGGTCACTCAGGGTCAAGGGCCCTCCCAAATACCTTGCAGATTACGTAAGGTGAACCTGTTAATTGTAATAACTGAACAAGAGGTCCTGACTGGTTGATTCGATGTAATTGAAACTGGGTCTACTGAGTCTCTATACGACAGAACAGTCCCACATCTGACACACACGGTGTGACTTATCTCAACAGTAATTATATAACCATCACTATGATGGTGTCCATGAGGGCGCTGTATTCTTTCATCTAGGGGGAAGGGGTGTTGTGTCCTGAGCCTGCAAAAGCAGGCTCGGGATGTTGCAAGAGTCCCGGGCATTTGCAAAAGCTGCCCGGGACCAGACTGAGTGGCGCCGGCCTTGCGCGCATGCGCAAGGCGGGAAAAGACCGCCTCATGATTGGTTGAACTTGCCCGGGGATCAGAAGGTATAAATAGAGGCCTGCGTGCCTCTGCTCGGGTTGTTCGTAGAATGGAAGCAGAGAATAAAGACTTGTTAGAAATGCTTCGTCTCAAGCGCCATTATTCTCCGGACTTAACAGTACTCTTGGCTCTTTTGGGGCTGGGAAAAAATGTGTTTGCAGGCCTCAAAAGGAAGCGTTGGGGCAGTGCAGCCCACAGTCCTCCTCCTCCTGCAGTGAGACTTCACTCAGGCCAGAGTGTTCCGGAATGGCAGGGCTGCCTCCCCACGAGGGGACCCTTGGTGGGTAGACCAGGTGCCCACCCCCCCTTCAGTTTAAGACTCCCTCTTTTCCTCCTCTCCTTTCTGCCCAGGTGGCCGAGAAAGAAAGGCCAAAGTCACAAGGCTGAGCCAAAGTGTCTCTCCCCCTGCGCTGAGGGGCTGGGGTGGTGGTGGGCATTGTGGCACTGAAGCCTGCCCTTGCAGCTCCATCTAGTCAGAAGCCTCCCTCTTCAGATCCGGCCAGGGGCTTCATGGTGGAGGCTTGAGCAAGGGGATTACTTGGGAGGGAGGCCCTTTCTGCTCTCCACCAGCTGTTGGGGGTCAGGGCCGTTGTGGCTTACATGAGCTTGTCAGCCAAGATGAAATGTTACTAAGATTAAATGCTACACAGAACCCAGTTAAGCTTCCCACTATTGCATTTCAGGAGGGCTTTAGTCAGCCTGCCGCGGGGTTTCAGAGGGAGCAGCCTCTAAAGCCTGGCTCTGTGTTTCTGCATGTGCACAGGCGAGCGCACCCACCCATATGCACAGAGAAAACTCCTCTGATCCCCTGGACTAGCTCCTTCTGTGCCCCTGAGAAATCAAAGTTGCTGCTAAAAGAAGTGAAGTCTAAAAAATGGTTATTTGCACACTCATGTGTAAAAAAAGTCTATATTCCTGGAAATCCCATTTTCAGGTTGATGTTTTTGAAGCTGCAAAAATGTTGAGGATGTGTGTGGTTATAGCAGCATTTTGTAGCTTTGACATGACAGACTACTAGCTAAGCTTTGGTGAATAAAAAAATATATATATTTAAATAGAAATACAAGGAAAGTGAAGTTTGGATGCTATGTTTTCTTTGACAGCTTTCTTTATCCAGACTACCTGCTTAAATGTAACAAACATCTGGCATTTGGGGTTAAAGATTGAATACTATGTAAGTAAAGAATTTCCTCTTGAGTTAAATACATTCTTAATGTATTTTGTATATCTCTCAACAGTGTTGTTGAGTTCAGAAGAGCTTACCCCCAGGTTATGTTTTTTATGTTGAACTCCTAGAGACTTCTTGGATTGTCCCCTCAGTTTTCTTGGCAAGTTTTTTTAACAGTGGTCTGCCATTGCCTCCTTCCTAGGACTGAGAAAGGAGGACTGGTCCCATGTTCCCCAGCCAGCTGCATGCCCAAAGCAGACTCAGTCAAGTCTCCTGGACTCTAGTCTAGGGTTCCAATACAGGTTGTTGGAAGATTGAAAGGTGGAGCTTGATAATAACAGGAACACATAGACCTTTCCATCTAACCTGCTTTATATAATAATTTCTCAAATAAAAGTCTACATATCTGTGAGAGTAGCCTTTGCACTTGGCTACATTTGGAAGTTTTGAATTAAAGCTTAAGAGCATAGTGAAACTGTGATTAGTTCAGAATTATTGTGAGACCCCAGGTAAAGATAATTCCACGCCAAACATCTGGTTTCCTAATAAACTCCAATTAGGTCAGTGGCAGTGGCCATGAAGGCATCATGGAGGCACCCCCTTGGGTCCTCCTACAAAAAAGTCAGAACAGTTGGAGTCCTGGCTCTTCATTTGGGAGACACAGTACAAGAGAGTTTCCCTCTGTGGAGCTTGACCCTTGGTTGCTCTATATGGACCTCCCCCCATACAGTAAGGTTGTCAGTACCTTCTTCAGAGATCTGACAGTCTCACATCCAAGAACTAATCCCTCCGACATTGCTTAGCTGTTTCCTCTATCAGCCAAGGTCACTGAGCTGCTGTAATTCTTTTTGTAGACTACATTGCTATGGGGTTGTCTTTTGGTTAAGGATATTTTGCTGCATTTGGTTTTTCAGGGGCCCTAGATGTTGCTTTTTCAACAAAGAAATAAAGCTTTCAAACAGCACAAAGGAATCCCTTCCTCCTCAGTCTGAGTAATTGCAACATTAGTCATGAAT
The DNA here is from genome assembly GCF_001527695.2 of Protobothrops mucrosquamatus. Lineage (NCBI taxonomy): Eukaryota > Metazoa > Chordata > Lepidosauria > Squamata > Viperidae > Protobothrops > Protobothrops mucrosquamatus. The sequence continues at coordinate 1,684,908 of NW_015386487.1, forward strand.
GTCTTGGATATTGGTTTCAGTCATGAAGGTTCCTGGAATCTGCAAGTACTGTCCCATCTGCTGTGCAGGACGATGTCTGCACAGGTAGAGCAGGAAAATGGCCAGAATCTTTCATAATATTACTTACGTATGTGTGTGTGTGTAGATTGCATTGCGTCCCTCTTCGAGAACGGACTTCTGATGTTGGGGGAGTCTTTAACAAGAGCCTCTGTTTGCAAATCCATCAGATAAAGGAGAGAGATGAGTCCTTCACCCCCGGCTGTTTCCCCAGAGGAGATTTCCTGTAGGTTGTCTGCAGCATGCCAGGAGCCTGAGGACTGGTGCCTGCTTTTAATCCTGGAGACCCCTCCCTGCTGCCTGCTCCCTTACATGGATCTTCCCTCCCACCTCTTGAAAATCAACCTAGTTTTGCAGGATTCTGCAATGTTGGACTCGTTTAGCATATTTCTGGCTGGAATATGGAATGCTTGTTGACTGTTTAAATAAACCAGGACAGTTAAGGGAACTTAGACCGCCTGCATCTTGTGACTCATATGCTATAGGGTGAGGCCAGGTAATCCCTTTGGAATCATTTGGGCAAAGTTTGACTTGTGGGAAGGCTATACACAAGGGTATCTACCTCTTGAAGGTCCTGGAGAAATCTGCCATTCTCTGACAGCTTAGCATAAAGTGGGTGGAGCAAAGCCATTGTGACCTAGTTTCTAAGGCTGACCTAAGCACTGCTCCCTCTTAAGCCATGCTGGCAACCAGCAGGCGAGCCTCCCACATCATTTAGTCTAATCCTTCCAGGTTTGCTTGCCTGCTGGGATTTCATGACTGCTTGGAGGATTCTGGCTGGGGAAGAGAGGAGCCCTCTTTGGATTAACCTGTGAGTTGCTTTCTCTCTAGATTGTGCAGGTGCTTGGCCCTTCTCTGTCCCCTGAAAAATCCCCATGTCCAATACATCTGATATCTGAAGCTGCCCTCAATTGCTGCTGAACTGGATTTGGAGGTGTCTTCAGCAGCAGATACCAGAGCTCTGTAATGTCAGGTTAGGAGGCAGTCTTCTCCTGGAACAGCTGCCCCATTTGGTCCTGGATGCTGATTGTTGGCACCCTGAGTGGAGGGTGCAGCTGTTGTATCTTGAGACACAAGCACTTCTTTGTCTCATGACCTGACTGCTAAGTTGAAAGGGAGGGACATTATTTGGCTCTTTGTACTGATGTATGTCACCAAATTTCTGCAAATGTATTAAGAACATTCTTTTCCTTGATATTTTTTGTTTAAAAATTATATTCCTCTAACTGGGTCAACCAACCTTATACTGTAAGCCTCTGAGAGCAATTGCTGAAAAAAATCTGTCTGAGTGCACATTTTCCTTTGCCTGCCAGTCATTCCTCTTTCTGAAGAAAGAACCTGCCTACCAGTGGATAATGAGCACCTGGGGCAATGGCCAGCATTGGAAGTGGCCTTCTTGAGATAGAGAGCACTGAAGGGTCGATGGGATGTAGCCCTTCTGCACTGGGGCTGAGGAGGTGGGCAGCAGTGCAGCCAACTAGGTGGATGTTTGGGCAGGACTCAGCACTGCAGACATGGTTCCAGAGATACTCAGAAAATCAGAAGCAGATGAAAGATTGATGGCAGGACAGCTAAAGCATGCTTGGGAGCTTTGGATGAGAGAGTTGTATGGGTGTGAAGGAAGGTTTGATGGACGTCTTTATTGTGTGATGCAGAGGGAGGCCAAGACTTTGCAATTATTTGACAAAGGAACTGTATGTGCATTTTGATCTGCTGCCACCTTCCGCTTGTCCTCTTGTGCCATGCTGGAGGAAGGCAGTTTGCATATGCTCAGAATAACACTTGTTGCACCAGAGTGCTGCCTGCTAGTTTAAACCCAGTGGTAGGTCCAGGAGTCTTTTGAACATTTAGCCAGCAAAGCTGAATTTGGGTGAGAGAAGAGGTGGTGAGTTAAGCATCACAAATTGCATTCTCCCAATGATATGCAGTGGGTGAACAAGAATTAGAAAATTAATGGTCTCCTGCAATTAGTGTAATGACCTGTGCTAGAAGAGTTTATTTACACTGGAAATAGAACTCTTGGCTATAGACACCAGAGTGTCTTTGTTAAGCAGAAAGCTAATAGTGAGCAGGCTTGGCCAGGAGATCAAAGCTGCCTTCCGTAGGTTTCTGAGTAACACTTGTTGCACCAGATGCACTCCCAAAAGTGAGCTTATTGCTGGAGCAGTCCGTTGGACTGAAAAAAAACCCTCTCTCTGAATGCAAGGGGATTGATGCCTTGTGCTCTGTTACAGAAAGGGCCGTGTGTGCATGCAAGTCCAGTGAAGCTGAGACTGGCCTGGGTCCTTTCTTCTGTGCTGATCTATCTAGGACAGAGTTTCTTTCTTTTCTTTTTTTTTAATAAACTTTTATTAATTTTTCAATTAAAAACAAAAACATAAATCTTTTATCACAATATCAACCAAAGAAAATAACACTAATCAATACATTCACGGACGTGTCCGGTGTCCCCCCCCTGCACCGCCCTCTTCCACTTACCACACCTTCCTCCTCCGAAACTACCACCACTCCTCCTTCCTCCCTCTTTCCTACCTCCCTTCCTCACTCAACCATCCCGTCTTGTGCAATTGGGGAACCACCGGACACCTCCTTAAAAAAAAAAAATCATACATATATATACATAATACAAACCTACCCCTTTCCCCCCTCCCCCCCCAGGACTTCCCAAAGCTAATCTAGGAAATAAACGCACAATAATCCAATTCTACTCAAAACTACTCATTATTACTACACACTAGTATAAACTTACTGTGACTCTAAAATAACATTAAAATACATACAATTTTTTTTAAATATATCAATATTTAGTATACATATTTTTGTTTAAAATTTTTAATCAAAAGCTACATAATAATTTTTCAATTCATACTTTCTCTGAATGTAATCTATCCATCTTCTCCACATTGAGATAAATTTCTCCTGAGAATAATCCTTCAGGTATGCGGATATTTTTGCCATCTCTGCAAAATACGATACTTTCTGTCTCCAATCATCCATAGTTGGTAACATCTTTTTTTTCCAATTTTGAGCAACTAAGATCCTTGCTGCTGTTATACAATACAACATCAATTTCATTTCTTTTTGGTCCAAATTGTCCATAATACCCAATAAAAATAACTGCGGTGTAAATTTTATCTTTTTCTTAAAAATCTGTTGAATATTCCACCAAATCTTAATCCAAAAGGCTTTAACATCCCTACATGTCCACCAAATATGATAATAAGTAGCGTCCATACTGCCAGAGTTTCTTAATCTTGGCATGGGTTTCCAGAATTTCCCAGCCAGTCATAACATGGAGAAGAAAGAATTACAAGATCTCACCCCTTTGAACTTTGTTGCAAGCCACATCTCATGTTTTTTTCCAGGGGAAATTGTGGATAGGCTTCGCCATAAGATGGCCCATCTCTGTCAAACAGACAGCCTGAAATTCTACCCATGATGCCAGCAGTTGATGAGTTTTCTTTGCTGGGTAGGAAGAGGTTGACGTTGTGACCCAAGGTGCCTGGGCCTGTGAGATGCTTGCTAGCTTGGTGTTGTCTTCCTGTTACTCTCTCCTCCCTTTACCTTTTCAGTCCATGATGAGGCAGGGTAGGCAGTCTTGGAGACCATCTCGGCAGCATTTTCCTCTTTAGGCAGTCCTGACTCACCTTGCTGTTCTGGGTTGCTTGTCATTTTAGTCCAGAGGAAAGCAAATGTACGGATACAGCGTGCCCATGTGCCAGCCACTTCCCCTGCCTAGTGCCAGTGGTGATGACAGTTTCCAGCTTGCCATCCTTGCAGGTGAGCAACAGGCAAATGACTCGTCCCCGATGGTGAATGCTTGCCACTCTTCACCCTCCTGCTGTACGATACTTGCCCGTGTTGCGGAGGCCCGAAACAGTGAACAGGAACCTCCAGACGACGTCTGCTGCTTTTCTGCTCTGCTGGAGAGAGCTGGGCCATTTGTACTGTGCGGGGTGATAACTGACAGGGATTTGTTCCAAGCACTGTTGAGATGTGGCTTACATCTGTAAATCCTTTTCTGCATCACGGCCCAGCCACAAGGCTTTGTCCATGTGACTGCCCATTGCAGTGGCCAGGCCTCTGCTGGCTAAGGCACCTAGGGCAAAGAGAAGGCAGCCCCAGGGTGTTGCTGCTGCTGCACTCACCTTCCAGGGGCAGGCGGTGGCAACCTGTCTAGGCTGAGCTTGCTCTGGACTGGAGCTGCATTGTCCCACGCCCAGTCCCGAATCCTGATCAGCAGCTCCTTCTGTGACTGTACTGGACCCTGTGGATGACTCTTTCATGGCAGGGGGAAACTGGTTGTATAGCCAAGTGCCCCTGGTGGATGCTGACTGCATTAGCTGACCAGGGAAGGTGTGCAACCGCCTGCTCTCCCTCCACCCTTTGCTCTGAGCTGCTGCTTCCCTCTTGGGCCAGAGGAAGGTTTTCCTCAGGTGAGTAAGGTTTGTCTGCATCAAGCTGAAGAGGTGGCTGGAAACATGAGGAGGGCAGTTCCTGGTCTGAGCGCCTGTGCTGGAGTCTCTCTTCACCTGGGATTATGGCAGGGTTGGGGTACCTTACTCATGAAGTCACCTTTTCCCATTTTTAAGGAAGTCACGAGAACAAGCATCTTCCCAGATGGCTTCTGTTCCTCACTATCAGAGGGAAAGATCAAGGGAAGATACAGACTAAGGTCAGTTAGGAGCAATCACAGTGAGCAATCATTAAGAAGTCAATAGCTAATAATGTGCTTTAGGAATACCTAGGAAAAAACCACTATTGATAGTAATTCATGACTATTGCTAAACAAGGAACATGATCTACTCTGCAGATAATAAAAATAATCCAAGTGGTTTCTTTCTCAAATACAAAGGAGTTTGTATCTAAATGCCTGGGGAGTTTGCCCATCCTGCAAAACTTCTCTCCAGCAAAGCACTCATGTAGCCTGCTAGAGTGAAGAAGGGGCTTGCACCAAGGGATGTCTTTTCATGGAGCTGGGAGCAGAAGACCGTAAAAACTGAGCGTAACAACATGACTATAGAGCATGTAAGCTCTATATTGCTGCTGCTCTTCTGGGTTATAACTAGAGCCCTGGAACCCAGGGTGAATGAGAACACCTGGTGGGATCTTCTGCTGATTGGATCTCACGGCACTGGAACCTGTCCCCTTCATTCAGGGTTTCTCCAGAACTGCCATCTGAGGCCAATTGTTGGCTGACCTGACAGCATCTGAAGGTGTCTTTTCCCGTGCCAAGGAGAGAGTGTGCCCAGTGCAGAGTCATTCTTTTTGTGAGGCTCTTCGGGTGCTGCCCCAAACAGGTACTTTCCCCTTCTTTTTATCCTGGACAAGAAGTTAAGATCCCCGTGGTCCCAAACTTGTGGGTGCTGCCCTTTTGGGGGTATGGTATTGGATTACTGCTGGTATGATTAATTGACTTCCCAGCTACTCTTCCCAGACTTCCATTTGAGTGGAGACTAATTTCCGTATAATAACATTTTGTTATTTGCAATAAATCATCCACAGTAAGGTGACTGGGTTATGTCATTATTTGCAAACCTATAAGTATAATTACCCTGAGCCTGAAAAACCTTCCTTTGAAGTGTTGGTTGTGCCAACCATCTGAATACAGTAGACATGTGCCTCCTTGCCGACTGTCCTGACTGAAAAATCATGGGTGCAGGGAGAGGAAAGGTCTACCCGCGTCTTGCCCTTCCCAAAGAGGCTTGAAGCTTCCTGAGTGATCCCAAGGGAGAGAGGGGAGACCCATGAAGCCACAGCAGTCATGGGAAATCCCCCCACCCTTGGGTAAGGAGAATCTTCTCTGTGGGTCAGCCTTTAGTTAATGTTATTAGAAGACCTTTGTTCATCTGAGCCCCATATGAAGGGCAGTCCAGGTGCCAACTTCTCAGATATCCACTACTGAACATAAAGCAAATAATGCAGGGAAAATCATTATTTTAAAAAAAATATGTTTCTGTTTATTTATCTGCTCATGTATTTGGGGAATACTTATTGACACATCCCATACCTCTCAAACAATGTGGTTAAGTAGCAGTTAGCCGGATAGGGCTTTAGTGATAACTTTTCATTCATTAACTTATGTCAAAGGGCCCTTATGGCATGGTAGAGATTTGCTCCATAGCTTTTTCTGCCACGACAGGAAGTGCACTTTTTTAGGGTGGAGCTGATGAGCAGCTGGACCAGTTGGGTTCAGTTCAGCTCAATTCAGAACTGCCTTTCTGAAGATCCTGCTCCCCTCTCACTGAACACTGCCCTTGTGGGGCCGGAATTCCAGAATTCTAAAACATGAATGTTTCCCTGTTGTGAGTGCTCTGGGGACAGAGATGCTGCAGGCGGGATCCTTTCTCTTGTTCTGAGAAGTGCCCTCTCCTCTGTCACTGGCAGTCCTTGCAAACCCTGGGAGATGGCAGAGCTGCCATTTGGCAGAAGAACCCAAAGTAACTTGTGGGTTGTTTCTACCAGTTGTGGTGGACAGTAACTTGGGTAGCTTTGAAAGGGGAGCACTAAATTCAAGGAAGACAGATTTATTTATTTATGCCATTTATTCACTATCTCAATCCTAGGAAGTTTTAAATTTTAGAGATAAATTTAATTAATTTAGTTTTATTTAAAATTAAATTTTGATACAGACATAGACATATGCCTGTAAGTGTGCTGTTAGAATCCTAACCAGATTATTACCAGCTTCATTGAAGAGTAACTCTTGTCGCTCCCCTCTTGCTATGCCTACTCTTGGAGGGGGGCTGAAACATAGAATCCTAGGGCTGGAAGGGACCTTGAAGGTCTTCTAGTCCAACCTCCTGCTCAAGCCAGAAGTCCTCATACCATCTCAGCCAAATGCTTGTCCAGTTCCTGACAGTGAGAACTATTAAGCAGTGGAACAGCTTCAGGTTCCACAACTCTGGGAGGCAAGCTGTCTCACTGCTTAATAGTTCTCACTATCAAGAGCTTCCTCCTTATTTCCAGGTGGAACTCCCCCTGACCAGCTTCCACCTGTTGATTTGGGTCCTATACTCAGGTGCTGTGGAGAATAAATTGATGATGTCTTGCCTGTGGCAGCTCTTCAAGTTTTGGAAGATACTATCAGGTCTCTCCTAAACCTCCTCTTCGTTAGGCTAAACATACCTACCATAGTTCCCTTAGTTGTTCATTGACGGTTTAACTTCCAGATCCCTTATCATCTTTGTTGTTCTTCTCTGCACTCTTTCTAGGGCCTCAGCATCTTTTTGTATGGTGGTGACCAGAACTTGATTCAGTCTTCCAAATGTGGCCTCACCAGTATAGTAGAGAGTGGTACTACCATTCTCCAGATCTTGATGCTATCATCCCTCTGCTGACACAGCCTAGGACCACATGGGGGTTTTGGAAGCTGCAGCACATTTCTGACTCATACACATTCAGGGCACCTAGATCCCTCTCAACTACTGTTGAACCAGGCCTATCCTGTATCTGTTTTTTCCTGCCTAAGTGCAGGACCTTACTTTTCTCACCACCAAATTACAACTTGCTGGATAGGGCCCAATGCTCAAGTCTGTCAAGCTCCTTCTGAATTTTGAGTCTATTTTCCAAAGTGTTAGCTATTCTCCCCAACTTAGTGTTGTCTGTAAACTTGATGAGAACCCCTTCAAGCCCCTCATGTTGGTCATTTATGAAGATATTGAAGAGCACTGGGCCCCAGACAGAACCCTCAGGATCCCAACTGCATACTTCCTTCCATGTAGATGTGGTTCCATTGAGGACCATACACTGAGTGTGGTTGGCCAGCCAATTGCAGATCAATCTGGTGATGATACTTTGTATCATACATTGTTCTATCTCATTAAGAAATAGGCTGTGGTCTACTTCATCAAGTGCCTGATTGAAATCTAAGTATACTATATCCACAGAATTTCCACTAATTTAGTCATTTTACCAAAGAAGAAAGTAAGGTTTGTTTGGCATTACCTAACATCTTTTCCAGCATTTCCCCAGCCCTAGTAAGTCCTCTCTTTCTGTTTGGACAGGTGAAATCCATGTGGGGAAAATGGTCTCTTAGATACTAACTGGCTAAGGTTCCATGGCAGCCCCCTTGGAATGTATTGCTCCACAATGAGGATAAGAGTGATCATCCTTCTTTCATCCTCTTCCAGTTGTTGTGCCTCAGTTGTGCTCACAGCCCCCAGGCCATGGCTTACTTGTTTCTTGAGGGCCTCATATTGTCAGCCAACTCTGGCAAGATTCAGAAGGCTTTTGAATTAACAGGCACTCCATCTTGCTCAGGTTGAGTCTCAGCTTGTTTTTCCCTGATCTTAACCCTGACGGACTCCAATCACAGGATCAGGGTCTGCATAACATCTCCCATTTGGCCTGTTTAGGACCTCTCACTCTGAGCTGGATGGCCTCTCCCCATGGTTTTGTGTAGATGTTAACAGATCTATCAAGCCCTGAAGACTTGGGGAGCCTCCAAAGAGTAGGCAAGCTACTGTGGGATAAGGGGATGTCTCTATGGCCTGCTTGTAAGCACCCAAAATAACTGGTTGTCCTTTGGCAGAAACCTAAGGTTGGATTGGGATGTTCTTCTGGTGATGGGTATGCTGGGAAGGAGGGCTGGGACTTCCAATTCAACCACCAGTAGCTGCCAGCACCTTGCAACTGTGGTGGATTTCCCCCAGCCACTTTATCCCTTGAGCAGCAATATAATGCAGAACAACAGAATTGGAAGGGGCCTTGGAGGTCTTCTAGTCTAACCCTACTGCTCAGTCAGGAGATCCTATGCCATTCCAGACAAATGACTGTCCAATCTCTTCTTAAAAGCCTCCAGTGACGCAGCACCCTCAACTTTCAGAGGCAAGCTGTTCCACTGGTTAATTGTGCCCATTGTCAGGAAATGTTTCCTTAGTTCTATATTGCTTCTCTGTTTGATAAGTTTCTTCTTGACTTTGTGCTTTGATCCCCCTCTTCTTTGTGGCAGCCTCTCAAATATTGGAACCTGAAGCAACTGCTCCAAGGGTTGTGGCGATGCCTCCAGTGCTAGTGGAAAGCCATGATGGAGAGAGTTTTCCTGCTCCTGTTTGTCACTGTCCTGTTCTCAGCTTTGGATAGGAAAGTCCTTTGCTGCCTCCAATGCTGCAATAGTCACCTTGCTCTCCAGCTGTTCTCCAGATGCCTCTCTGGGGCCTCTTCCTCAGGGGTGGTGGGGCTTTCTTCTCAAGAGTTTCTTCCTTCTCTATCCTCATCCCCAAAGCAAGGCCCAAAGCTCCCGTGGCAATCTAGAAATAGGCGAAATAAACAACTCCCACACCAGATTTCAAAGTTAGAATCAGCTGGATAATCCAAGCCAGCTGCTTGCAGTTACTGCCTCACATCAGTGACTGAATAGTATGGCCAGGACACAAGTTTCTTGGAATGGGACAGCTTGGCACGGCCAGCTCACTGCCACTGGCTCGCCACTGCCAAGTCGCTTCTGCCAACTCACCGCCACCAAGTTGCCACAGAACAACTCTACACAGCCAACTCAACATGGGGACAACGTGCCATGGGTAGACAGAGGGAAAGCCAGGTGGGTGAGTAAGCGAGCGGGTCGGTGGGTGGGCAGAGCACAGAGCAGTGGCGGCAGCTGGGGGCATCCCATTTCCACACACTCCTCTGCCTCCACCACTACTGCTGCCAAATCCTGGGCCGAAGAGGCTGGGGCTGGGGCCGGGGCTGGGGGGGGGCAGGTGGTGGGATGCAGCGGCTGGGGGCATCCTGTTTTCATATCATCTGCTGCCACTGCTGCCATCCCTGGCTTCTTCAGTCTGGGGCTCAGCAAGGCAGTGATGGCGGGGTGTGTGAAAATGGGAAGCCCCCAGCTGCCATCATCACTGTGCACTCTGCCCACCCGCTCGCTCACCTGCCTGGTCAGGTCTCCCTCTGGCTGTCCGCATCAAGTTGTACCCATGGCGAGATGGCTGTGTGGAGTTGTCCTGCAGCAACTTGGTGGTAGTGAATTAGCAGAGGCGACTTGGTGGTGGCGAGCTGGTAGCAGTGAGCTGGCCATGCCAAGTTGACTGTGGTGAGTTGTCCTAGACACCAAGTTTCTCCTCTCTCCCTGCTGCCATTGTCCCCAGTCTGCAATATCAGTGGCCTGGACTCGAGCCATCCTTCTCCAGCCTTTTTTCCAGCCTCTTGCAAGTTTGCCTTCCTCTTCCTCAGGCTGTTGTGCTTGCGACTGGAATAGCTGTGATGGATTCCACCAACACAACACCTACACTCCCCTCCATTATCATAAATATTTAAGAATAATTGAATAAGCATTCATTCTGCATCCATTTCTGCTCCATTTCTTCTGTGGCTGCTCTGGGCTGGTGGCTAGTCTGGGTAGCAGGTGGTTGATCTCTGGGTCTTCAGGGCTGCCCAATAGCATCTTTGCCCACTGGCAATGTGGCCAGCATGAGGAGGAAGAGCTGCTCTGGGTCTGGCACCTTAGTTCTGGCATTGAGATAGAACTCAGTTTGATTCTACTGGAATCGAACATGCTTAATTAAACTGCCTGTGAAGACATCTGCAAAAAGAGTGATGATCTCAGGAAAGCTGTCTCTCAGAAGCCCCATGGAATCTCTGGCACTTAAGCTTGGGTGGTGGTGTCACTCAGCGAAGGTCCTGCCCTCTTGGATTATTCCCTATCAATCCCAGAATAAGAGTCTTAACTTTAATTGCATTCCCTTTGTCCGGTTGTGACATTCAATTAGGGAAAGAAAGCTTTTCCTAGTGGCCCATTGATTATTCAGCCAAGTCTGATTAATGCTCAATAGCTTATAGTTTCATTAAGCATCAAGACCTTTTTTACATAAGCAAGGAATATGAGAAAAAATGGGAGCAGGGTGTACCCATTTAGAGGTGCCCTGAATCCTATATCAATCCATGTCATTTATGTGTGAGGGGCATCCTTTGCCCGCCTCCCCACCCCAACCATCAATCCTTCTAGGGCTGGATGCCTTCTAGGGAATGGTGATCTTATGGGAAAGGTGTTCTTTGAGTCTAATCTGGATGGCTTTTTCAGGCATGTGGTCAGGAAGCCCAGGGCTGTGGGTTTCTTGATGTCCCTTTAGAAGGCCTTTGGCATATCTTGCCAGACAGGGCATTCTCCACTGCAGAGATAAGGTCTTGAGAATGAAATTTCTCTCTCTTCCCTCAGCTTTTAGAAGGCTGTGTTTGGATGATTCTGACATTCTGGAAAATCTGGTCCAAACTTCATTCTAATAAGAAAGTGTCTATTTGGTTTAAAATAGGAGGAAGGAGAATTAGGTATGTTCACTGCCCCGAGTTATTTATAAAAATAGTAAAGGTGAGATGAAACATAAACAAATAAACACTTTGCCTCTCATGTTCCATGTCCAGCATTTGTATGTCTGGATAGGTATGATTACACTGGAAAGATTGGAATGAAAATGGAATTTCTGTGGGAGGAAAGGAGGAACTATTTGAATCTATTCTGGAGCATATTTCCACAAGGCTTTTTGCTGATAAAAGTCATAGCTAAAGACACTTGTATGTCTTTTTGGCTAATTGTCCCACAAATGCCAAAATGAACTTTTATGCTTTTGCCCATCACGTATCTCTGTGGTTTGGAGTTTTGCAGGAAAAAGATGTTTATCTTATAGTGTATTCTATAGAGATGTCATTGATGTGCAGAGGTAGCTCTAACAAACCTGTCACCTGCAGTGGCTTTTCTGAAAGGAACCTGTTCAAGTTTGGTGGGGAGCAAGTTTGAGGTAGGAAGAAAGATGGATACGCCTCATGTTCTTTCTGTGTTTGGCCCTTGATCTTTCCGGGACAAGAAGATTCAGAAACTATGTGAGAGTTAGAAAATGCAGAAAAATTTTCCATCAACCTCCATTACTTATAATTGAGAATATTTTCCATCACTAGGTTGTTGGCTTGATGGCTAAGCGGATAAGATACAGTAACATTTTGATACTGAAATAAACACAATGATGGTTTCTTTTATTATTGTTGTTCAAGAATGGTGACCCTCTTTAGTTTTAAAAGTGTGTTCTCCAGCATGATGAGTGTAGAATCCACCGGTGGGTAATCTCAGCCTTCCTGCTCAGTTGAGACTAAGTCAGAAATCTGCCACGCCTCCTTCTGGGCTGTACCTTCCCAGTTTTTGACTTAGTCTCAGCTCAGTAGGACGCAATTAGTTTGGCTCCTCTGATTAGATTAGGTCAAATTAGGTTAGTTAGTTAGTTAATTAGTGAATTAATTACAGTGGTGACTCCAAATTCCAAATTCTTTAAATTTGTGTATAATTTGGTTCCAAATTGGCAGAGCTAATTAATTGCAGCCCACTGCAGCTTCGGCTCCAGCGAGCCTCGCAGGCTCCACCCGAGCCGAATTTCAACTCCTCGGACTCACCGGAGCTACAACAGCTCCGATCGAGCTGATTCGCAGCATATGGGGGTTTGCCTTGCCTGGCAATTCCCCGTGGAGCCCTGTGAAGCTGGACAGCCTCACCGAAGTGCGCCGTCACTGCGAGGCCCTTGACGATCCCTCCGATGCTCTGGATCGCAGCGGAGGCTGCACGACATTAAACAGCAAGTTTTTTGCCGGTTTAAGGCCTTGGAGCGAAGGGACAAGCCTCTAGGGCAGCAGGCAGAGCTCCCTCAGGGCTACCCAGGCCTGGGTAGGCCCGACCGGTTTGCAATCGGCCATTAATTTTGGCGCGGCCACCATTTTGGGAGCTGGGCGAGGTGCGGCTGCCATTTTACAGGGCCCATTAGCATCAACTGCTCGCTGTACCAGCCCAGACCCTTATCTTACCCTTGCCCTGCTGCAGCAGGCATGGATCGGGAGGACATAATCCAAGTGCTCTCCCCACCCGGGGTTTTTTGCCTGGTTCATCGTTTCTGAAGGCACCAGAGCAGTGGGCGTCCGCCATCTTGTACTTCTACAGGCCTTGGCCTTCTCAATTATTTGCAAAGCCTTGGGTCAGCATCTTATCTAGGCCATAGGGCCTTCAGATCAGGAGACTTCCTTCAGTCACTCCTCTATAGGACCTCACATTCCATCCTGAATTTCAGTTCACTGAGGGGAAAATTTGAGTAGACTCCACCTGTCCCACATAGTTGTGTGGCGCTGTGCTGCAAGGCCTAGCAGACCGTTCTAGAGAACTGTCTGGCTGTCTGTCACTGCTGTTGCGCAGAGCATGGGATCTCCCTCTCTGACAACCAGGTCTTCGTACTTATTCCTGCGTACCACTGGATATCTCCTACCCGGAATATCCAGGTGGCAATGGCAGACAGTGCAACTCCTCAGCCATCACAAGGCTCTGTTGCTCCCTCCGCACAAAAAAAGCACAGATCATCTGAATTGGAAGTGGGGGGGGGGAGAAAAAATCCAAGGCAAAGGCTTCATCCACCAAAGAGCCCTCCAAAGCTGCTGAGCGAGAGGCCTCGAGGAGACATCAGGCGCTGGAGAGGGAGTTCTCCAGAGCTCAACGGCTCATCTCCAGTGAAGCAGAAGTGGTTCCCCCCCGTTTCACTGGAACGCTCATCATTTGAGCCTCAATTCGCGCTTCCTCATGATGCCCCTAGGGCATGGTCTCCTCAGGGGGAAACTGGACAGGTCGGTCCCCCTCTCTCCTCACTACCAAGCACCCGGGGAGATTTCCCCTCCCCCACAGTACAACAGGGACTATAGGCCACTTATACCCCTACGGCAGCCGACATCCGTCCCTCGGACCAACAAGACATATGGTCGGACCAATTTCAGGCCTTTATGCATCACGCCTTTGCGCAATTTATGGCCTCCTCCATGGGTCAACGGCCCTTGCAGATGCCCCCTCCTCCCCCAGCATCCCTCCCTCAAACAGGCCCTGCCCTGCTATCTGGTTCGGGCATTTCAGATACATTCTCTCAGATAGGAGAGGAGGGATCCGTGGATTTGGAAACGGCTGACATGCCCATGTCAGAGGACAAGGAGACTGCTCCGGCCCCGGCCCCGACATCTGGTCTTTTTGACCCTTCCCTATTTAAATCATTACTTCTGAAGGCCTGTACCACAGCCAACCTCACTCCTGAACAGGAACCCAAACCATCTACCTCCTCCTCCCAGGACTCGAACCCTTTATTCTCCGAGCCGGTAGTGGAGGAGAAACAAATCCTGTGCCCGACCTTCTTCCGCAGCATGGTGGAGAAGCAGTGGTCTTCGCTGGGCACTCTTCCTTCGTCCAGCGGGACTGAGAAAAAGCTCTTCAATGTCTCTTCCTCCTTTTCTTCCCTCCTGGAGGTGCCAACTGTGGACATTCCATTGACTTCCCTATTTTCTACCTCCACCATTCCAGGAGACATGGCAGAGGCCTTGAAAGCGGAGGAAAAGAGGTTTGAGTTTTCTCTCCGTAGAGCTCACCAAGCCTTGGCATGGGCGATCAAGGCGGCTACATCATCATCTTTTTTCACCAGGTCGTCCATCATGTGGCTCCGCGAACTCCAGGCCCTCATTCCTCCTGACCAGGTGCGAGCACACCAGACATTGGGCAAGTTGGTCGCAGCATCCGAATACGTGGCGGATGCGTCGCTCCACTCTACCAGGTACTCCACTAGATCTATTGCAGCCACTGTCTCATCCCGTAGACTGCTATGGCTGAAACAATGGCAGGTCGACCTGAAATCCAAGTGGTGTCTATCGATCGCACCGTATAGTGGAACACACCTCTTTGGCCCAGTCCTCGAGCCGTATCTCATAGAGGGAAAGGACAAATGCAAGATACTTGCACATCCCTCTAAGAAGTCGGACAGAAAGCCTCAACAGGACTTCCATAGGCAGCGCTTCCATACGGGCACCACTTGGGATTGGAGGCAGCCCTTTCGGGCTGGGCAGTCCTGGGATTGGCCCAGAAGCTCTCAATCCTTCCCCCCTAGACAGGATCGCCAGCAGGACCGCCAGAACCCCAGAGCCAGGGCCCAGTACCAGACCAAGCGACCCTTCCGAGGGTCAGGCCGTCCTTACAGGCAGAATAAGTGATGCCAAGGAGGACTCTCCCATAGGGGGCCGTCTGTCCCTATTCAGCAACACTTGGGAGGCCACCACCACGGACTCTTGGGTGATAGACACCATAAGACACGGTCTCACTCTGGAGTTCTTATCCACTCCTCCAGCACGCTTCCTACCATGCCCCAATATAAGAAACGCCACCAAGGCGGGACTGATGTCCAAAGCCATCTCCCACCTACTGGAGATAGAAGCCATAGAGCCAGTGCCCACGGAACAGAAAGGACAGGGGTTTTACTCCATTCTGTTCGTGGTACCGAAGGCCTCGGGAGGCTGGAGGGCAATATTGGACTTGAAAGGACTAAACTACTTCTTGACCTACAAGAGGTTCAAGATGCAAACTCTCAAGTCCATCCTGGCCAGCATCAGGAGGGGAGATTTTCTTTCCTCCATAGACCTGATGGAAGCTTACCTTCACGTCCCGATCCTCCCCGAACACCGCAAATTCCTCCGGTTTTGTTATGCGCACCGTCATTTCCAGTACAGGGCGCTCCCGTTCGGCCTTTCCTCGGCCCCACGGGTATTTACAAAGATCTTAGCGGTCTTAGCTGCACATCTGAGAATGATTCTGGTGCGCGTACAATGCTATCTGGACGATATCTTTATCCAATCCCGTTCCTTCCAGTCGGCTATGTCAGACCTGGACATCACAATCAAGACTCTTCAGGATCACGGGTTTTCCGTGAACTTCAAATCTGTGCAAGGTCTTCCTTTCCCAGGATCGCCGGGACAGCATCCGAACTCTTGTTCTCTGTGTCCAGAGGGAGAAGGTAGTTCCCATAGTTCAACTGTCTCAACTACTGGGGAAAATGGTCTCTTGCATGGGGATCATCCCATGGGCCAGACGGCATTCCAGAGACCTCCAGTGGTTCCTTCTCCCTTTCCAGAAGCGGAACATGAGTTCATCCACCAGGAGAGTGAGGGTCCCATGCCAGACACTGTCATCCCTTTTGTGGTGGACCTCTTCGGCAATGGCCAGGGGTTCCCTCTTCAAGGAACCCGTCAGGCTCACCTTGACCACGGATGCCAGTCTGTTCGGCTGGGGCGCTTACCTCCAGACTCATTTAGCCCAGGGTCAATGGTCCCATTCGGACTTGAGCCACAATATAAACTGGCTAGAACTCAGGGCCATTCACCTAGCACTCCGTCACTTCTCCACCATAGTAGCGGAACAGCACTTACTGATACTGACAGACAGTGTGGCAGCCAAGGCACACGTCAACAGGCAGGGTGGGACCCATTCCAGGTCCCTTATGCTAGAGGCTCGCAGTCTGGGCTCTTGGGCAGAGACCAATTTAGGCTCCATCAAAGCGGAGCATATATCGGTGGAGGCGAACCATCAGGCAGACTCCCTAAGCAGATCCATGGTCGACCACTCAGAGTGGCGCCTGGACCCAGTTCTGTTCAGGGAGATCTCGGACAGATTTGGCCAGCCCCAGTTGGACCTATTTGCCTCTCCGAAAAACTCCCAACTGCCCAGGTACTTCACCAGGTTCCCATCCCCAGGGGCGGAGGGAATGGACGCCCTTTGGTGCAAATGGCCCAGGGGACTGCTTTATGCATTCCCCCCCTTCCGCTGATTCCGGCAACCATCCGCAAACTCCTTCAGGAGCAGGCGGAGGTCATCTTGGTTGTTCCACACTGGTCGAGACGACCGTGGTTTGCTGACCTTGTGGAACTTTCAATTTCACCACCATGGAGGATTCCTCCAGACCGCATCTCCCTCAGCCAGGGGGCCCTTCAGCACCCGGATCCCCAGTGGCTTTAATTGGCCGCCTGGCACTTGAGCGGAGAAACTTAGCCAGGCAATCCTATTCGTCCAGGGTGATCTCGATGATCCAAGCCTCCAGGCACCCCTCGACTAATAGGATATACGATGCCACGTGGAAGAACTTTTGCCTGTGGTGCACTAGGCACCAACTCCAGCCCCTGTCTGTCACCATACCAAATATCTTGGATTATCTACTGGAAGGTATGGATAAAGGCTTAACACCTAGCACTATCCATAGGCAGGTAGCGGCCTTATCAACAGTACTTACCTGCGACAATCTGGTCCCATTAGCACAGCACCCAGTAGTAAGCGCCTTTCTTAAAGGGGCGACTAACGCCAGGCCACCGGCGGTTCACCGCTATCCCTCTTGGGATCTGCCACGAGTACTGCAAGCGCTAATTTCGCCACCCTTCAAACCTCTCAGGTCTTGTTCACTGAGATTCCTTTCTCTGAAGGTGGCCTTTTTGGTTGCAATCACGTCAGCTAGGCGTATCTCGGAGCTGGCTGCCCTTTCAGTCAGGGGTGACCTGTGTACCTTTTTTGAGGATAGGGTAGTGCTTAGATTGGACCCGTCCTTCATCCCGAAAGTCAATACCTGGTTCCATAGGAACCAGGATCTAGTTCTCCCAGATTTTTGTCCTAACCCGTCACATAGGTTGGAAAGACAGTGGCATAAGCTGGACGTGCGCAGGGCTCTGCGCTATTATGTTAAGCGAACCTCTGCCTTTCGTAAGTCTGAGGCCTTGTTTGTGTCTTTCCAACCTTCTTCCATGGGTCAGAAGGTTTCCTCTTCGACCATTGGAAGGTGGATTAAGGCATGCATTGCCCGTGCCTATCTCTCGCAGTCCCTACCGGTCCCTACACGCATCACAGCTCACTCCACACACAGTGCAGCTACGTCAGCGGCCTGGTCTACCGTCTACCCAGGCATCCATTGAAGACATTTGTAGAGCAGCAACTTGGTCCTCTCCTTCGTCATTCATTAGACATTACAAGGTAGACAAGTTTGCATCTGCGGATGCCTCGTTTGGCCGGAGGGTGTTGCAGCAAGTAATTTCTTCTGGTGGGACACAAGTCCAGACTAATTCCGCCCCCCACCTGTTGGGACATGAGCGGCTTTGGTATGTCCCACCAGTGGATTCTACACTCATCATGCTGGAGAAGGGGCGTTTTCTTACCTGAATGCCTTTTCTCAGCATGATGATGTAGAATCCACACCCACCCTTAGAGGCCGTCTGGGCCTGTGTCAGAGTAGGAGGAGCCAACGCGTCGGACTTTGTCATGTTTTGCTTCGCCTTGGTCAAAAACTGGGAAGGTGCAGCCCAGAAGGAGGCATGGCAGATTTCTGACTTAGTCTCAACTGAGCAGGAAGGCTGAGATTACCCACCGGTGGATTCTACATCATCATGCTGAGAAAAGGCGTTCAGGTAAGACAATGCCCCATTCCTTTGCATTCAGAATGAGAGATTATACTGTAAGCTGGCACTTTTTACATTTCCTGCAGTTTGGAAACAGTGGCTCTTGTTTGTCCATGTTGCCTTTCCCGCGACTGGAGCTGAGCCTGAAGTTTCTCACTAGAGAGCTCCTACTCAACTAATTCACTGATTGGCCTTTGCATTTCTGCAGTGCGGTCTCCCCTTATATTGTCCATTGGAAATCCACTTTTTGGTTTTCTGATCAACTCAGATATAATGCCTTTAAAATAAAGAATTATAAATGAATGGTTTAGCACCACTAGAAATGATGCTTCATTTCCCATGGAGAACTTGAAGCAGCTGTTTAACCATTCAGATAGTTGTGGTTCCCTGAAAGCTCTCCAGGAGAGAGATGCTGTCCCTAGAATGCAGGGAGCGTTTGCTGCATTCCTGCTGGAAGACCCCCACCTCTAGCCAATCCTTGCTGGGGCTTCTCTCAGCCCATGAGCCTCTCGGGACTCTTCTTAAGGAGGGGTGCCATTCAAACAAACTCCTCACCACCTCCCCTGTCCCATTGGTGGCCATGGTTTCCAGGACCAGGGGATGCTCTGGGATCAAGTTAGAAGTCAGTAGCGATGGACATTTTGGACTTTGCATTCGGGCTTCTCAGAGTGAAGTAATGAACTGAGCATCTTGAGGCTTCCCACAAATTCTGGTGGGAAGTTAACCCTGGCAAGGAGCAGAGATTTACATAGTAAGCAGCAAAAATCGTTAGCAGTGCTGCTAGTGTCCTGCTTAATTAAGACATACAGCCTTCGTGTGGGCAGGAAAGGGGGGGGGAAATCTCTATTTATGGTCTGTGCAGAGGCATCTGTCAGGGAGAAAACACAGAGCTTGTTAGTGTGCGGAAGATGCCGCTTGCCCTGGATTTCAGCAAGCCCCAATTGCAGTCATTTTTCCCCAAGCTGTAATGGCAGCGGTGAAGAGAGTAGCTGGAAAAATAGCAAATATTATTTTTAACCTGTTTTGTACTACAGATTGCTTCATTTTTCAGGAGGCAACAATTCTGGAACATCTTTAAGACATTCCTTTTTCTAGGCCTAATACTTTATAACTATAAGGAGTTCCTTCTTATTTTATGTCTGAGAAAATGTGTTCCTTGGCTGTGTGGCTTATTTTTAAATCTACAGATGGTTTTGGCTTCTTCTGCCCTCAGCTTTTGCTGCAGCTTTCCACCTCAGTAAACTGATTTCTAATTTAGCCAGAGGCTTAGAGCAACTGTGCTGTCATATTTGGTTGTCCATTCTCATCTCCTTTGCATGTTCTCATTCCTTCTTTGATAATGAGCAGCTAGAGTGCACATCTGTGCTAGCTTGCTCACTTTGTAATTCTTGTCCTGTCTGTAGAAATAATGGTGGAAACTCAGGGCCAGAGCTTGCCACATAGTGAATATCTTCTGTGGAACCATGAATAAGGGGTGTTTGAGGCAGGGATATACTTGAAAGAGGGCCACAGAGATCAGGGACATTGGAACCACAGAAGGAAAGAACTGGTGAAGGTGATCTGAGCTAACTAACTGTAATTTTGAGAACTCCAGGAGCACCAAAGATTGGAGGAGAAATAACATTGTTCTAGTATTTTTTTTTTTAAAAAAGGAGGAAAGTAGACTCAGGAAACTATTGTTTGACAATGCCCAGAAAAGATAATCAAGCAATAGGGCTACAAGCCCTTGGGAAGGAACAAGGTGATTTCTAGAAGCCAGCATGAGTTTCTTAAAAATTGATTGTGCCAAACTAATCTTGCTGCTTTTTTTTTTACATTCGTAGACAAAGGGAATGAAATGGATGCAGTCCACATAGACTTCAATAAAACATTGGTTAAAGTTGACTGTAGACCCCATTTCCATAAAGTAGAACAGTGCAGGATGGATGATTCCACTACCAGGTGGGATTTGTTGTTAGCTGTCCATGGTCCTTAATGGATCTATGTCTAGAGTATGTGAATATCCCAGATGCAGTGGGATACCTCGGGGTTCTGTCCTGGGTCCAGAGCTCCTCAACACAGACAAAGGGCTAAAAAGGTTTGCTGGAGACATGAAGCTGGGGGGGAGGTTAGGGGGATTGCTAACACCTCAGAATTGGGGTTCAAATTTGATAGATTTGAGCATTGGGTTCTTTCCAGTAGTTCTGTTTTCCTCAGCAATAGTACTTGTGAGAAGGACGTGGGAATTCTGGTAGACTACAAATTAAACCTGAGCAGCAGTGTGTTGCAGCTGCCAAAAGAGCCAATACAGTCTTGGGTTGCAATATCAGAGGCATAATGTTGAGATTATGGGCAATGACAGTTCCACTCTACAGTTCTGATCAAACCACATCTGTTGCCAGTTTTGGTTACTACAATACAAGAAGGTGACTGAGGACCTGGAAAGAATGCAGAGAAATGCAACAAAAATATTGAAGGTTGTGGAGCCAAATCCTATGAAAAACTCTTAACGGAACTGATATTTCTTCCTATGAAATCAAAATGATTTTCCTCGCAGAAGAAAAGACTGAGTGGGGACATGATAGTAGTCTTCCAATACTTGGAGATTTGTCACAGGAAAGAGTGTAGATCAGGCCTGCACAAACACGTGACCTGCCAAACAGCCTAGTATAATCCACGAGTGTTGATTAATAAAGAATAAATCCGCTGTCATCCTGGAAGCCATGCTGCTGAGCACCTCCGAACCTCAATGCCATTGCCAGCTCCAGCACAGCTGCCAAACAGCTGATCAATAGACCAGGTATTATTTGTGGCGCCAAAGATTTTTCATTTACCAAAGTTGCCTTTTCTACTCTGTGAATTGTGTAGGACTGGTGTAGATTCTTCCTCTTCAGTGACAAAATCTAATGGGTCGGAGCTTTACAGAGATTCAAACTTGAAAGAAGGAGAAACTTCTGCTTATGAGAGCTACTCTGCAATCCTGTGGGCTTTGCTGCAGGAGGGTTTCAAGCAAAGGTTGGCTAGCTCTCAAATTCCAGGACTTCCCTGTTGAAGTGGAGGCTCTGCGATGGTCAATCAATCCTTTGCTAATGGCCCCTTTCCTAGAAACCAGTGGCTGCCCCAATGTGGGGCTGCCTTTCCTTCCTCGCTTTTCATTCCTGGCTCCTTCTCAGCCCACTAGGGCAGCCATGGAGTTACAACCATGGCTCTCTCTCCCCTCCCCTGCCTTCTCAGGGTGGGGGGGCTGCTGCAAATGGAGGAGACACCTTTCCCAGAATAATAAATTGGAGTTGCTCATGGGTTTTTTTTGAGAAATGTTTTCCCCTTAATTGAAAGAACCTTTCTTTTTCTGTTTCTTTCATTTATAATTGTCCTTCTCTCTACCAGAGTGATTCAGAGTTTGTGCCTTGAGCGGGAAATTGGGAAATTGCTATGGAGCTCATCAATCCTTGCATTTCATTGTTGTTTCATGGAGAATGCAGACTGGGGGATCCTCTTCTAAAGAGGAGAGTCTTCATTGTCAGGACCAGAAGCAAATTCTTAGTTAGTGCAAAGCAAATGCTGGTATTGGAGCCCCTCCTGGTGCAGGGAGGTGCTTCAGTTGGCCCATCATCCAGGCAGAGAAGCCATCTGGAGACGGTCTCTGCTGCAAGTGATGGCTGCTGAAGCTGAAGCTCTTCTCAGCTTTGTGTTCCAAAGGCTCCTTCTTTTGTAGCATTTGGTGATGACCCCCTCCCCCCGGGTTTTCTTCACAGTACCACAGTGTTATGGCTTTAGCCAGTATCTCACATGGACTTTTGTTCCTGCTCTGGCTTCTTCCTTCTTACGTAGCCACAGATTTAGGGTAGCTTTCAGCCTGGCAGTGCTTAGTTAGCAGCTTAATAGTGACCATGTAGGCCAATCTTATTCTGAAGTGGGAGAGTTATTTGCCCTCCTCTTTTTCCACAGACTGCTGGGTTGCAGAATGTACAAGATGGGTTGTTGTTCATTTTCCAGGAAGAAGAGGAATTCCTTTGTCTTTAAAAGTTAGGGAGGGGTGTGAACTTTTCTGAACTTCATATTCAGGGTGGGTGAGGTCTCTCTCTCTCTCTCTCTCTCTCTCTCTCTCTCTCTCTCTCTCTCTCTCTCTCTCCCCCTCCCTCCCTCCCTCCCTCCCCCGTCTCTCTCCTCTCGCCTTCCCCCCCACCTACCTGTACCTGTTTCCTTAAACATTTTCTAACCTAGGCAGAATATTTGTGAAAGTGCAGTTTCCTGAATGCTGGATTTTTGGAAGCAGAGAACTTCAGGGGGAGATAGAGCATGATCTTTTTCCAGGTTCCTCTCACGGGGCTTTGTGCTACTTTGCAAAATCCAGATATTGGAACAGTTCAAAGAGATTCTTAGGGGTGGAGCAGGAGTGGAGTTGCCCAAGGATGATGAAACTGAAGTGACAAGCCAAGAAGTCTTGCTTAATAATCTGGGTATAATGAGGGTGGGGAGGGAGGGTGATCACTATGCCCAGTCCAGCCTGTTCTCTGTTTCATGGTTTGAGATGCAAACTTCTGCACATGTTGATCAGATTTTTTTGTTCATTAGCATGAAATTTGATTTGTTCCACATTTTAGTGGAAAAAAAAGAATCTAACTGGAAGAAGAGACATGGGAGACTATGGTATTTGGGAAACAACAGGCTCAGCCATGCATGGATCCCTAAAGCAGGTAGAGAATTTGTATCTCCTTTTTGCCTCTTAGCTAGGATGAAGGTGGGAACACTCTGCCTTAGTGGTGGAAACATCCCCTCTCCTCCAAAACTGAGTTTCTTTCCAGACTGCAGACGTAGAACCCAAACTCTACTGGTCAGAATTCGCACGGAGACTCTGCTTTTGCTCTGTGCAAGTCCAAGAAGGAAAACTTTGAGGGAAATCAGCCCTCTAACCTGCATCTCCCCTGTTAAATCATTTTCTGGGAAATGGTTCCTTGGTGCTAGACTTGCACCCCTTGTAAAAAAAGGTTTAATTTTTGTTATGGGGCAAACTCAGTGCCTTTCCTAAAAGGAGCAGAGAGTGATGGAAGAGCAGCAGTGATACCCACTTCTCTGAGAATGAGGTTAAATTGCTGAGGTTGGTTGCAGGGAGGCAGAATTCATAAGAAATTCTGTTTCACTCCCCACCATCTTATAGCCTGCCCATACCTATTCAAGAACTTCCTGCCTTTCTTCTCCTTAGCACCCATCCTGACCAAAATTGCAGCCACTGGGTGGTAGTTGGGGAGGGTACCCAGAGAAGGTCTCAGCATAGAAGCTCCAGTCCAGCCAAGGAGTCGACATGTTCCTGCTCTACCACTAGACGAAATATTAATTTATATACCAGCCTATTTTATCTTGAGTCTGGGTGATTCACAATCAAATGACAAACACAGACAAGGTTCCCTATAGCTGGATCAGCCTGTCCCAGAGGGTCACATTCCTATAGATTCCATTCTCCCGCTATCAATTATTTTAGCTTTTTATTAATTTGTTAATCTGTTTGGATTTGGTATCTACCAAAAGATACCAATTTCATTCATTCTGACAAGAAATCTTCCTTTTTGTTTCTTCTGCATCTTTCAGCTTTTGGTTTCTTTGGAGCCTCCTCGATGCAATGCTGACCCAACAAGCCATGGAAAATTAGTAGATTTTCCTTCCTTCCTCCACTGAAAAGGGCAGCTGCCTCTATTTCAGGGACTTCAGCCAGCGTGGAGTTGTCAGGGAAGCCTGCCTGAATTTGTTGTGACTGCATAGGATGCTGGATGTCCCCTAGAAAGTTTCAGATCGAGGGTCAGGGTTGCCAAAGGCTAGTGGCTGTGCACATCCCTTCTGTGGATGAGGAGTTATCTAGCTCTTTGCAATGTGTTCCAATGTGGCAACTCAGACAATCACTGATCTATTATGCCACAGGGGTCGGCTCCACTCTGTTGGGTGCATGAAATGTTATTCTAGTTACAAATAAAATACAGTATTGGAAAGAGAAGAAAGGAGGAAGCACTGAGAAGGGATGACATAAAATGTAAACAACAGAGTTTATGTATTAAGTGTATGCAAAAATAATTGCAGCATAAAAGCTGCATTTTACCAAAATCCTGTCTTGCCTGTTCTCATCTCTGGCATGTGTGGTTTGTTGGCAGGCCAGGTAGGATGCCCTCCAAAGAGCCCAGCCCCTGTTAACTCCTCCCCCTTTCCCTTCCCTTCTCTCCCCTCCTCCTCCCCCTCCCTATTCTCCCTCCTTCCCAGGAAATCCATTTAAATGCAATTCCATTCTTCAGTCCTCTCCTTCATGCATGTCTAATGAATGTCAGAGAAAATGCTATTACAATGCAGCCAAGTAGGATCCAATCTTGTAGAGTGTCTACAAGTCATTTGGCGAAAACCCTGGGAGCGCTCCCAGTTTTATTACGATGTAATTAGAAATAAAATCTCATTGCCATAGTTGAATGAGGGATGGGTGTTAATCCTTTAACCGGGAAAGATAGAGCTGTACTTAGAGAAGAGATTAAGGGCAGGAGTCTGCCAGCTTAGGCAGGCCTGGTGGTTGAGGAACGGTGAAACCCCCAAGCCTGGTGGGGAAAAGGTTTTTATGAATGGGAACCTCCTTTCTTTGTATTTGTCATTCAGGATTTGGCGGTGGGTGGACTGAAAAGGTAAAACTCTCACAGTGGCTTGGTTAGGTTGAAATAGTTGAAACCAGCTCTTGGCTTGGTGAGCTGATAACCAGGCCATCAGATAAATTTGTGTGGGTTTTTGAAAATGGCTTCTTAAGCCTCTGCGAAATGACCTGGCTACTGATTCGGCTGGGGAGAAGGCCCGTCCCTGGAGATAGCATAAGACTGGCCCCTTGCTAAGGGGAAGAGACAATGAACCCTCCTTGGCCATTTGGGGCACAGCCCAAACACTGAGCAGTAGGTGGCCAGGATCCTCCTTTTTGGTCCTCTCTGC
Organism: Protobothrops mucrosquamatus; assembly: GCF_001527695.2. Taxonomy (NCBI): domain Eukaryota; kingdom Metazoa; phylum Chordata; class Lepidosauria; order Squamata; family Viperidae; genus Protobothrops; species Protobothrops mucrosquamatus. The sequence continues at coordinate 1,710,093 of NW_015386487.1, forward strand.
AGGAAAAGATTGACCCACGATAACAGGTCTGAGGGCCCCTCTGGGCTGGCGGCAGAACTCAGACAGCAGTTCCCTTTTCAGCCTATTGGCTTAAAGCAGCGGTTCTCAACCTATGGGTCGCGACCCCATTTGGGGTCAATCGACCATTTCACGGGGGTCGCCAAGCAAGGCTGTCCGCCATTTTTTTTCCCTTTTCCGGCGGGTGCCTTACCTCCCTTGGGCTGGGCCAGCTGGTGGTCGGCCTGCTCCGTCTCTGCCGCTTGCCAGCTATGCCTCAGCCAGCGCAGGGGGCGGAACCACGCATGCGCAGCGCTCCTGGGCAGGGAAAGTCCTCGACTTAGGACCGGTTTAGTCCTCGACTTACGATCGGTTTAGTCCTCGACTTACAACCGGTTTTGTCCTCGACTTACGACCGGTTGGGGGTCGCGGCATTAAAAAGGTTGAGAACCACTGGCTTAAAGGGACTCCTGGCTGCTGATGTTCCTTTCTTTTGGGGAGGATCTGCCCCCACCCCATTTTTCCCAGAGTAGGGAATCCTTTAGCAGACTCTTTGTTAGTGCAGCCTCCTTCCCCCAAGGCCTTTTCCTTCCTTGCAGAATATAAGAGCCAATGCTTCTGAAAAGCTACTCCATCAATTAAATGTGCATACAAATTGGACAGGGGAGAGCAGCCATTTGCAAAGCAGTGGTTGCCTGTTGCCATAGCAACTGCCTCCCCCCACACCAAATTCTGAGGCAGGCAGGCTCCAGGCTGTTGGTTCGCAGGCAGCTGGGAGAATCTGTATTCTTTGTCCCCCTTCCTTGCCCCCCCCCCCGCTGCCCAATTCCAGACTGATGACTTTGAACTTCAACCCATGGCTTGTACTGAGGATAATTGTGGTCCTCCAGAGAAAAGGACCTTGCCAGGGTGCATCTCTCCAATGTTGGGATGCCCTGGGGAGGAAGTTGGTTTTGAGCAATGCTTTCGACTGGGGATTGGCTGGGCAAGTGGGGACTGCTGGACAGCTGGAGCCCATTCCCTCCAGGCTGCAGAGCAACTTACCCCTCTCCCTCTGATGGTCAGCGGCCAATTACATTTCATTGCATTCCTTGGCAGGGCTTCTCTGCCAAAGTCTCTTGGTGGATGGCCCCTTGCAGTCTCGGTGTTACTGCCAACACAGTGGGGTGGGTAAGTGAAGCACACCTTATTACTGGCATCTCATCTCCAATGTGTGTCTATACTTTGTACCTGCACAGACACATGTAGTGTGTGGATGAGATTGCAGGCAAGTATAAACTGCTCTCTCTTTCTGACGGGCTTAACCAGAATGTTTGTTTTAGTCCCAAAGCTATTTAAGACACCTCAATATCTAAGGAGTAGAAATAACTGTTAACTTGGGGGCTTAACCAGATTACTTCCCACCTGCCAGAAGGAAAAGTCCCCTTGCAGTCTGGGCCCTGGCCCCTTTCTGGGACTCTGCTGCCCTTTGCTTTCCAGTGGAAGAGGTTAGAGCCTGCAAGATGTCTCCTTCTGTTGTGTTGCTGCTGATTCCCCTCTGCACTGATTCTTTTAGTCTTCAGGGACCTAAACATGCTGACATTACTCTCTTTTCTCTGGTCTCTTCTAGAAAATAGGTTTTTCATTACTTTCTATGGTGGATTGTACATATCAGATGTCCAGAAGGAAGACGCCCTGTCCACCTATAGATGCATTACAAAGCACAAGTATAGTGGGGAGACGCGGCAGAGCAATGGTGCCCGCTTGTCTGTCTCAGGTAGGTGTTGCTGGGTCATCTGCCAGGGAGTTGGGCTAAGCTTTTGGCTTGCTTCAATAGGCTCCCAGAAGGGAGAAGCAGGGGTGGCCATCTGGAAGCAAGGGTTATTGAAGAAAGACTAGCCTATGGCAAAGCCCAAGATTGTCCTTGAACACTTTCCTGAGTTGGGGGGGGGCAGGCAAGGATGTTTGTGGCTTCCGTGGAGCCCTGATGATGCGAGAAAGTCCCCCGGGACAGGAAGGCCTGCCCACAGCAGCAACATGCTTCTTCTGAAGAACTATCAATATGAAAAGCAGCCTGAGAGCCAGCAGTTCTCGGGGCTGAGGAGCTGCCAACAGCGGATTCCTTCACTGGAGACGGGGTTGCACCAGCTGATCTCTAGGATCTCTTCTGATCTTTCCATTTTGTGATTCTGCTTAATTTCAAAGCCACCAAACAATGCTCAAACAGTTCTTAAATGTACAGGAAAATCAGGAAGAAAACACCCTGGATTTGAACCAGTGGAGCAGCCAGCCAGGTGCCTGCTAGTTTGTAGCTAAGATCATTTTCTAATCTATCTGTGTCTCTTTCTGTTTAATCCTACTCAAAGAAACAAGGTAGGAGGTCTAAGTGCTGGTCAGGGGAGTCTGAACATCGGTCTGTTTTCTATACTGGACAGAAGAGTTGGGGTTAGCACCAAGTGAGGCTTAACACCCAAAATGGAAAGGAGACTTACTTTGGGACAACTAAGGAAAAGAAAAAAAAACAGGGTGGTACAAAAATTCTTTAGTGCTTCTTGAGTTGTAAGAAACAGGGCTTTCTTCTTTCTTCCTCCATTGAACCTGCCCATCTACTCAACCTTCAGCTGCTGCACACGTTTGGGGCAGCCGAGGAAAATCTGCTTCTGGCTAAGCCTGAGCCTTCTCCCCTCTTGCTTACCAGCAGCAGAAGCTTCACGGATGCCGGGGGGGGGGGCTACTGAGGGGAGAGCCTGGAGCAGCTTATCCAAGCAGCTACAGTCTTCCCACTCTGCCCAGTGAGGGGAAGAGGCTTTTCCTCATCCTGTCTAGGCCTAAAAGAAGCCATTCAGTAAATCCCTGCAGAGAGCAGGTCTGTGGAAGTGCTGGGCTCTTGAAAGGTCAGCTAGACAAGAGACTGTTCTTCTGATTCCTTTGCCCCCATGCCGAGTTGCATCGATCTCCTTTGTTCACATACCTTGAATAACAAACTTCTCATCTCCCACTGGTCAAGATTGCAGAAGGCCCAACTCACAATTTTGGTCACCTGTTTTTCTTTGGGGACAGTGTTGATGTGATCTGGTATTGGGGGTGTAACTGGGAGGTCGTTTGTTGTGGTCAGATCATTCTCTATGGGCATCAGTATTATTTGTAGACACTCCCTGATGCAGGAAGAAGGATCTATTTGATTGGTCCATCTCAGGAACTTGGTAGATCCTGTTAGATTCCAGTGGGATTCCAGGCTTGTTCTTGAGACTCTTTGTTAAAAACCCCTTAGTCTGTCCCTGGAAGATGGGGTGGCAATGACCTTGGATCAGATCATACCTCTGCTTCTGGATCCTGAAAACTCTCTGATTTTCAGAGGTGCTCCAGAGATAACTGGAGTGCACTGGCAGAAAACAAAAAGTGAATACATGCATGGGTGAGACATTTATTAAGTACAACCTTGTAGTGATGAGTGGCAAAACATGCTAATTTCTCTGCTCTTACAACATCTGCATATAGCCAGCTGGTGGTCCACAGTTGGTCCAATATGCAGCAGTGCAGGTAATTATGAGCAAACGATGGTACACCCATGTAACATCTCTGTTTGTGAACTTCATTGGTCCAGGGCTGGGTTATTTGCAAGACCCCACTCTCCATTTGTGTCTGTCAAGAGTTGTTTTGGATAGTGAAATGGTTAGCATACTAAACAAATGAACAAAATTCCATGAATAGGAATGTGAAAAACTAGTTTGCATTCCCTTCACAAAATAATACCATCTGATGACACCTAGAAGGGGTTCTCTATTAGCACCTGCACTTTGGAACAGTACCCCCCCCTCCCCAAGATTTTGATGGTCTGACCCTGCTGGCCTTTAAAGTCTTTAAAAACTAGATTTTCCTTCTCAAGCTCTTGGCTGATACATTGAATGAACCCATCTGGAAAAAAAGTCATTTCAAAACGAGATGGAGGGGCAAATAAATTTAATAATTAAAAAAATTAAAAAAGTAGTTTAGGGTTTTAAATATGTTGCATTGTTGGCCTTTATATATACTGTTGTGTATTGTATTGCCTTTTTATAATTATTGTTGTTTTGTTTTTAATCCCATGCTAGTCAGCTGGAGGTGAATGTCTGATTTGGGTGCTCATACAAATAGTTTGTTTAAAGGAAAGGAAAAAAAATTGGCATGTGGCATCATAGAGATGGGATCCAGAGTGCTCTGCGTCCCATTTTCTACTGTTTTGTGCAACTCAGGAAAGCTGCTCTGCACATTTCTTTCGATAGCAGGAGTGGAGTCACCCCTATTGATATCATCTTCATCCGGAGCAGTTGCTGAATATTTGTCCAAATGGCCACGGGCCAACAAGAAGGCCCAGAAGATTCTACTTCTAAGTTCTGCTGGGCGAGAACTTTAAATCAATGTCCATCACTTGCAGAGACCAGGGAGCCAATTCAGGAGGAGAGATAAATTGCTAAAAGGGTTTGAGAGTATCTTGCATCGTCATGCACTGCATTCATAGAATTTGGACTGGGGCTGGATTGCCCCACCTGAATTCAGTTTGTTTCTCTGTTCTCAGACCCTGCAGAGTCTATCCCAACCGTTCTAGACAGTTTCCAGGTCCAGGAAGCAAAGATGGGGCAACTGGTGGAATTGCCATGCATTGCCTCTGGATACCCGAATCCTGCCATCCGATGGGTAAAGGATGGAAGGCCCCTGCCTACTGACAGTCGATGGACCAAGCGCATCACAGGCCTGACGATCAGTGGTTTGCGGGTGGAAGACAGTGGGACCTACATCTGTGAAATCACAAACACTTTTGGGTCTGCTGAGGTCACTGGGACCCTGACAGTAATCGGTGAGTGGGTGAAGACTTAATTAATTCTCAGATGCTGTGTAGTAAAACACTTTTACTGGGGGGGGGGGGAGGATAGAAGAAAGAGCATGGAGGTGCTCCAAGATCTTCCATATTTTTACAGAAGATGCACATCTGGGGGACCCGGCTGCTTGGGAGACTAGTAACCTACCCATATGTATGAATGAAATGTAACTTATTCAGGATGCAAAACCAAAATTATTCTGAAGAGCTCCAGAAGGGTGTCCTGTGTGATTTTCCAATCAAAGAACAAATGCATTTCCACTGAAGTCAGCGAACTTATTTAAAGAACATTGCTCATGGGGGCAAATCCCTTCAGATTCACAGATACAGTTGGGGAACTGGCTGTCTATAGCTAACTACCATAGGAAAAGGATAATTTAAGTAATATGGTGACTTCACATAGCTGTGAAAAATAAAGGGAAACTTTCAAAGACCTGATCCATCAAGAGGAATTCCCACAGCAATTGTTGTGGGTCGGGTGATCATCTTGCTCTAAGACAGGGCTTTTCAACCAGTGGTACAGGTACCACCTGTGGTACATTGGCACCTGACAGTGGTACGCGACCATCCTAGAAAAGTGGTAGCGGGGGAGGGGAATGAGCTGAACTGGTGGCAGCACCGCACAAGCCTGAGCGAGAGATGGCTGGAGCTGCAGGGCTGTCAGGGCTCAGCGGAAGCACCAGGATCAGCACCAGGCTCCAGCTGGAGCTCGGTGCTGATCCTGGTGCTTCTGCTGAGCCCCGAAGAAGCACCAATCAGCTGGAAAGCAGCACTGATCCTGGTGCTTCTGCTGAGCCCAGAAGAAGCGCTGATCAGCTGGAATGTTGCAGCATCTCCAGGGTCTGGTGATTTACATTCAGATGCTTGGCAACTGATTCATATTTATGATGGTCACAGTGTTCCAAGGTCATGTGAAGTGACCAAAACCTGCTGCAACCACCCAGCAGATGGGGGGAATAAAAACCAAACACCTCCCCACCCCATCCCCGCTGCCAATCTTCAACAGAAATGCTCACAACAATGAAAACCTTGGACAGGAGGAAGAGCGTGGCCGGGCGGGCAGGCAGGTGTCTTGCTCGGCAGTGCCATGGGGGGCACTTTTTCAGTGCCATTGTAACTTCAAAAGTCACTAAGCGAACTGTTGTAAGTTGAGGACTACCTGTACTTTATCACTTTTTTCCTTTTTTTTTTTTGGTCATCAAGTTTTTGACACCTTGCTAGGCAACTGGTGGTACTCGGATGTTGCCATATCCTAAAAGTGGTACAATGGGTGAAAAGGTCGAAAAGCCCTGCTCTAAGACTCTGGAAAACTTTGATGCATTTTTTCTAGCCAACTAGATGTCTTGTTCCTGACATTCCCACTTCTTGGTTTCAACTTTGTGTTAGCATCTCTGCAGAGAAGCCATGGATGATGGGATTGGGAAAAGAAGTTGGGTTGCCTGGTAGCCAGACAAGGATGGCTCCTATTTGGATCTCCTCCTGTCTTTAAATGGGTTGTGCTCTTTATCTTTCACAGAGCCACTGCGGGTCACCCTAACACCAAAGAAGCTAAAGACTGGAATTGGAAGCACCGTTATCCTCTCTTGTGCGCTTTCTGGCTCACCAGAATACTCCATCTGTTGGTTCCGCAATACAGAGCTGGTGGTTCCAGACGACTTTGTCTCCATCCGGGGAATCCACAATGAGACGCTGCTCATCACAGCTGCCCAAAAGAGCCACTCAGGGGCCTATCAGTGTTTTGCCACCAGAAAGATTCAGACAGCTCAGGACTTTGCTGTGATTGTCTTGGAGGGTGAGCATCCAGCCCTGGAGAGGGGCTTCTAAGCTCCTGGCCTAGTCCTGGGTTCATTCTAAGGAAGGAAAGATCCTGAATCAGACCTTTGTTCTGCCTAACTCAGGCTCCGTGTTTTGCTGAAGTGGTTCTCTGTGGAGAGGGAGAGGGAGGGTGGAAGAGAGAGAGGGGGGGAGAGGGAGAGAGTGCAGTTAGGTTGTGCAGTGAAGCTGAATGACAGAGCATTTATGGTGGGCAAAGGCCTACCTTCTTCAAGCAACATTTAAATTAATGGAAGTCGCTACCCCTGAATGTTCTGATAATGAGGGGTTAGAACTAAAAAAGAAAAGTTGGGATAATGTTTTGTAATCTCTGGTGTAATAAGAGAGAAGGGAGGTATGTTGCCTGGTGGTCCCACTTTTGAGTTTCCAGTAAATTCTCATTTATTACAAGGAAGAAAGGGGACTATTGGGCTGGAAGCTGTTGAACAGGGTGGGGAGGGCTTTAGTTCAGGATGGCTAATATAGTTTCACAATGGATGGTACCCCTATTATTCTGTAAAAGGCTGAGGGGCCTACAAAGTTATGCCCTACTCTTTCCAGGCTTTTGGGAATGTTTTGAGATTTAGGGCTTGAAATGTGGTGCTTCAACATTTTTCAATCCTCCTATTGTTAAAAAGATGCGCTTGGATAGAAAGAACAATTGTGTTGATCCACCACTCTGCTGTGTTCTCTCTCCTAGATGGGACCCCCCGGATTGTCTCCTCCTTCAGTGAGAAGGTGGTGAACCCTGGTGAGCAGTTCTCCCTGATGTGTGCAGCCAAGGGTGCCCCTCCCCCCACGATCACTTGGTCCTTGGACGATGAGCCCATCCAGAGAGATGGCAGCCACCGCACTAACCAGTACACCATGTCTGATGGCACCACTGTGAGCCACATGAATGTGACAGGCCCACACATCAGGGATGGAGGCGTCTACCGATGTACTGCGCGGAACTCGGTGGGCAGTGCCGAATACCAAGCGCGAATAAACGTAAGAGGTGCCTGTCTACTTTTCAATATCAGTCTAGGCTCTTCTTGCATTGTTTTTTGTTTCTGGTTGGTTGTGCTGTTTGTTCTGCCTTGTTCCCTTACCTTTGTGTGTAATTTCACCATAGGATGCCCTTTGGCAGAGCAGAGGGTGCTGGGGGAGAATGCAGATCTCAGCTGTCCAAGCAAAGCGTGGGTAGACTGTTGCCCCCATGGGACCTGGGTGGGAGTGCAGAAAAGGCAGGCGGTGGTGGAGATGGAGCTGAATTCCCTTCTGATATGGCAGAGTACCATTCTGCGCACTAGCCCTTGGCAAAACTGGTAATGTTAAGCCAAATTGCACCCCTTCCCTTTTTATTTAAGTTTAAAAATGGTGTGCCTGCTTTTCTATCCTGAATCAGAGGCATCTATACCAGTTAGAGAAAGCTGTAAAATTATGGTTGTGGAGGCAAAATAATTGGCTCAGAAATGGTTCCCATAGAATAAATGTTGGTTCTTTGCAAAGGGTGTGTCCTTGATTCCTGAAGACACTCTTCCTCCTGAAACTGTTGCAGGCTGGAAACCAGTCTTGGACCATAGAAGAGGGCAGATGTCTTGTTTAGAACATCCTAGGAGAATCACTGTTTGCTGGAAAGAGCCATTCCCTAGTTTCCTGCAGCACAGTTCGGTGTCCTGTGCATTTCTTTTGGACACTTGCTATGCTTCCTCCATGCTCCTTTGTGGGGTGCCTGGAAGCCTTTTGGCTCTTGCTCAGCAGAACGGCAACAAGCACTCAGTCTCTCTCTAGCTTCAGGCTTACCATTCATAAAATAGCCCACCAGCAAGACAGAGTTGTTGCTTGCTGTCGCTAGAGTCTCAAAAGTGCAACTGGACTTTGTTTTTGCCTTGAGAAAGACATTTTGCTCCTCATCTGAAAAGCTTCTCCAGTTCTGTCAGAACTGAAGAAGCTTCTTGGATGAGAAGTGAAACCTCTTCAAGCAAAGCAAAGCAAAGCAAGTTTTTCCTTGAGAAAGATATTCGCTCCTCATCTGAGAAGCTTCTTCAGTTCTGACAGAACTGAAGTTGCTTCTTGGATGAGAAGTAAAATGTCTTCAAGCAAAGCAAAAAATATCCAGTTGCCTTTTGAAAAAGCACCTTTGGGACAGCCATGACCTGGGTGACTGAGAATCTCCACAGACATGTCACTTGGAATGTTTGAAGTCACTTCAAGGAAGCCACATTGACAGAAATATTGCTGGGCATGGGTGAGGGTCCCTCTCCCATGTTCCTCCTTCTTGGAAGCAGAGCCATCCTTTCCTTGAATTGCCCTAGCCTGCCTTTTTCTCCTCCCCTGCTTCAGGCCCTCCCAGTATCCGTGCCATGAAGAACCTTACAGCTGTGGCAGGCCGGGACACCTTCATCAACTGCAGGGTGATTGGCTACCCCTATTACTCAATCAAGTGGTATAAGGACTCATTGCTCCTGCCAGACAACCACCGACAAGTGGTCTTTGAAAACGGCACTCTCAAGCTGATGGATGTCCAGAAGGGGATGGACGAAGGGGAATACCTTTGCAGCGTCCTCATTCAGCCGCAGCTCTCCATCAGCCAGAGCGTCCATGTCACTGTGAAAGGTGGGTAGCCACAAGTAGGAGTTCTCCCTGGCACTCTCACGCCTCTCCTTCCACGACAGGCCTGCTCTCTGGCCAGGCCGCTCCTCTGACGGATTCCATGGCTGGCCAGCAGATGGAGCAGGACTGGTATGTGGCCTCCATAATGCTGTCCCTGGCTATGCCTGGGAGAGGGCCAGGCAGGAGTTCCAAAAGATGGCACCCTGGTGTGCTTGTGGGCAAGGGCTTCCCTTGGTAAATAGCCAGCCAAGGAAGGGGATAGAGAGCCAGATGTGTGGCGCGCTTGTTTCTTGGAAGAAGGGAATGGTTCTTGAGCAGGTAAGGGCAGAGGCAGCCATCAGCAGGAATGGCTTGGCAGGCCCCTGTGCTCCAAAGGGGTTTCCAGCAGCAGTGGTGGGTGGGTGGGCATGTGGTATGTCCTATTTCTACCTGGTCCTTAGTCCCAGGTGACCTCATCTGGCATTTTCAGTGGTGTTATGCCACTCCCCTTTCTCTATGTAAACGTGCCAAAGGCTGAACAGGGGAAAGCCCCCCCCAAACCCCACCTCTCCACTCAGCCAGTTCCCACCTATGAATCCTGCTTTTCTCCATTGGAAACCCCACCCCCCATAAACACACTAATAACTGGCTCACATGAACCAAACTGTTCAAGATACCCTGCTTGAAACCTTCCTTGAGTTGCCCTGAAAGGATTGTGGGTAGTGCCAGGTAAGGAAAACAGATGAACCCAGCCTTCATTTCTTTTGGGGCTCACAATCTTGCCTTGCATTTCCTTTTCACATCACTCTTCACTGCTTCATTCAATTGCTTGAAAGGATCACCCAGCTGTTGCAGTCCTGATCCACTCTCTCCTCCACCTCCCGATCCATGGGATCTGTTTCCAACAGTAAGCTCTGGAGTCAGGTGAAACAGCTGACCTTTGCTCAGAGCACCTTTGGGGGTGGCTTTCTCTGTTTGCGGCTCTGTAAAGGATCGTTCTCTCGTCCTGCCAAGCGCACAGAACATTGTAAGCATTCTCCAATTCATCCATTATTCAGCTCCGTTTGGGGAGCCATCAGCTCTAAGGAATGGAAAAAGAGGCGGGCTTGCCTTGACTTTCCACCCCAGGGCTTGCTCAGCTTGAGCTCATGGCTGGACTGGCCCTTGCCAGACCACATTTTGGGGGCAAGGACTTCTGGGGGGGGGGTCAGAGATGGTTTTGAGCTGTGTGAGTGCTTGCAACTGGGAGGCAGTTGCTGCAGTTCTGGAGAAGGTGTAGCAGCTGTTTTGGCTTCCCTGGAATTGAGTGTTGTGGGGGAGGGAGCGCAGCTTCCCCTCCCCCCCAGGCTGCTTGCATCCTATAGACTGGTTTGAAAGTGTCAGAGAAGCAACTCATGGCTGCTTGTTAACGGTTTCCTGCTGCCCTGGCCTTCTTCTTTCAAGCAAGTTTGCCTGGACTTTAGGTGAACAAGGTTGGCTCAGCCTTCAGGTTCCCTTCCCTACTTGCTCATGGACGGTTCTTTGTATCTGCCAGATTTTATGCAAATTTCTTAGCTGCCCTGCTGGTTCTTCCTTCCCCAAAGGGCAATGCAGGGGGAAGCCCTGGTTTTGAAGCTGCTGATCTTTCTTTGTGACTGCCTAAAGCCCAAGAAATGGGAGGCCAACCGTTCCCTATTTCAGGGAGATGAGAGGCTGAGGCTCAGCAGCCCTGCTTTTCTGTGGGGATGGCCTGTCTCAGTGGCCCTTGAGTGACCTCGACCTTGACTCTCTTCTGGAGGGCATTTAATCTTACTTTGGTAATCATTTGGTTTAGTTAATTTAATTCTATATTTTTGTTATTTTGTTACTTGTATTCTTTTGTTTATTTTTCTTGTAAACCACTAAGGAACAGGAAAAACTCAGATATGTTTGAGGGACAGGAGTTGCTCAGATGTAGCACCTTGGTTCTTGGTAGAGGTGCCCACCAGGAATGGAGCAACATGATGGAACATACGTCATGGTGCAAACTCCACCTCTTTGAACTTTTGTCTGAAGCTGCATTGCAAATCCTAAAGAATGAAGCTAGCATTGTGGCATCACAATACATTTAAACATTTTGACATCTCTATGGTTAGGAATGCTGTTTCCACCAATAAATCCAATCGGTCAAAGCATGACTTCCTCCTGGCTGGGTGGAAGAGCCAGGTCTTAACTGCCTTTCAGAACTGCCAGGAGAGAAGAGGTAGGCCAGATATCCATGGGAAGAAGGAGATTCAAAGCCGAAGAGCAGCGATCAAAAATTCCCATTTCCTAGGTCTCGTCAGATAATATTCACAGGAAATGGGATCTGGAAGAAGTTAACCCTATTTGATTTGATTGGACAGACAGATAAATAAGAAAGAAGATGCTCCCAAAGATAATCCATCCCAGAGCCATATAGCGCCTTAAAAGTGATAATTAGTGCGTCAAATCCCACTTAGAAGCCAACTGGCATCTAAGAGACCTCCGGAAGCTGTCTAATATAATGGGAAACACCATCTCTGCCCAGGCTGCTCATTTTGTACCAGCTACAGCTCCGGAAGGTGTTCAAGGACAGCTCTGTGCCAAGCATAACACATTCACCCAGCAGGAGGCAGCTAGAGTGACTGAGCATCCTGATCCAGGAGGAGACACAATTGGTGCAGAGGAAGCAGCTGTACAAAAGTCCTCCTCACCACAGCTGCCCTTGCTCCTCCAGCAAGGGCTGAGTCTAGAAAGACCCTCTGCTTGTGGAGTGCCTCCAAGCAGGAGAGAAGACCCCATTTAGAGCCCAAACCACTCTTATCTTGGAGGAAGTCGTTCTGGCTCTGTTCTTCACCATCCAGAAACCGGTCACTCAGGATTATTATGCTTAAGATGGTCAGCTTCATTCAAAATCTTTTGAATGAATGAATGAACCTCTTTTGCCCACAAGCTCACAAAGCCCTCTGTGTGGGCAAAATGTTTTGTGGGTGCTGTGGCAAATTATATGGGGCCATGTCAAATGTGTGGGGCAGTTTGGGGAGAGTAATTAGATTTTTGTGTGTGTTTTGATTGATCTGTCTGTCTTAGGACTTGCCTCTAATTGATATGAATTTCTCATCTCAAAATAGTAGGAAACATTTCCAGCAGTGATGATCAAAGGTATTTGTGAGGCTGCCATAGGCCTTGAAATGGGGTGAGCTTTCATCCAATTCATCCTGAACCTTTCACCAGGGTCTCTCTAGCCCTTTGTCTACCCTTTCATCCTCATGGGCTCCTTGGGAAGAGCAAGGAACCTGCGCAGCTCCCTCAGCAGGGAAAGGGCACCCGGGAACGATTGCATCGATTGTCGCAGAGAGGATTAGAGAGAACCAACAGTTTTGGTGCAAGATATTTTCTGAAAATACCAGAAAACAATTTGGATCTAAGAGGTTATCAGATCTTCCAAGCCACAGTCAGGATTGCAGAAGACCAGCAAAGTAGCTCAGATTAATAACATTTATTAGGAAAATGGTTTTATACAAGAATTCTAGTAACTAACCTTGTTTTCAAATGGGACAACTTGTAGCTGTTGGATTGTAGCTTTCTTTCTCTTGTGCTTGCGCTATAATACATAATGGTTTTTAGCCACATTCTCAATGTGAGAATTTTCCTTTCTGGTGGTAGTAAAGTGTTCCTGTAAGTCCTGTATATTCTAATGCAGTGGTTCTCAACCTGTGGGTCGGGATCCCATTTGGGGTCGATCAACCATTTCACAGGGGTCACCAAGAAAGGCTGTCTGCCATTTTTTTTGTCCACCATTTGTTTTGTCCGCCATTTTTTTCCCCTTTTCCGGCGGGTGCCTTACCTCCCTTGGGCTGGGCCAGCTGGTGGTCGGCCTGCTCTGTCTCTGCCGCTTGCCAGCTACGCCTCGGCCGGCGCAGGGGGCGGACCCACGCATGCGCGGCGCTCCTGGGCAGGGAAACTCCTCAACGTACGACCAGTTGGGTAGTCCTCGACTTACGACCGGTTTAGTCCTCGACTTACGACTGGTTTAGTCCTCGACTTACGACCGGTTGGGGTCGCAGCATTAAAAAGGTTGAGAACCACTGTTCTAATGGGTAGGGATTTCTCCACAGCAGAGAATTATCTGCTGTCCATCAATATTCAGGTTCTTGCTCTTTTACAAATCTGCTGTTCACCAAGCTTGAGTGTGCCATGAGGGCTTGCAACTGTCTTGCAAAATAGGTAAGACTTTCCATGAAGGGAGAGCTATGGCTAAAAAAGGACTTTGTGGCCCCTGAACTTGTGGCTGAGAGTTCCCCTGGTCCCCCAGAGCTACTTCCAAACTCCCAGTTGCTGTGTAGAATCTCTCTCCATTGTCTGAGCAGGCCTCCCCTCGAACCATGGGCTGCACTGGGCGACCTCTCTCCTCTTCCTGCTTTTCCACCCTCCAGAGGTCAGTGTTGTCCAACACATTACTCTTTTTGACAGTTCCTCCTCTTATCCAGCCCTTTGAGTTCCCCCCGGCCTCCATTGGGCAGCTCCTGTACATTCCATGCGTGGTCTCTTCGGGTGACATGCCGATCCGCATCACTTGGAGGAAGGATGGGCAGGTGATTGTCTCAGGCCCTGGCATCACCATTGAGAGCAAGGAGTTCATGAGCTCCTTGCAGATCTCCAGCGTCTCCCTGAAGCACAATGGCAACTACACCTGCATTGCCAGCAATGCTGCTGCCACCATTAGCCGAGAGCGGCAGTTGATTGTGCGAGGTAAGGAGCCTAGTGGGGAAAAGCCCTGATAGTTCCCAAGGTTGGCCTGGTTGGCTTCCTAGGAACTGCCCAGGAAGGGGCTGGGCCACTTCTGCTCTTCAGCATTTCTTCAGACCTGGCATTTTTGAGGTGTTAAGCCAGATAAGGGAAGGAGATGGGATGGGAATATTGAAGTGAAGGGAAAAACTGGCAGTAAAGGATCCACGAGTGAAGGAAGGCTTTGGGAACGTCCCTGTGCTGTTCCTCACCTGTTCCCTTGTTCCACAGTGCCTCCTCGTTTTGTGGTCCAGCCCAACAATCAGGATGGGATCTATGGCAAAGCTGGGGTCTTGAACTGTTCAGTGGATGGGTATCCCCCTCCCAAAGTCATGTGGAAACACGCTAAAGGTTTGTGAGATCTTTCCTTTGGGGCTGCAGGGGAGGGGGCTACGCCTTCAAAATGTATGGAGCAGGGACTTTGATCCACAGCTGGAAGAAGACAGACCAGCATTGAGAAGAGAATCAGAGGTGACCTGGTGGATGGCTTGGTCAGGTCTTTCCCCATCCATTTAGGGGCCTTTTTCTCTTTGTTGTTTTCTTCCAGGCAGTGGGAACTCTCAGCAGTACCACCCTGTCCCCCTGACAGGCCGCATCCAGATCCTGCCAAACAGTTCGCTGCTCATCCGGCATGTTTTAGAAGAAGACATCGGCTATTACCTGTGCCAGGCCAGCAATGGGGTTGGGACAGACATCAGCAAGTCCATGTTTCTCACCGTGAAGAGTGAGTGAGGCAGCCGTGCCTGCCCTTCTCTCAGGGAGAGCACAGTTTGTGTGAGCTACAGTTTTTGTGGGCAACCAAGAGACTGCTTTTGTTTGTGGGATGGGGCCATTCCTAGATGTTTTGTGCATCTATTAGCCCCCCCCTGAAAATAAAAGTTGTTGACTTGGTATCCCTCCTTTGCGCTATTTGCCAGGTTATTTTGCCCCTCTGATCAAGGTCTTGGTTGCTCCATTAGTTGGGATTGTCACCCAAGTAGTCTCTGATCACAGATACTGTGTGCTTAGCATATCAGATTGGCCACCTGTTGGCACTTCGATTACTCTGGCAAGGTTCATTTCTAGTACTTCTCTTGCAGTCCTGGAAGTCAGTATGCAAGGAAGGGGATGTTCTCCTGGGACACATTGACTTTAATAAAACCAGGCCCTCAGCTGATCTTGATGGGAGGCAAAAGACAGCCATCCCTAATAGCACACATCCCACCGAGAAGCCCAGAACAGTTGGGGACAGGCGAATGGAAAGACATGTGAAGCAGCTGGGCAATGTTCTCTGGTCTTGCCACCAGGAGAAGTACCCTCGCACTGAATCCCTCCTTTCATCCCTTGCATTGGAGTTTTGCATGAGCCTAATTATTTTCCCCACTTGTCAGTCATTATTCTGATGGTTCTAGGAAGATCTTCCCCCTAAGGTGATTATAGCTTATGAAATCTCCCTCTTCAGTTTTTATGTTCTACTCTGGCACTGACAGCCAGACTGGGGGGGGGGGAGGGCTGTCCCAAGGCCATAATAGGGCCTTTACCCATTTTGCAGCCATTGCTCACATGCTTCTGGTAGTCAGCAGGTGCGTGAAGGCTGGAAAGGTGGCCTCACTGTCTAAGCATTACTGATTGCTTCCATGCATTTTAAATTAATCTCATGCTTCAGGTGAAATGCAGCTAATCAGGGTAGACAAGAAGCTGAAAAGGGTGCAATCAAATTAACACCACAGAGCTTGCACTTAAGACCACCCCCATGTTTGCTTTGGCTCTCTTCCCTTTCAGTACTCTGTTCCTATTTTATTTGCTGCTGTGCTCTAGTGGGACTTGGGAAGGAGGAATACCCCAAACACTGACAATTCCCTTTGTAGCTGCCTTATCTCAGACTATCAAATGAAACTAGTCTCTTGTCTGCAACTTGTTCACAAGACACCAAAATGAAGAGCCTGAAAAGGGTGTGCTTGGGGGGTGGGGTGATGGCCTTTTGCAAGGTTTGCTTCTTCAGGAGAGATGGAACAGATGGGGTGTGGGGAAAGCTCACCTCCAGAGGCATGCCTGTGGTCTACTCTTTCACAATGAAGGCTGGCGGGCACACGGAATGTCTGCCTTCCCCTTCGCTGTACTGTGCTAACACTCCCTTCTCAAGTACCAAACAGCATTCCAGTAGGAGTCTGGGACCAGCCTTGCTCATGGCAGGGAATTCA
Organism: Protobothrops mucrosquamatus; assembly: GCF_001527695.2. Taxonomy (NCBI): domain Eukaryota; kingdom Metazoa; phylum Chordata; class Lepidosauria; order Squamata; family Viperidae; genus Protobothrops; species Protobothrops mucrosquamatus. The sequence goes on from NW_015386487.1 coordinate 1,726,257, forward strand.
TTTCCTCATGTGTCCTCTGAAAAGGTCCTTTTCCTAACTTGATTTTCCCATTATTCAAATCTATTGGATGATCTTCAGAGCCTCCTTGCTGTCTCCTTATCTGGTATAACTTAGAAGACAGTGACCCCAGGGCCCATTTTGAATAGAAAAACAGTTTCTGGGAGTCAGGGATGAGCATAACTAGCAGTGGCCTTGACAACCATTCAAGGTTCTAGACAGTTTTTAAGAGCTATCAGTGGGCAATGGGCACATGAGAGTGGGTTGCTTCTTTTTGCTTTCCCAGCTCCAGTTTTTTTTCTGGGGTATTGGGGAGGGCTTTTAAGATAAGCATTGGAGCTGACAGGCTTTTGGGTATGGCATAATTTTCTGCTTTGTGAGGGTGTTGGTTGGGAGCTTAGTTCAAATGGTTTGAAGCTAGTAACCAAGCCAAAAATTGAGGCTTGTGAGTTCTTAATTTGTCTAAAATACATATACATTTAGAGAACTTATATTGCTGTCTATCTCATACAATTACCCTAAGCTGTTCAAATAATCCATAAAATATTGTTTAAAAAGTACCCTCCCTGTGCGGTGCTAGGCCCAACTTCCTCTCAGCTCAACTTCCCATCCTAGTTCAGTGCTTGAGGGAAGAACCAGGTCTTCATGTTCCAGAAGGCTAAAAGGGTCTGTCTTTTACTGAAAACCCACATTCCCCCAAAATACCCTTCATGGTTAACCATTGCAGTTATCAGCACAGCAGCCACACATTTGGGAAGGAGAAGGCCTCTGTCAACCATGGAAAGGGTGGCATGTGGGCCATCTCCAAAAGAAGGTTGTGACCGGCCAATAGGCATACCTGAGAGGGGATTTCCCCTTGCTGGTTGCCACTCATATGCCCCCAGGTTGGGCTCCAAGTCACCCTCCTGGTTCTCTCTCCTTTTTTGCCTCACTCTCTCGGGACTCATGGCACCGCTTTGTGCCATCTGCCCTGCAGTTTCTGTTCTGCTAAATTGCCCAAGTGGGCACTTTCCCGACTGAATGGCCAGCATTAAATGCACACCGTTCTTTTGCTTGCTCTTGCCTGCCTCCCCTCTTCAGCCAGCAGGTTATGTGGCACTCCAGTTCTGCACACAAAATTGTTTGTGCGGCGATGTGGCATCACAGTCCACCCTTCGTTCTGTCCACATGCTGCCAATGGGAGCAAGCTAAAAGTCAGCCTTTTCCCAGCTGCTAATTGAATTAGATTGCCATGGAAAGTGGAGAAGCTGTAGCTCATTAAAGCCCCCAGTGTCCCATTAGAACTGTGTGTGTTGCCTTTGCTGATTGTCATTACCATACATTACCACACTCCTTGGGTAAGCTGTGCCTTTTTTTAATCTCTGCCCCCTGAGCCAGCCTGGTTGCATACTCAACATTTCCCCCCCCCCATCCTTTTTGGATTAGGAAGAAGAGGAGGGGTTAGCATGTGGTAGCATGACTTCGTGGCAACTGCCTCTGTGGTGAGCAAGAGGTTCTGGCTGCCACTGGAATCTTCTCAGAAGCTTAATGGGCAGGCTAAGCTGCTGTGGAAGCTGAGGGGTGGGGGTGGGGGAACCTTGGCACAGACAGCTGGCAGCCAAAGCAGCCCATGCAAGAGCAATGGAGAGCAGAAAAGGGGGAAGAAAAATGCCCACCCTCAAGCCCTTCAACTTGGCCTGCGGTGAAAAGGAGCCCATCCATTCCTCCGTCTACTGTACAAACTCAGATTTTGTCTGCCCACTTGGTCTCCTATGCCCTGAGCTCTTCAATCAAGCTTCCTGCCTTGCAGCTGTCCCTGTGTGGGCAGCCTCCCACAGACCATTGGGAATCCTGTCCCCCATGTCCAGCAGGAAGATCATCCAAACTCAATGCTCTGGGAAGGGCACATGCAACTCCAGGCTGAGTCTCCAGCCTAAAAAGAAGCAATGGGGCTTTGTTCTCACTGAAGCAAACTCTGGGGTGGCCTGGTCCAAAGCAGGTCATTGCAACTTCTTACCTTCCACCACCAAAGTCCCGTGCACTGCTAGGCTCTGACAATTCCACCTGCTTCTGCATGTCTGTCGGGGTGTGTGTGTGTGTGTGTGTTATTTGGAGATGGCTTTGCCTTGCCTTTTGTCGATTCTCCCCCCTCCAGTTCAGAAGCTGTGAACAGTTGCTGCAGGTTGACTGTCTTGCTGGTTCAGCTCAGCTGATGTTTGCACTACACAGAAGTCTGGAACTCTGTCAATTGCAGCTAAAGAAAGCAACAGAGATCCCTCTGCTTTGCTAAGGCCCATTTGATCAAAATGACCAAAGTGTGGAAAGGTTCCCTTTGGCCATAGCTGGAAACTCTGGACAACTGCCCAGTTAGGCACTGGCCTTGGTCACAGCTTTCATGTCAGCAGCTGCTGACCACCTTTGGAGCTCCTGGAATGAAAGGAGGCTCCTTCGTGGGCTTTTTATCTTTGCGTTCCCTCACAAGCCAAGCCTCTCTCTTGTAAAACCTTCCTTGCGTGTGTTCTGCCCAGTTCCTCAGAGGAAATTATGCAGATCCCTGTTTGAAAAGTATTCCATGGCACATCCTTGAAAGTAAAAAACCTTAGTCAATAATTCATATGGGCTTCACCCTGGCTGCAGCTTTTTCATGGTTAAATCTTGTACTTGGTTATTTGTCTTTCACAATTTATTGTGGATCCAGATGTGCATTATATATTGTGCCTGCTTCATTATTCCATGCACTTGAACTATGGTGGAAGACAGGGGAGTTCCTTCCTGGTTCATGTTCTCACTCCTTGGCTAAGAATTAACAGGCGGTATCTAGCCAGAGAGTATTGAGCCTCTCCTGCGGCTGGGAGTGGGGTTTCTTTGGGCAATTCTGGTCATTTGTGGATGTGCATCTGAATGCCAGCGGTTTTGGTGGCTTCCTCCACCAAGTGGATGCTAGGTGGAAAGGAATCATGGATTCCCCCTTGTTTCTCTTTCCTGGACCAGTTTCCCCCTGTGACTAGCCTCTGGGGGAAGAAAGGGGGGGGGAGAGTGCCTCTGAGAAGCAAGAGTGGGCGCTCTTGACTGATTTTTCTTTAAGCGCTGGTTTATTTATTTATTAAATTTATATGCTTCTCATCTCACTGTTATAATACTGTTGTTCATCTTCCGTGTTTGCGTTAGCCTCCTTGTGTAACATTTGGAAGAGAAAAGCAGGATAATCCCTCCAAACAGGAGTCCCCTGATTAGCGCTTAATAGTAGAACTTTCTCGATGCTCTCTAGTGCAGCAGATCTGGGGAACTTAAGCCTTCAGCATGGCTGCCTTTGTGACGCACAAAGCTCTCTGGGTGACTCAGAGATCCTTTTTGCTCATCAGATTAAGCTCTGGGTTGCAAGGGCGGATAAATATCCCAACATGGATCTCTTTGGCGAAGGGGATGCCTCAAAGGTGCTGTTTGTCCAACTGAGGGTGCTTTTCCCATACTGTTGGAAGGTTTGTTGAGCTTGCTCCCCCAAAGGGCAGGACCCTGCTGCAATCGCCAGATCTTTAAGCTTCCAGCTGCGCTGTTCAAGTTTCTTAGATGCTTCTCATTTAGTTTCCCTTTTCAGGGAGTTATGGTGTAATACAAAAATAATCTAAGTCCTTCTCAGGTATTATCGCCTCCTCCTGCCTGAATGTTCTGATTCAGAGGAAAACATTACAAGCAACAGAGACTTCAACAGACTTCCCTGTATGCATTATAGGAGTGTGATTGGTTTATTTTTTGTACGGAAGTATTTCCTTCCCTGCTCTGTCCCTCTCATAACTTTGTATTTATGTCTCTGAAAATATTTTATATAGAATTATTTTAATTTATAGCAATTTGTATTTCAATTCCTCTTTCTTTACTTCAATTATGCTTTATATTAAATCAGTTTGAAGGTAGTATAGAAATTGGTTAATTAACTAAATTGGCCAAAAGCGTGTCTATTCTGTTCCTGCCCTTTAGAAATTGGCATAAACAGAATTTCTGATGATGGTCTTGAAGGGTTTTTGAAGCATCTACTCCTTTTCTTTGAGGTTCCTCTCTTGCCAATCACAGCCTGCTTCTCTTTTCTTGGCAGTCCCAGCTATGATCACCTCTCACCCCAACACCACCATTGCCATCAAGGGCCAGGCTAAAGAGCTGAATTGCACAGCTCGTGGTGAGCGCCCCATTATCATTCGTTGGGAGAAAGGGGACACTGTGATCGATCCTGACCGAAACATCCGATACACCATTGCTACGAAGGATAATAGTGACGAGGTCATCTCTACCCTCAAAGTAAGAAGCACAGCTGCAGTGCCGAGTGGGTATGGGCAGGGCTGCAGCTGGGCTCTTAACATGCTGGGAGCCATGGTAGCGCAGTAGTTAGAATGCAGTACTGCAAGCTACTTCTGCTGACTGCCGGCTGCCAGCAGTTCGGCAGTTTGATTCTCACCGGCTCAAGATTGACTTAGCCTTCCATGCTTCCCAGGTCGGTAAAATGAGGAGCCAGATTGTTGGGGACAGTATGCTGACTCTATAAACCGCTTAGAGAGGGCTGTAAAACACTTTGAAGTGGTATATAAGTCTAAGTGCTATTGCTATTTGTGGCAAGGGAGACCATAGCTAGCCTGGAGCTTTGGATCATTCTTGGGTGCAATAGGGGGTACAACTTTCCTTTGCTGCTGAAAACTCCAACTTGCTGCCTTGTCCAGAGATCTTTCAGAGAATGGCATTGAGATTTCAGCTGATGTTGCCTTGTCCACAGCTGAAGCCTGCTGAACGAGGAGACTCTGTTTTTTTCTCCTGCCATGCGATCAACTCCTATGGTGAAGACCGAGGACTTATTCAGCTTACTGTACAAGGTATTGGTCTTTGTCGGATGTGTATGCATGTATGCAATGGTGCCTTTTGTGGAGACCTTTCAGATAGTGCTGGTGGCTTTTGTGTGTAACTTCTGCTGGGGTTATCCCCAGTTTATGACAAGTGATGCTTTGAGGGTGGCAGAACACTGACCACATTTTAGAAAAGCTCCTATTAGCAATAAAAACCTAAGGGAGTCAGCCCAATTTCTAATTTTTCATGGACAATTTCCTGAAAAAGCAGGACATGAACATGGATGGAAGGGTGCTTCCTCCTCCGTCCCCCTCCAAACAGTGCCCAGATTTTGGAAGATGGGGAGCTGCTGATCTCCCATTCAAAAGGCCTCCGTTCTGCTTTGTGTCTCAGGAGAACTAGCCAGGGGCTTTTGAGGCAAGGCAAATTTCCCTGATTGGACTGAGCTGCCATAGAAAGTAGTTCAGTGACCCACACCGGGCTCTTTGGCGCTGCCCTTAGCAATGGTCCCAGTCATCCTTCATCCACCATCTGGTATGCAGTGGTCCTTCCAAAATGGTCTTCTGTCCCTCTCAGCTTTTACATTTTGTGCTGGATATGCAGTTTTAGTTTATTCACTCTTTGATATATATTGAGATATTGTTCAATTCGCTAACCTATTTTTACCTGCATTTTCAAGAAAACCTACTGAATGTGGAAGTCCTTCTTGGCACCTCTACCCTTCTTGCTAATTTTTCCAACTTGCATTTTCCGGGTGTCTGGTGTATGCTTTTTGTATGCTGTGCATGGGGTGGGGGTGGGGGGGTAGCATTTCCTATTTCTTACTGCTGCCCTTCTGTCCCTCCCCAGAGCCACCAGACCCTCCAGAACTGGAGATCCGAGAAGTGAAAGCCCGGAGTATGAACTTACGGTGGACTCAGAGGTTTGATGGCAACAGCATCATCACAGGTTTTGATATTGAGTACAAGAATAAGTCTGGTGAGCAGAACTAATGAAGTTCTGAGTGGAAACCAGAATTGGGAAAAGCCTTGCTTAAGATTCACATGCATGAAAAAAAAATGTCCTCGACTCACAACAATTCATTTAGCAACCTTTCCAAGTTACAACAGCACTGAAAAAAATGACTTATGATCGTTTTTCACAGTTATGACCATTGCAGCATCCCCAGGGTCATCTGATCAGAATTGGAATGCTTGGCAACTGGCATGTATTTACGATAACTTCAGTGTCCCGGGGTCTCGTGATCACATTTTGTGACCACCTGACAAGCAAAGTCAATGGGGAAGCCAGATTCATTTAACAACCATGTTACTAACTTAACAACTGCAGTGATTCACTTAACAACTGTGGTAATAAAGGTTATAAAATGGGGGAAAACTCACTTAATAAATGTTTGACTTAGCAATAGAAATTTTGAGCTCAATTGTGGCCATAAGTCAACGACTACCTGTACTGAGAAAATGGGAGAAATTCAACTTGAATAGAATGCTGGCTTGGCTGGCGTTGAACAATGTGGCAGGAAAAAAGTGCCAGGAAAAATGGGTTTTGGAAGAGGTGCAAGTAAAGCTTCAGTGTTGCAGGTACTCGTAGATGCAGTTCCACTGAGGATTCCGTGTCAAGTGTGGTTGGTCAGCTAGTTGTGAATCCATCTGCTGGTAATGCTGTCCATCCCACATTTTTTTTGTTAAATGCCTTACTGGTCTATGTAAACTATGTCCATAGCATTTCCCTGATGCATTAATTTAGTCACTTTGTCAAAGAAGGCAACAAGATTTGTCTGGCATGATCTGTTTTTAACAAGTCCATATTGGCTTCTAGTAATCACTTTGTCATTTCTAGGTTTTTGCAAATCCACTGCTTGATTATCTTTTTCCAGGATTTTCCCAGGTATTATTGTCAGGCTGATTGGCCTCTAGTTTCCTAGATTCGGTTTTCTTTTCCTTTTTGAAGACTGGAACTACATGAGCTCTTTTCCAGTCCTCTGGCAGTTCCTTGGTTCTCCAGGAGCTTTGAAAGATTTTGTTCAGTGGTTCCGAGATCACTTCTGCTAGCTTCTTCAGAACTCTGGGATGCAATCCATCTGGCCTGGCGATTTGAACTCATCCTTATTGCACAGGTGATGTCTTACCATTTTCTTGCCTAATTTGACTTGTATTCCTACTCTGCCATCTACTGTACTCCTTTTGATAGGTTCAACAGAGGCAAAAATGGATTAGGCAATTCCATTTTCTACCTGTTACCCATCACTTCCTTGCCATCTTCTCCCTTTAGTGATCATTTCCTTGATTTTTTTTTGTTTCTTACATGTTGAAAAAGGGGGCACAATGGCTCATTGGTTAAAGATGCTGACCTTGTCAGCTGGAAAGCTGACAGCCCAGGTTGGAGACCTGAGCGCCATGCCCACCTAGCATTTTGAAAGCATGCAAATGCGAGTAGATTAATAGGCACAACTTTGGTGGGACAGTAACAGTATTCTGTGCATCTTTGGTGTATAGCCCTGCTGGCCACATGACCATAGAAAATGTCTTTGGACAACCCTGGCTTCCCCAGAGAAGAAACGGAGATGAGCACCACGCCCTAGAGCCAGACACGACTGGATAGGAAACCTTTACTTTTACATGTTGAAAAAAACATTTTATTATTTATTTATAGTTCTTTGCACAGTCAGCCAGATGTTTAGACTGAATTTGGCATTTTTATCCATCTATCAGGTCCTTTGCAAGGATCTGGGATAGGCCAAAATGGATGATTGAAGGTATTACAGATATCATCGCAGGATGTCAGCTGTTCTAAGTAAAGCTGCAATTGTCAATGCCCATGGTGTTCAAGTGGTGCTCCAGTTGTTTTGGGATTGCACCCAAGGAGCCAATACTATTGGTACCATCTTTGCTTTTGTTTGCCACAATTGTTCCATTTCTATTTGTCTTTGTATTTTGTTATCTTCCCAGTTCTTTCTCTGCCTCTCCAGATACTGCCACATCCACTATCCAGATGGTTTTTGTCCTTCTTATGGACAATTGTTAAGTCTGACCTGTTGTGCGTCAAATGCCTGTCCATTTGAATTCTAAAGTTCCAGAGCACTTTAGCTTCTCCAGTTTCTATTACTTTATTTTATGGTCACACCAGTTCTTGTTTGCAGGCACATGGCATTACTTGCAAATCTTCCAATGCACCAGTGTTGCTATTTTGTCATGCTGTTGTTTGTACAATCTTCTTGCAGCAGCTAACCAGGTGGTCCACTGTTTCTTCAACTTCTTCACAGAGGCAGCACTTGCTATCTATTGCTATGTTTTCAATTCTGGCTTGCTGTGCATTTGTTCTTAAGGCTTGTGCAGCCAGAATTACTGTAGCCCCTCTGTCTCTTTCTTCAACTTCCCTGTTCTTAGCCATTGCCACATTTTGTTGTTACCTTGTTTGCCTACTTTTTTTTAATAATGTACTGGCCACATAATGCTTTGTCTTTCCATGCCTCCTTTCTGTTCTTCATTTGGTCTTTCTTGTAGGCCAGTTTGGTCTCTCTGGTACTTGGTAAACCTTCCCGCTATACTAGTTTCAGTGCATTTTCTTTACTGTCCTTCAGATATTCTTCCAATGCCTTTTTTTCTTCTTCAACTGTCTACTGTACTTGCAGCATTCCAGGCCCAACTATTTTCCTAGGTAAGTAGAGTCTGTCAATGTCACTCCAAGGATGAAGGGCATGATTCTTTTCATTATTTTTCTGGCCTTCCTATCTAAAGCCTTTAGTTTTACTTGAGTCCAGTCTACTATTCCAGCTGTGTAGCTAATGATAGGGATTACCCAGATGTTAATTGCCTTGATAGTATTTCCTCCACTGAGTTTGGACTTTAAGATCTTCACTCTAATTATGTTATTTATATTTAACCTTCTTCTTTACTTCAGTGTGGTTGATGTTGTTAGCCTGAAGGATACCCAGGTATTGTAGTGATTGTCTTCATCCAGATTCTTGATGTTATTCCTTCGGTTTTCACTATTTTTCCCTGTTTGATGGTAAGCATGGTACATTTGTCCAGTCTAAACTCTCTTGCAAAATTTTGGCTATGTATATGGCTGTGTTCAGCAGCGATTCTATTTCACATACAATTTCAAATCATCCATGTAAAGAAGGTGGGATAGTCTGGGAGATGTTTTTGATGTTTGATAGCCATAGCTATTTGTTATTTATATGTAAATACATGTATTATTTATTGGTTGACATTATTTAACTTTTCTGTGTAACTACTTTGGCTAACTTATTACTATCTTTTAACCTACAGCCTCTGAGGAGCATACAATTTTAGAGGTGTGAGCAGAAAGCTCAAAAGTAAAGCTTCTTGACACCCTTTCCACCTTCCCAATTATTTGTGGTTTCAAAATGTCATAAACACGCAGCTGTATTTGAAACTCTAGATCAACAAATAATCCCACAACCATTCTGTTTATTTCCAGATTCTTGGGACTTTAAGCAATCCACCCGGAACATCTCTCCCTCCATTAACCAGGCCAATATTGTGGACCTCCACCCGGCCTCCGTATACAGCATCCGCATGTTTTCGTTCAACAAGATTGGCCGCAGTGAGCCAAGCAAGGATCTGACCATCAGCACAGAGGAAGCAGGTGCCCATTCACCTCAGGGCTGTATCCACAAGATAATTTATGAAACAAATAGGGTGATGGGCAAAGTGTGAGAAAGAGGAAGTCATAAAGGTTAAGAACACACAATTGCTATCTGTGCTTAAGACCCATTTCTTCTTTGCCCACCACCCTTTTTCTGGCCAAGAGTCTGTTGTACTCACCTAAAAGTCTTTGCTCCATAGACAAGATTTGTGTCTGTATGGGCGGCGGGGGGGGGGGGGAATCGATGCTTAAGCCTCTGTGGCAACCATGTGGGTGTGAGTGCACATGACCTTGTCAAGTTGGCAGAAGTCCGTGTCTGGAGGCCGTACGGGTCTGGATGGGGAGAAACAGACTCAGGCTCAACCCTTCCAAGACGGAGTGGCTGTGGTTGCCGGCTCCAAGGTATGGTCAGCTGACTCCATCGCTGACTATAGGGGGCGAAATTTTGGCCCCCTCGGAGAGGGTACGCAATCTGGGGGTCCTCCTGGATCCACGGCTGACACTGGAAGAC
>NW_015386487.1:1736236-1774986 GCF_001527695.2 Protobothrops mucrosquamatus
GTGATTCCGGATCTCCCCTCCTTCCGCCGCGCCCTCAAGACCTGGCTGTTTCAGCAGGCAGGACTGGCCTAGGGGTAATTTTAAATTGGTTTTAATTGAATTTTAGTAGTGCGGCCGATTCGAATATTTATTTTTAATTTATCTTAGATTTGTATTTTGTATAATTGTTTTAACTGGCTGTAAGCCGCCCTGAGTCCTCTGGGAGAAGGGCGGGGTATAAATGAAATAAATCTTAAATCTTAAATCTTAAAATCTTCCTTGACGCAAAAGCCATTTGCTTGTTTTCTTGGGCTGGTGCTATCAGGAAGCTCCCTTCCTGAGCTGAGCTGTGGGCCAATCGGGTTAATCTGTTCTTCAGAAAGAACTGGGCCTGGTCTCTCTTTAAAAGCTTGCCTAGTATATTGTACAATAAAAACATTGGTTGAATGGAATCTATCTGATGAAATGACTCATATCAAAATAAACAGGTCTGTCTTCCAAAATGCCACAGAATAATTATTTTTCAATATAGGGTATCATCTCCAGCATTCTCTGAGGTTCACTTTTTGAACTGAAGAACTTTGTGGGTTTTCCAGTTGCTCTGTTGCTTGCTGTCTTCACTACCGGTCTTTCCCCACCCTATCCCTTTCATAGCAAGCTAAAGCAACTTCTGCTATCTCTGAAATCTGTAGAACAGATGCCTAAATTCATCCCACTAGGTCTTTTTTTCCTTGGCATTTCAGAGGCATGAGCCACAGGTATGCAAAGCCACTGTCAGAAATACTTCACATTCAGGCACTTCTTTTCTCTACCTTTAAAGAACTGGGAATAAAGAAAGAATCTGACTGTGCCACGTGTAATGTGATTTCCACTCTTTCAGCTCCTGATGGTCCCCCACTAGATGTCACCTTGCAGCCAATGACATCCCAAAGCATCCAGGTCACCTGGAAGGCAAGTATGTGTGTTCCATGCTTGAAGGAGGGCTGGGATCAGTGGCACTTCTTATTTATTTGAACTACAAAAATAACAGCTTATGACCAGGCATGGTCCATCGGCTGATGTGGTGCAGAAGGTGCTCTTGTCCTTTCCCCAGGAGACACATATGAGAAGGCTGGCCCCATCCTTGCTCCTATTTTGAAGCTCTGGGCCTTTGACATCTGAAGCAACCAGAGAGGGATGAAATGGTGATGCAGCCCAGAGGGGGGCAATGTGGGAAAGACCCTGTGGCTCTAGTATTTAGCCCACCAGCCTTTGCTGCTGGCCTGTAATGCTCTGAAGTTCGTGTGGGTCACTACAGAGCCTCTGTTTCAGTTGTGCTGAACTGAAGAGGACTTACAAGAAGGCATTCAACTCCTTGGCATGTGATTGGATAATCAAATGCCTAGAAATAATAACAGCCAGTAGAAACATCAGAAATTTTGTGCAAAGATCAATGGCACAATGGAAGACATGGTTGCCGGTCAATTATGATGGACCGGGAGAAGTTAATATCAAGAGAGGAGTCTTTCAAGGAGATTCACTATCACCAATACTATTTGTCATTGCACTGATTCCTTTTTCAACAATACTGAACAAATTAGGCCATGGGTATTAAACATTAAAAACATCTGCCAGGTTCTCCCACCTCCTTTACATGGATGAGCTGAAGCTGTAAGGAAAAACATAATCTGAAATAGAATTTATGCTCAGCACTGTCCATATATACAACCACAAAACTTTAGTGGAGTTTGGAATGGACAAATGTGCATCTTACCATCAACATGAGAAAAAAAGTGAAAACTAAAGGAATCAAGATATCCTATGGAAATAACTCTGGAGCCTGGATGAAGATGATCACTACAAATACTTGGGCATCTTTCAAACTGACAATAACACCTACACTGAAGTAAAGAAGAAGGTTAAACATAAATACATGATTAGAGTGAAGAAGATCTTAAAATCCAAACTCAATAGAGGAAATACTATCAAGGCAATTAGCATCTGGGCAATTCCTGTCATAGATACACAGCTGGAATAGTAGACTGGACTCAAGCAGAACTAAACGCCCTGGATAGGAACGCCAGAAAAATAATGGTAATGAATTATGCCCTTCATTCACACATACTGTAGGTGTTGACAGACTTTACTTATCAAGGAAAATAAGTGAGCATGGAATGTTGCAAGTACGCCAGACAGCTGAAGAAGAAAAAAGGGCATTGGAAGAATCTCTGAAACACAGTGAAGAAGATGCATTGAAACGAGTATACTAGGAAGGCTTACTGAAGACGGGAGAGACCAAACTGGCCTACAATGGACCAAATGAAGAATGAAAAAAAAACATTGCAAATATTACTTGGCCAGTACATTAAAAAAAAGCTAGCAGGCAAAGCAGGTAACAACAAGCCCTGGCAATGGCTAAGAACAGGAAAGCTGAAGAAAGAGACAGAGGACATAATTCTGGCTGCCCAAGACTAAGCCTTAAGAACAAAAGCATGCACAGCCAGAATTGAGAAGACAATAATACACAGCAAATGCTGCCTCTGCAAAAAGGCTGAATAAAGAGGAGGGGGTCAATTTATTTTCCAAAGCACCAGAAGACAAGACAAGAAACAACGGATGGAAACTAACCAAGGAGAGAAGAAACCTGGAATTAAGGAGAAACTTCCTAACAGTGAGGACAATTGACCAGTGGAACAGCTTGCCTCCAGATGTTATGGGTACTTCATCACTCAAGGTTTTTAAGAAGAGACTGGACAGTCATTTGTCTGAAATGATATAGGGTCTCCTGCTTGAGCAGGGGGCTGGACTAGAAGACCTCCAAGGTCCCTTCCAGCTCTATTCTAATTGATTGAAACTGGACCACCTAGTTAGCTGCTGCAAAAAGATCATGCAGACTGAGTGCAAACAATGGCATGACACAATACCAATAATAGAAGATCTAATAATAATAATAATAAAGTTGGAAGGGACCTTGGAGGTCATCTAGTCCAACCCCCTGCTCAGGCAGGAAACCCTATACCATTTCAGACAAATGGCTGTCCAATCTCTTCTTAAAAACTTCCAGTGTTGGAGCATTCACCACTTCTGGAGGCAAGTTGTTCCACTGGTTAATTGTTCTAACTGTCAGGAAGTTTCTCCTTAGATCTGGGACATTAGAATTCAAACAGATAAGCACCTGCTACAAAACAATCCAAACTTAACAATCGTTGATAAGAAGACAAAAAAGTCTGGATAGGGGACACGGCGATACCTAGAGACAGCAGAAGAGAAGAACTGGAGAAAATCACAAAACATAAAGACCTGCAAATAGAAGTAGAACAACTGGCAAAAGAAAGCAAAGCACCAATATATGCCTTAAGTGTAATCTCAAAATATCTGGAGCACCCCTTGAACACCACTGGCATTGAAAAAATCCCCATCAGTCAATTGCAAAGGCAGCTTCCCTAACCCTAACCTTTAACACAGAGGTCCCCAACCCCCAAGTCATAGCTCACTACCGGGCCTTCAGCTGTTTGGAATCGGACTGTGGGAGTGGTGGGCAAGCATGCACGTGTGCATCCCCACTTGTGTGAGCAGCAGCTGAACACGTGTATGCATGGTACATTTGTGTGAGCAGTGTGCATGCATGCCCGCCACTCACACAAATGGAGCTGCATGCATGCGTTGCCACTGCTCCCATGGAACCATCCCCTCCCCTGCCGGTCCGCAAGGCTGGGAAGGTTGGGGAACTCTGCTTTAATGCCCTCAAACAACATCTGCCTATCCCAGGTTCTTGAGAGGATTCGATAGATAAAAATGCCAAATCTAAACATCTGGCTGACTGTGTGACCAACCATAATGATAATTTATTAAATTTACATGCCATCTGACTCCCAGTGCCCAACTCCCAGCAACTCTGAGTGGTTATTTTGAAAATAAATAGATAAATATATTTTTTAATTTATTTATTTTTAAATATTGAGGAGAGAACTTTATTTGCAGAAAGTCCTTCAGTTGAACGACTGGATTTAATATCTGAGGCAGGGGCTTCCTTTTTGGCCTGCAAGGAGCTTACACTGTCTTAAGAGGAAGGTAAAAATGAGAGTGCTCTTGGCTCGTACTAAAACCAGCCAGCCTTCTTGGTGGGGTCTTGGCCTCAGGGGTCCTGCTCCTCATCTCAGAGTGCTTTCTTCCCAAGATACTGGCTGAGTGCTGGAGAGGGCTTCCACCTGTCCACTTTTTCTGTTTGTCCCTCTTTTTGGATCTGTACCAAAAGGAAGACCAACTCTTCTGCCTTTCTCGTGTTGGTGCTTCCATTGCCAGCTGGGATCCTGTCATCCAGAGCATGTGAATGTAAGGAGGGCAGGCTACACTGATGGCTTGGTAGACTCTTGGGCCATTTGAACAAGCCTGCATATCAGCTGGTTGAAACTGGGATGGGAATGCAGGCAGTTAACATTTAGATGGTTGGATAGGGGAGTCACTCCCCTCTCTCGTCCTGAATCTGCCTGCCATGCTCTGACTCTGCCCTGGACTCTCTCCCCTATTTTTACTCCTCCTCTTTACTCACCCACCTCGTAGGCCCCAAAGAAAGAACTCCAGAATGGGGTTATCCGGGGCTACCAGATTGGCTATCGAGAGAACAGCCCAGGAAGCAGTGGGCAGTACAGCATTGTGGAGATGAAGGCCACGGGGGACAGTGAAGTCTACACCCTTGACAACTTGAAGAAATTTGCCCAGTATGGTGTGGTGGTGCAGGCCTTCAACCGGGCAGGCACTGGCCCCTCGTCTAGTGAAATCAATGCCACCACACTGGAGGATGGTAAGTCCTGGCAATTTCTTGGCTTCTCAGCGGCTGTTACATTTTATTTCAGTCCAGCCAGTCTTTCCTGCAAATGGCATCCTTCCACCCAAAGCTGCTACTATCTTTCCAAAGGCAGGCCTGTTTCTGTTTTCCATACATAAGAGGGTTTGTTTGTTTCATCATCAGGAGGCAGAGATGTTAGGCAAAGTTGGGTTTTATTATGTTTTAGACATTTTGGGGTTCTAGGTGCGTACAAATAGGTGGCAATTTCTGTGGGAGCTAAAATAAATGGTGGTCACTATTCTGTGATGGTCACCATTAGAACAAGTGTGTGAGACTGAGTGAGTGGGAGAGAGTGAGCCTTCCCTTCCCTTTTCAAAATCGGCAAAGGATACAATTCTGGACCTGGAATGCCTCCTCCCTCTTTCTCATTCTCTCTCTCTCCTTCCCCCCCCCCCCAGTATTAGTGTGGCATCTGGAGATGAAAGGGCCTGTGTAGGCTGCCTGTCTGATTTCAGTGACTGTGCTCCTCCTTACCCCAGGGGCACCCTGGGCCTTCCTTGAATGCCATTCTGGTGAGAGCCTGAAGTGTGCCATCCTTCAACACCCTAGTCTGGACTGGCGAGGGTAACTTTGAGTCTCTCCAGGGCTCCCTTGTGCAGCTGCCACCCCGTCTCTGAGCTCTCCACCCACAATACCTTGTGCAGAATGCAGCCTGTGACCCTGCCAAGGAGTAGCCCTGTTGTGCCCACAGCTGCCCCCGTTTCCTCTGGAGATTCTCCACAGGTTTTCATGGGCTAAGAGATCAGCACTTGGAAAACAAAATAGAAGTTTCTTCCTCACTGGTTCAGCAATTTTTCATACTTAATTAAGACCCTCATTAGTCTGTCAAAGCAGCATCATTTCCTGCCTAGATTAGCACTCCTCCTGGGGTATTCAAGAGCCCCTGTTTTAGCAATAGTGTTATTTCCCATAATTATATTACCTTCATTTTCTTCAAACGGATTCTCTATTAGTTTATAACACCAGCCTCTAATTACACCATGCGTTCGGCTTTACACCTAAATAAACTGAAACAATCATCCTTTTCCGAGTGGATCATTAGGATGATATATCATCATTTAAATGCTCATAAAAATTAGAGATCTGTCTTTGGGGGGCAGCAGGTTCTCATTACCTCTACCCCAATCACTCGCTGAGTCTTGCCTTCTTCAAGCAACTGCACAGCTTTGCGGGTCTAGTGGAAAATGCCATGGCAGAGGCCTCATCCTGGGACTCTGGGGAGCATGGATGGATTGGCAAATTAATCTGTCCACCTGTTTGAAAGAACGGCCAAGGGGCTATGGCAACCAAGGGTATCCCTTTGCATGTATTTCCCTGTTCAGTTCCCAGCCAGCCCCCTGAAAACGTGAGGGCCTTGTCCATCACCTCTGATGTGGCCGTCATCTCATGGTCCGAACCCCCTCGGAGCACCCTCAATGGCATCTTGAAGGGCTATCGGGTCATCTTCTGGTCTCTCTACATGGATGGTGGTGAGTTGGGAGCAATGTGCTCATTTCATTTTCATTAATTGAATTTAGTGTAGTATCATATCTGGAGGGCAGAAGGCTATTTTTCCTCCACTAACACATCAGAACTTCAGATAGTTCATGTCAGAACTGATGTTCTTCCTACCCTCTAACTGGATACTGGAAGCCAAGCTGGTGCTACCTGTCACTCAATGCCCCTGACACCACTGCAAGATAAGGGAATCCAACTCCACTCTCCTTTGGGAACCTCTTGTAATTATTTGTCTTGTTCTGATAGCTGGCTCTCGCTGCATTTGGCACAATGGCCCCAGCGCACTTTCTCAGGGATGCCTGGAGTCACTTTGCAGACTGCAGTGCTCCTTAAACTGTCTCCTGCTCAGTGCAAGCAAATAACAGGAAGGACCATTTGGACTGTGGCAGAGAGAGCACATTCCTTTCTGAGCCCCAGATCCTCTCCCAGCTGGGTTTCTGGCAAGTGAACCAGGCTCTGTGCAGGAGCTCCTCGGGTGTGTGTGTGTGGGGGGGGCTCTAAGCCAGTGGTTCTCAATATGGGCCACAGAGGTCCCTGAGGCCATGCCATATTTCTAGGGAGGCACAGTAAGTTTCTGAGGTGGCCTCCTTCCTTACATAAATATTGAAATGTATTACTATTTACACTATATGATACAAATCAGAGTAATAAACAGTACAGGTAGTAAATTACCTTTTGTTTCTAGAGAACAATGATTGTGAGGTGGGGGGGGCATACAGGTAAATGAGGCTCACAAGGGGGCCATGATTAAAAAAAATTGAGAGCAGCTTCTTTCTTTGCTCCCCAACATCCAGGGCAGGCTTACTACTTTTGAGGGTTTTGTGGGATGGTTTATTAGGGGTTCTTTTAGGCTGTAGCAACAACTCTTTGTGTGTGCATAAGAGCCCATGGGAGTGAGTGTGTGCTTCCTTCCACAAAATGTGGCTGACCCTTGAAAGGCTTCCTCTGCTGTTTTCAGGGGCCTTGTGTCCTATGGGGGTGGGGGGAAGCAAGCTGAAGGTGGCAGGGCAGGGTACCACTGCTGTACTGCATCCTGGCTTTGTCCACCTGCCGGATAGCAAGTGGCAGCTCTGTCCCATTTGTGAGCCTTGGGGCAGCCTCCAGTCAGATCCCTAGGCTCTTTCCCCACTTCTGTGCTGGAGGCTTGCTGGGCAAATCAAGCCACGGCAGGCTGAGTTGGGAGGCTTTGGAGGGCAGCGGGAGCCTTGCCTGCCTCTGCACAGAGTGTTCTTGCTTCCTGAACAGAGTGGGGGGAGATGCAGAATGTCACCACCACTCGGGAGCGAGCAGAGCTGCGGGGCATGGAGAAGTTCACCAACTACAGTGTGCAGGTTCTGGCCTACACCCAGGCAGGTGATGGGGTCCGCAGCAACGTCCTCCACATCCAGACTAAAGAAGACAGTGAGTGTCTGCAGCTGAGGTCTATGAAACTGGATAGAATGGGGGTGGGTGGGGCAGCATCTGTTCCTTGGCCTGTGTAGAGCTCTCCCACAGCGTCTGTACAGGGGACAGATGTCCTCTTTGGGGTGTGGATGATTCTGCTGTGCTATGGCTCCATAGGGCCCACTCTGGTGGCCTGGGGCTTCACTTCTCCTCTTTTCCTCCCTCCCTCTGGAGTTGGGGAAACTCCAGAGTTTTTTACCCCACTTATCTCAGTTATGTGGCCTGACTCACTGCAGTCAGAGGGCTTGGCTTGTTTCTGTTGTGACTCTGGACCTGGACCTCTGATCTCCCTCCTGGGAGGAGACTGTCCTGCTGTCTGAAAGATGCCCTGAGTCAGGGGCTGCTGGGTGTTGGAGGGCCTAGAGAAGCCAGGGGGCCAGAAGGCTTAGAAGGATAGAGACCTGCAGGGCGGAAGGGAATCAGAGTCCATACAGGGAGAGCAACCCATCGAAGGACCAGAAAACAGCCTCTGGAGCACATGCTGGCTTTGGCCAGCCTGCCTTTTTGATCCATCTCAGAGTTGGAAAGGGGTGCTTCACCTGGGTTGCGCTCTAGTGGTTCGGGGGGGGGAATTGTAGAGGCTGGTGAAGAGCATCCAGAAGGAACTGGGATTCCTTTCTAGCTGTGACATGATTTGAATGGTGGGTTGGATTGGTACTGGGGACACCCAGGTGAAGCCCACCTGGATGGCAGCATTCCGAAGTGTGGGCTGGCCAGCTGATCCCTTCCAGCAGCCTTCCATGCATGGCAAGAGAACATTCTGCTGGAGCCCCACTTCCTCAAACCCTTACTCTACTTGTCTCGGTCGATCAAGAATCTGTCGGAAGCAGACTGGGCTGGAAGCAAGCTGCTGCCAGGACTTTCCCTCTAATGGCAGAAGTTGCTCTAAAGGGAGAAACTGGTGTCCTGCCAGTGAGACCTTTGGTGGCTGGCACAACTGGGGTAAAAGAAGAGGATTGTTCCTTCCCCCCCTCACCCCCAGCAGGGCATTGCAGTGAGTTGTGCTCCTTCCCTCCTGCAACAGCGTGGCTGCAGTGCGGCCCACCTAGAGAGGCCTTGAGAATCATGCCTCTTCTTTCCTCTTGCAGTTCCTGGTCCTCCTGCCGGGATCAAAGCGGTGCCTTCCTCTGCCAGCAGCGTTGTGGTATCTTGGCTGCCACCCTCAAAACCTAATGGGGTTATCCGGAAGTACACCATTTTCTGCTCCAGCCCAGGCTCTGGCCAGCCGGTGAGCAGCTGTGATGGGGCTCCTGGGAGAGTGGGCACGCCATAGTTGCCTGGCCACTAAGCCAGCGGGTTGCCAAGCCTTGTCTGTCCCCTGAAGAGAGGACTGGCCTCAGGTAGCTTTACCCTGGGGATCCTCAGCCCGGGTTGTAATCAGGAGCTGCCAGAAGCAGCCTGCAGTTCGGTGGATCATCTCAATCTATTTTGGACACTAGGATGGGGTAGGAAAGAACAATATGATAGTGGATCAGACCTTTCTCCCGTGGGGTTTTCCCTCCCTCCCCCCTGCCATTGTTTTTCTTTCACCACATTCCATAACTTACAGGCTGACAAATGTATCATTGCTTATTTTACAAAGCAGAAATAGATTTAAATAGCCAGCATTTATTTACTAATTTAACTTAAATCGTGCCTAGTGGCTAACCCCAATAATGCACAAATCTATATTTAAAACACAAGGCATTTAACAACACAGTCAAAGGTAGAGGTCCAATTGTCCCCTCCAGGGTTTCTGTGTTCTCTAAGATGGCCTTGGCTTTTGCTAGAGAGCTGGATGCAAATTAGGAGAGAGTTTTTGGCAGGTTCTGCTCTGAGCTCCCTGCCATAGAATGGACTGATCTACAGGAAAGGCTTTAGAGAGAAAAAAGTGCTTCCCTTCCTGCACAATAGGGTGGCTGCCCCTCAGTCTAGCTGGCCATACACATCTCCTACTTTGGTAGCCGCAGAGAGTAGGATCAGTTAGGATGGTCTGTCTTAGGCCTCTATGGATTTTGCTAGTTTTCAAGCATGTTTTGGGAATTTCCCAGTGATTTGGCAGATAATTTGACCTCAAGCTTAATTGAAGCATGACTACTTCCATGTCCTTAATGCACCAGCAGCTGGTTGAGGTTATCTCAACTGTGTTGGGTTTTGGAGAAGTACCTTCAAGCCACAACAACCTTTTTTGGTTAGTCACATTGAAGATAAAATCACTCATAGCTTCTTGAACTGGACAATGACCAATGAGATGCAGCAATCTGTGCCTTGCAAAATCACGAGAGATTCATTTGAACCATGAACCCCAAGAAGGTTAACAGGGTTTTCTGTGGGATGAACTTTGCCATATGTAGGCTAGCTCCTTGTCCCTCCTGGCTTTTCAGAGTTGCCAAGAGAGGATGATATGAGGAACTGGAGAAATGACAAATGCCTTTTTGAAAGTGGGAATGATATTGCCATGAAGTGAGCATCTGCTTCCAGCCCAAACTTGCCCTTCTTTGGGAAGATTGTAGAAGAAGGCATTGGGGCCCTGGGATGAAGTGGATATGGATTCTAGATTGTGCTCACGCCTGGATAGGGGACACAAGTTGCATTGTTTACTCTTGTGGATGACCTGTAGCAGGACCAGGAAGAACAGTGGTCCTTCTAGAGTTCTCAGCAGCATCCAATGCCATTTGTCATGATATTCTTCTGGAAATTAGTAATAGTCTTTGACAGTGCCTCTCCTCTTTCTTGACCTCTAGGTTTGGTTGGTGGGAAGGAGCCACTCCAACATGGAGAGCCTCTCAACCATTTTTGTTAACATGTATGTGCAACTTGTGGTTTAGGGTGAGGCCTCATTAGCTACCCATTTCCTGTCTCCAGTTGAGCAGAAGATGCAGAGACATCCTGACTCCATCTTTGCAGGGAGGAAACAGATTGCAGAAAGGTGAAGCCCTCTGGTTCTAGATTCCATCTCTTGCATTCCCCTGAAGGAGCAAGTGGACAGTCTGAGGTTCTCCTAGACCTGAATGAGCAGATAAAGGCTGTGGCCAGGAGACCCTTGGCCCAGCTTCAGCTGAGGTGCTACTTGTGGCCTCTTTTGGAGCAGAGGGCTTTGTCAACAGTGACTCATGCCATTATCTTCTGGCATTTGGACTACTATAATCATGAAGGCTACCTTGAAGATTATTTAGAAGTTACGGTTGATGCAAAAGGCAGCTGCCCACATACTAACAGGGGAAATCTGTTGTTGTTGACTAATACCAATATTGTGAAAGCTATCCCAGTTGTTAGTTTGTCTCTAGGCCAATTCAGTTTGGTGGTGATTACTTGTAAAGTCCTTCGTGGTTCAGGCTCAGATTGCATTCAAAACTGCTGGCTGCAAGTAAAAGCCCCCAGTGCCAGCAGGCCAAGAGGGCATGCTGCAGCCCACCCACCCCATTAAGGCCACATGATTACATGATAGAGTTAGAGCTTTTAGTTGTAAAAGCTTCACTCTAAAATAGCTTTCCATCTGAGCTTAGGATGCTCCCTATTGTCCCTAGAAAGGCTGTGAAGATGGTCTTCTCCTGTAGAGACTTCGAGGCAGCTGTCCTGGTAATACTGATTTCAAATTTGATTTATGCCAATATGAATATGATTTTACAATTCTTGTGTATCATCA
This sequence comes from Protobothrops mucrosquamatus, assembly GCF_001527695.2. NCBI lineage: Eukaryota > Metazoa > Chordata > Lepidosauria > Squamata > Viperidae > Protobothrops > Protobothrops mucrosquamatus. The sequence goes on from NW_015386487.1 coordinate 1,747,606, forward strand.
TTTCACTATTTTTAGGAGGCTGTGACCCATCTTGTAATAAACAAACAAACACACAAACAAACAAATAAATACAACAGAAGCATCTTCTATAGAACAGGCTGCTGCCCCTCTGGTCGGTTGCTACTTCTGGTCCTTGCAGGACACGGGCTCTTTTGTTCCGTCTCGTGTAGTTGTACCAGTGGCAGCAGCAACACAGAAATGGATGCAGCCCAGACCTTAGTTGGCCCCCAAAGCTTCCTGGCAACATTCAAGCTCTGTTAGCTTGGAAAGGAGGGCGGGGACAGCATTTGCTTATCAAAATCGCTTTCTGCAGTTCATTTTAACATCTGAGCCCTTCGTTTCCAGGGCAACACAATCTTTTCATCAAAGCAACTGGTGAAGCTGCTGGGATCTGATATTGTTTCCTTGGCATCTTGTCAAGGCTGCCATTTGGCTTAAAATTGTGCATGCAATGCAATATTTATGCTTGCATATTTAAACATTGGTTATATTGAAGTATTCTGCCTGTGGATCTATGAGTTCCAAGCATGCTAAAACAAAACTGTTTGGGCACAGAGGTGAGATATTTGTCTGCCAGTCAGGCTTGGCATTGGCCTTGATGGAGCTTTCCAGGCAGCCGCATGTGCCCACAGGTGGCAGCTCTGGGAAGTTGTGGCAGCCTTGAATCTGGAATGCAAGACTTCCCCAGGGAGGGGGAGGGGAGAGCCTCCCTTCCTCCTGACCCCAGAGAGGAGCCCAGATGCTGAGAACCTGAGGGCTCTGTGGGGGGCCTGCCTGCCTGGCTCCACCTCGGGCCACAGTTTAAAAGTGGTCCAGCCAGACAACCTGGACGCTCTGTCAAATCAGCAATCAGTGCAAGTCCCAGCAGCCTGAAGCCTCTCTTGAACAGGCATTTCCTCTGCTTGCCCAGATCCGTCTTGCAAGAGTCAGAAGCAGGGCGTGCTGGGAGTTGTGAGTTGTAATAGGGCAACAAACACACAAGTAGGTACCATCTGTCAGCTCCAGGCCAATGTAAACCTTGTGTTCTGATTGCCCAAGAGACAGGGTGAGGTCCAGGACCTCAGAGCTGAGGTCTGAGTTATTTCTCCCTTTAGGTTCTTGTAAACAGCAGAGATTGGGGCTATTTAACCTGTTTATAAAAGAGCCCAAGTTAGAAGTCAAAAGTGAAGTTGCCCCTATTTTTTGCTTAAAACAGAAACAGGCACTGAAGAAATCCAAAAGTATCTGTCTAGCTTGAAGAAATGGGGAGTAAATAATAAATTTGGTCCATTGTAGAAAGAATAACCTATCTGCACAAATGTATGAGATCTTGTAGAAGTTGAGGAAAGCTCTTAGGGAAAAGCCTTTCTCCTAAGACCAGAAAGCAGGGGAGTTTCAGGGAAGCCAAGTTGTTGAGATTTTGGACAGTCCAAGAAGGAAATGAAGGTGTATATCAACGAGGGCCCCTAAACCCAAGAAAGGCAAATTTAGCAATGGCTCAGGAGTTGCTAGTGCGGGCTGCTAATGCTGCCTCCAGCGCCACAGGCCTATGGGTGGCAGCTATTGGGGTACATGGGCTCCCGAGAGGCCTCCACTGGGCAAGCAGGAAAGCAGACTGATCCAGCTGCAGGCCTGTTCTCCTTCGGTTCTCCTGCAGGCTCCCAGCGAATATGAAACAAGTCCGGAGCAGCTTTTCTATCGCATTGCACACCTGAACCGCGGGCAACAGTACCTGCTCTGGGTTGCCGCTGTCACCTCTGCAGGGCGGGGCAACATGAGCGAGAAAGTCACCATTGAGCCTGCTGGAAAAGGTTTGGCAGTGGAACGGGGAGCGCCTGGCAGTTCAGCTGCTGTGGACCCCCCGCCATGTCACCCTCCCCCTCTTTTGCAGCTCCAGCCAAGATCATCTCATTTGGGGGCACAGTTACCACCCCTTGGATGAAAGATGTACGACTGCCATGCAGTTCAGTGGGGGATCCCCTCCCAGCTGTGAAGTGGACTAAAGACAGGTATTTTTTGCCAAGGGGGAGGGGCTTGGAAGGTCTCTGGCCAGACCATGCCTTTCTAATGTTCAGGTTTTCTTTTGCAGTGATGATTCGGCTATTCCGGTCATTTTGGATGGTCATCGTCAGATCCAGTCCAACGGCACCCTGATTCTGCGTTCTGTGAAAGCAGAGGACTCAGGCTATTACACTTGCACTGCCACAAATACCTGGGGATTTGATACCATCATTGTCAACTTGCTGGTGCAAGGTGAGTTATCAGAAGGAACTCCCCTCCCCCCCGGGGAGGATTTTGTCTTTAGGATAAAGGACTGCCTAACTTCCCTGCCCCAGAGTGCCCAGCTTTGCGAACTCCTACAGCTGAATGTGGAGGAGCCGGGTGACAAGGAAGCTGACCCAAATGGCCTTCCCTTTCAGTCCCTCCAGATCAGCCCCGGCTGATGGTGTCCAAGACTTCGGCTTCATCTATCACCTTGGCATGGATCCCTGGTGACAATGGTGGCAGCTCCATCCGAGGCAAGTTGAAGGAGGGTGGCTGCGCTTGCTGGATAGACAGACAAAGCTTGGCTGTTCCTGAATGTCTCCCCAACTCTGTCTCCCCTTCCTTCTCTGGGTTTGGGCCTTTTTTCTGCAGGGTGGGCTCTTGGTCTTCTGGGCGCAGCTGCCTCATGTTGCTGTGGCCAAAGACTTAGCAAGGGAGGCTGGTATTGGGTGAAGGCATTCTTTTGAGGAGCACTAAATGGCTCCTTGGCTCTGTGAAATACTCCTTAGAGCTTCATCTGAGGTTGTGTGTCTGTGTAAGCTCCAAACAGTTCCGACTGCAGCTTATTTAGCAAAGGCAGGGCAGGGCAGGCAGTTCCTTCTTACCTGAGCTCAGGTTCTTTGTGCCTCCCCAACCAGCTTGTTTAGGGAGGAGGAGGAGGAGGAGGAGGAGGAAGTTCCTATCCTTCATTTTTATTTCACAACAGGGCTATAGTTTGGTAGGGTTGAAAGGTAGCAGCTGGTGGAAGATTAGGCCGAAATCAGTGGAGATTCCAAGATGCATTTCCCCAGTCTCGGCCTGATTCCTGGCGTGAAGCTGTGTGCCAGTGCCGCCTTGTTCATCCGCTTCAGTGCCCTCAGGGAAACAATGGCAGCCCCAGAAGAAGAAGTGAAGGGAGTCTTCACATTGCAATTAATTAAACTCATGGAAATACTGTAATTACAAGGCAGTCTCCCTAGCCAGCAGCATTTGCTGGATGTGTTTCCTTTTAATTGAAACAGCCAGAAGTGCTGCGGTGCAACTGATGGGGGTAGAATCCTCTGCCTGGACTGATTCATTGCTTGGTTGGGGGCAGTGGGGGGGTTGTGACTTCCAAGAGCAGCAAGTGGAGGAGCAGGAAGAGAGCTGGAAAAAGGATGGGCATGGAAGAGCACAACTGAAAGAGCCATTTTCTACTTCATGGCTCGTGGAGGGGGAGAGGGTGGCAGCAGGTCCCCAACTGCCCGAATGGAACCTCCCTCTCTGGCACAAGCACACATGTGTAGGAACCACACTCCTCCTTGGTGACATGCACAGATGGGCCCTGAGACAGCCTGCATCTTCTTGTTTGGCTTTGCTTATTGAGATGGCTGTCTAGAAGGCTGGGCACCCAATGGAAGATTTGCGGTTTCTTTTTTTGGAGGAGACCCCCGGCTGTCCTGGGGCATGGGGCAGGGGGGGAGGCTTCAGGGACTTAAGCCTGAGCTGCTGGCATGAACGGGGGAGGGTGCAAGGAGATGGCAGAGGCTTCTGCTGCATGGACTCCCCTTCTCCAAATTGCTCCCTTTGCTGCACCTCTGCAGGCTTTGTGCTCCAGTACTCAGTGGATAATAGTGAGGAGTGGAAGGACGTGTTAATTGCTTCCGCAGAGCGCTCCTTCAAGCTGGGCAGCCTGAAATGCGGGACCTGGTACAAGGTGAAGCTGGCAGCCAAGAACAGCGTTGGAGCTGGCCGCATCAGTGAGATCATTGAGGCCAAGACCCACGGCAGAGGTGACTGGTGCCTGGGGCTGGGGGAGGAGCCAGGCAGCAGCTTGGGAGCCTCTGGCCAGGAGGAAGGAAGGAAGGAAGGAAGGAAGGAAGGAAGGAAGGAAGGAAGGAAGGGAGCCTTGCAGAGTGGATGTTGGGATTTGTTCAGAGGAAGACCGAGAGGCTTTCTTAGAGTTGGAGTTAATTGGGAAGGAAAGACTTCAGAGAGGGAAATTGTGGTTCCCACACACATTTTAACAAATTATGCATAAAAACGCTGTCCATCCTGACTTTCTTCTGGCCTGGAGCTCATCTGAAGGAGGAACAGCCTTCTGTGGGAATATTTCACCCTGGCCTCCTAAGGAACTCATTTTAAACAAAGCAGACAAGTTTATTATAATGGTTTGCAGTCAGCCTCAAAGGTTTCAAAGGTTTGTCAATTTCAGGAATGCCAGAGAGAAGTGCATCACCTGAAGCCTAACTGAAATATTAACCCATCAAGTTGATTGCAAGCTTGGTGCGGATCTTAGCAGACCATTTAGGATCAAAGCTACTGTGAATTTTCTTGTATTAAGGAGGCCTCCTAATGAATACAGGATCCTTATGGAAGAATCATGAACACTTTTCCCTTTAAATTCTGCCGTGACTTTGTCTGTAGAAAAAAAAAGCGTTGCTTTCCCCAAACCAAGAAAATTAGAAAAAGCATTTAGATAGCCCTCTATCTCCCCCCCATTTTTCCTTCTTTTCTGGAGATATTTTGAACATTTGAACTTCAATTACTAATAATTTAAATAATTTTTATATTGCTAGCAATGAATATGGATGCTGTGCAGGCTGCAACTCAAAAAATATTATTTCAATATTTTTGGGGAGGGAAAAGGGAAATTAATTAACCCCTTTTTAGAGGGGGGAGCTGATCCTTTGTGAGGAAGGGTCTCTGATATATCTCTGCAGCAGGTCATCTGCCATTGCACAGCTGGGAAAGGGCAGCTGCCTGAGGAGCCTGGCTGAAGGGAACACCTGCCCAGACTGGGCTACTGTGATGGCAGACAGCTCATGGAGAGCATCTTGGGAGCTCTGGGTTTTGTAGTGCCTAAATTGATGATGATGATGATGATGATGATGATGATGATGATACTTAATGTGTGTGCTCTACATTTTATTGGTTAGCGGGTTAGGCAGCACACTTTAAGGGAACATACGTCATGAAAAAAATCCTTGGTGCCTCTTTCCAGAACCTGGCAAACTGCTCTATTCTATTCTGCCCAAGCTCACCTGCTTCCTTCTCCTTGTAGAACCGTCTTTCAATAAGGACCAACATCTGTTCACCCACATCAACTCCACCCATGCCAGGCTGAGCCTGCAAGGCTGGAACAATGGGGGCTGCCCCATTGTAGCCATCATCCTGGAGTTCCGGCCCAAAAGCACCTGGGCTTGGCAGAGCCTGCGAGCCAATTATTCCAGTGAAGTCTTTCTGACTGACCTGCACGAAGCCACTTGGTATGAGCTGCGCATGAAAGTATGCAACAGTGCCGGCTGTGGCAATGAGACCCTGCAGTTTGCCACCCTGGACTACGATGGCAGTGAGTGTGGATTGGCTGGGGGAGTTTAGAAGCCCCCGTTCCCTGTGGGTCGGGCTTTTTCAGGGGGTGCACAGATTGTACTTTGATGCTTCTTCTGCACAGGCACTATTCCGCCTATTAAGTCTGCACAAGGAGAAGGAGATGATGTCAAGAAGCTTTTCACCATCGCTTGCCCTGTCATCTTGGCCACACTTGGTGTGGCGTTGCTCTTTGTCGTTCGAAAGAAGCGGAAGGAAAAACGTCTGAAGCGTTTGCGAGGTGAATGTTTGGTTCTTGGGAATCCCTTTTCAACAGCCAGGAGAGAAACCCCAGGGCCAGATGAGCCTGAGCAGGTATCAATCTGGCTTTCCCCTCTAGAGGATTCGATCCCTGCAGCTGCCTATGTAGGTGGGGCTGGTGGGAGAAAGGTGGGTGCTGCAGGATAGGACCCTCATTAGAGCTGGCGGTACAGATAGTCCTTGACTTACAACCACAGTTGCGACTTGACTTGAAAATTCATAGTTAAGGGGCGCAGACTTTAAGTGAGGCCTGACAGGACAATTACAGTCTCTTTTGCTGCAATCGTTACTTGAACATCATGTGATCATGATTTGCAACCTTCCCTACCAGCTTCCCCATTGACTTTGCTTGTCAGAAGCTGGTTGGGAAGGACACCAATGGTGGGTGCGGGAGCTGCAACTGTCAGTTGCCAAGCACCCAAATTGCATTCAGGTGACTGTAAAGAGGCTGCGACAATCGTAAGTACAAGTGCTGGTCATAAGTCACTTTTTCAGTGCTGTCGTCACTAAAGGAACACTGGTAAGTCGAGGGCTACCTGCATAGGCATGCACCCCTCTTTGTTCTTTCCTTTAGCCTTAGCTCCCCATAGAGAGGGAGAGCTAAGAGCACCCACGGTGACCTCGTGGCCTGATTCAAGCTGCACAAGAGCAGCCGGGGCAGAGGGCTGTTGCTTCTGCTGCCCCCATTCAGGCCTCTCTGCTCTTTCCCTTGCAGATGCCAAGAGTTTGGCTGAAATGCTTATCAGGTAGGTAACCACATTCAAATCTTGTTGGTTAGCATTTCAATGCAGAGTGGATACAGACGACCTCCAGTCCCAATTGTCTCCTTCTCCTTTGCAGTAAGAATAATCGTAGCTTTGACACGCCTGTGAAGGGTCCTCCCCAAGGCCCTCGGCTGCACATCGACATCCCCCGGGTTCAGCTGCTCATCGAGGACAAGGAGGGGATCAAGCAGATTGGTGAGCGGCTTTGCTTCACCTCCCAGTTTAGGGGCCTGGCCTTATCCCCAGAGCTGCCTCCTTTGCATTTCGCCCTCGTCCAATTACTCTCCCTGGCTCTGGGAATGGGGTCGCTTTTCGTGCAGATGTGACTGCAGTCCTAGGTGGAGTCAGGGTTCTCTCCTTCCCAGATCAACTGGGTTGAATAGTGTTTTGAGACTCCTGGCAAGCATTTTGGGTGTGGCCAAATGCGGGTGCCGGTCTTCCTCTCTACCCCCAATGAGGCTCTAAGAACATAAAGGGACACACTCCAACTCTGTGGACTTCTGTCGAGATGGGGGTTATTGCTTCTTAGCCATACCAGGGTGGGATGTCATTATCCAAATTTATTTCCCATAGGAGATGACAAAGCAACAGTCCCAGTCTCTGACCCAGAATTCAACCAGACTGTCAATCCACAAACCTTCTGCACAGGGGTGTCACTACACCATCCAGCACTGATCCAGAACACGGGGCCTTTGATTGATATGTCTGACATCCGCCCTGGCACAAGTAAGCACTGCAGACAATCCTCCACTCTGGCCCCAGCAGGAAAAAGATCAGAGGTCTTCGCTCAAGCAGAGACACTTTAAAGCAAATGCCTCTGAAGGCAGACGATCAGTAGGCATGGAGGGAGGGAAGAGGTCTCTGGGGGACCCTTGGCCCTACTTGTAGCCAAATTCTCTGACTCTACTAAAGTTTCATTTCTCACAGTAACCAGCTCTGGTAAGAGGCTTTGAATCGTGTGACTATGTTAACCTAAACTGACAGTACTGGAACGGTGAGGTTGTGAGAACTTGACCATTTATGCCCTTTATCTGCTTTTAGTGATTTCAGGTCTTGCCTCCCCAAAGTTTAAAGGGATCTAATGAACACTGGTCTGTCTGGCCCTTCTCTGCCCTCTGATGGTTCTATCTGACCTACATGCCAGGGCCTGTTTTATCTCCTGTGTGCCTTGCTCAAGCCCACAGGTAGCACTCCAGTCAGCCCCATAGCTGCCCCACTCTTCCCTGACTGGTTCATCTCCTCCAGCTGCTCAGCACTTTCCTATCCCCCGTCTTGTCCTCACGCACCAATGGTTTTGTGTTTGGTTTGCTGCCTCTGGCCAGAGAATGGGCCTTCTAGATCCAGGCCTGGTCCGTGTTTTGATCTGTGTCATGTTCCATCTCATACACTGCACATGACATATTCAGTACATGGAATGCTGCATACATCCCATGACTATATTCAAAGAGGGGGAGAGAGAGAATGATCTGCAAGTACAAAAAAACATTTTAGATACAAGGCATCGCCGATGTAAAAATGAAACGGTCGGTGAGAAACTACTACAGCAACTACATGAGGCAGATTTCAGCCCAGTCTCATAAGGTCCAATCTACACAGTTCTTATTTCTCCTTCCAAAGGCAGAACGGCAGCCATTTTCTTTTGCAGATCCTGTTTCAAGGAAAAGTGTGAAATCTACACACAGTACCCGGAACAGATACTCCAGCCAGTGGACTCTCACCAAGTGCCAGGCCTCCACGCCAGCACGGACTCTGGCCTCTGACTGGAGAGCAGTTGGCTCCCAGCATGGCATCACAGTGACTGAAAGTGACAGTTTCAGTGCTAGTTTGTCCCAGGACACAGGTGAGTTGAGTTATAGCCACAAAGCACAGCCTTCCAAATCCAGCTGCAGTTTGTTGTGCCCGGCCACCCCAGAACTTCCAAGAGATAAAAATTGAGGCTCACTCTTCTTTCCGCATATTTTGCGGAGGTTTTATTTGCTTATTTTAATTTATATGCATACAGAGAAACTAGATTCTTATTTAATTTAATGTGTTATTCCACAAAATAACACATTAAATTAAAAACAACAAAAATTATAACATAAACCAGGCTAATTCTACTAATAGCTACTACCCCCTTTCATGCATCATCACACCAAGGAATGTCACTCACAACTTCTATTATACATCAAAGACTTGACAAAATAGTCAGATCTAAGTAGCTCTTCTGAACACCAGCAGCTTGTTCACATCTGAATTCAGGTGCAGGACCAGGAGAGGGGCAGCATGGTGCCTTATTGTGGGGTTGAAAGGGTATCCTTCCTTTTGGAGCTTAGTGAACAGATAGAAGCTTCTGGGAGAGCTCATTGCAGGAGTTAAATCAAGAGGTGATGAAGAAATAAGTAGCTGTGAACAGATAACTTCTTATCCAGAAAGTGTTGTTACTAACATACAAAATGGAGTTGCACAAAAACTTTCCTAGCCACAGCTGCCTTCTACCCCTTGAGCAGATGTTGCAAATCCAAGAGGATCTCTTTATTTCTGAAGCATTTGGGGCTTAGGGAGCATGACCCTGTCCAGAAGAAAAGATGGGATACCACTGGCTTCCAATGTCGCATCCACTCATTTCTTATCAGGATTGAACTTGAGTTTGTTTGTTCCTGCCCAGATCTTCAAAGATTCTGAGATAATATCTCCACCATGTCTCTTCTTTGGCTCCAGAGTTAGGAAGTGCAGGAACTGACTTCATGCATTCCCAGCTGTTTCAGCTTAGCAAAGGAGAGTGGGAGAGCAATCAACTGGCTTGCAGGTTGTCCTGGCAGGGTTTGCATTGTCTCCCTCTTGTTTCCACAGACAAAGGCCGAAACAGCATGGTGTCCACAGAGAGTGCCTCATCCACTTATGAAGAGTTGGCTCGGGCTTATGAGCATGCCAAGTTAGAGGAGCAGCTGCAGCATGCCAAGTTTGAAATCACAGAGTGCTTCATTTCTGACAGCTCCTCTGACCAGATGACCACTGGCACCAATGAGAATGCTGACAGCATGACTTCCATGAGCACTCCCTCTGAGCCAGGCATCTGCCGCTTCACAGCCTCTCCTCCCAAACCACAAGACAGTGACCGCGGCAAGGGTGTAGCTGTGCCTATCCCTCATCGAGCAAATAAAAGTGAGCTATGATGCAGCTGCTGCCTTTTGGTGCCCCAAATGAAGAGCTCAGCCCCAAATAGCGACAGCATTTAGGCTTGTATACTGCCCCGTAACACTTTACAGCACACTCTGGGTAGTTTACAATGTCAGCATACTGCCCCCAACAATCTGGATCCTCATTTTACTGACCTTGGAAGGATGGAAGGCTGAGTCAACCTTGAGCCAGTCAGGATCGAACTCCAGGCTGTGGGCAAAGTCTGCCTCCAATGCTGCACTTTAGCCACTGTGCCACTAGCAGCTCTTGATTGCAGCTCTTCATGAGGCAGCTCAGGACAGTCTTCCCATAAAGTGTTTGAATGAGCTTGGATAGTGGAATGGGAGGCACTCTGTGCAGGGAAGAGCAACCAACCTTCAAGCTAGGTAGTCAGAGCCAGTCTGAGAGCTTTAGAAATGGGGATGGTAATGCTTGCTCCAGAGAGCTGGGGGTCTGAAGGGGATGTGGGGAGGGAGTGCTGATGCTTTCCAGTCGCAGAGTGGCTGGATCTTTAGACTTCTTTCACCTGCTTTGCCTTTTCCCTGAAGGAGTTGCTTGTTTTCAGTGGACTGGCTGAATTTTTTCTCTGGTCCTGTTGCATCCCATTTATACTTGAGTAACCTTGGGGCTCCTCCTGGCCCCACCTCTGCTCACCCTTTTTCTACCTTTTACAGGTGACTACTGCAACCTGCCTTTGTATATGAAATCTGAAACGTTCTTCCGCAAGCCAGACCTTCAAGACCCTTGTCCTGTAGTGCCACCCCGGGAAGCCTCCATACGAAATCTGGCTCGGACCTATCACACACAAGCCAGACACTTGACTTTAGATGCCAGCAGCAAAGCCTCGGCTGCACCACACACAACTGCAGCCACCACCTTACCTCAGAGAACTCTTGCCATGCCAGGCTCAGCCAGTGGTGCCCCTCCTGCTGCTCCCACTGTTGCTCCTGCCCCGGTCCCTGAACCTAGCCCGGGTCCTACTGCTGAGCCACGCTTGCCTACGCATAGCAAAATTGGGGGGTCCAAAGACTCACTATTAGAAATGAGCACATCTGGCGTGGGGAGGCCACAGAAGCAGGGAACTGGTGCCTACTCCAAATCCTATACGCTGGTCTAGAGTGGGTAGGAAGGACAGATGTGGCTCTTTCTCCAAGTCATTTATACTGGAATTAAGTGGAGCTCTTGTACAGAATGGATTTTTTGTTTTTGTATAAATGAAACTATTTTTCTCTTCTCCAGAACTGGGGGGGAAGTCACGAGGGCTCCGAGCATTTGCAGGAATTTCTTTTATGGAAGAAGCCCTGCTCTCCTTTTAGTGTTGCGGAAGAGGGTGCTGAATTCTGCTGGGCACGCGCTCTTTCTCATCCTCCCATCGCCCTCATCACGCAGACTTTTTTTTTTTAAAAGACCCCTTTGGGATACTGCATGTTGTTTTTCTGTTTGGTAAACTATGGGATTTGCTTCCAGTTGCATCTGCCTAATACTTTTTTCTATTTTAAAAAAAAGCCAGCGCAGTGTGCAATAAAAGTTATGTTTCTATAACACGAGAATCCTTTGTTTGGTATAGGCTGATCTCCAAGAACAAACAGGAAGCTGTGATGCAGACGGCAGAGGCAGCTTTGAAAGAATAAATTCTGGAGTCCTATTTCAGAGCCCTTGCAATTCACATCCTCTGTTTTAACATGAATGAAACTATTCTAGGAAATGTCAGATATTAAGCAGATCATTATTTTTTATATACATCTCTTAGACACCACAGCTATTTAAAAGCTGTAATGTCTAATAAAACCTTTTAAAGTGCCATTTTCCTTTCCTTAGCACAGCCAATAAAATAGGAATTGTCAGACAGGGAGAGACAGTAGGCCACAATTTTTTTCTTACCAGCAAACAAAGCTTCCAGTTGTTAGAACCCTTCAAATGGTTTTAGTAGGGCAGGTTCAGGAACTTGCATCAGTTCCCCTGGTTGGCAAGGAGAGTTTCAGACCGGGCAATGCTCCACCTTGCCTAGCAGAGGGCAGCAAGTCCATCGCTAGAGAATTCGTTTTCCCTCCTGGGTGGCCTTTGTCTGAGCAAGTGAACTGTTTACTGCAGGTGCCACGAGTAAAGACAAATGCGGCAGCCGGCTGGATCGGATAGCTGCTTGGCAAACCTAGCAGCTCAGGAAGGAAGCCCTCCCCCCTCAGTAGGGATGGACCATCCGAGCACACCAAGGCATCTTCCTCTCAGCAGCATGGGAGCCAGTGTTGGATGGGCAGCCATGACCAAAGCGCCCTTACTACCACTTCTCTCTCTCTATTCATTTCGTAGTTGATTATGGTGAGGAAGCAAGAATAGCAGCGGCAAAAGATGTTTTGTTCAGGACATGTCTTGGAATGACTCCAAGGAATTTTCTGCCATGCTAGGGCAGAGGACCAGATAAGCAGAGTGACCGGGGGGGTGGGGTGATGCAATCCCTGGAACAGCATTGGCCGAAAGGAGGTGGCCCTAGGAAATGCTGGCAAGTAAACTTGGGAACTGATAGAGGAGGACAAGGAACTGGTTATCCCAAGCTTTCTTTCCAAACAAATCCAGCAAGCAACATTATTAGAAAGCCCACACTGATCAGCTGGAGGAGGGCAATGATTCTCAAAAGGGAAGGGCAAAGGTCCCAGGGTGATTTGCTAAACCCGCTGCACATCGAGACTATTCCTGCAGCTGTGGCTTGTAAGGGGTAACTGACATGTTCCTCCTATGTGAATTCAATTAATCCATTTACAGGGATTTTAGCCTTAACAGCTTTTGGCCTTTACCATGGGTTAAGGATAGGACATGTGAAATTATCACAGAATCACCTTGTGGCCCCAAGTGTCCTAACTAAAAGTTTTTAAGTAAACTTGGAAGTTGGTAATGTGGGCTGACAGACAGGATACATGTATAACACAGATGCTGCATTATGGCAAGGTAGCTGCCCCCAAGATGCTTTGGTGTTAATGCTCCATAACCATAAGGCACTCCCGTAGATAGATATATGGATGCCATGGCCCCTGGCTGAGACTTCTGGCTTCAGTTCCTGGCAGATCTTACAGCTCTAAGAATTGAGATAGTTCTCCTTCCTCAATCCCCTTTACTAACCCCCATGGATATTTCCATACTTGAAAGACTCGTGTCCAAAGGAAATGTACTCCCCGACTTTGAGGCCGAGTCACAAGAATGAGGGGACGTGAACTAGACAAGGCAATGACATTTCCTAGAACATGCTGTGGCCAAGGTGGGAATACAGTAAGAAAGTGGTAGCACACAGGCAGTAATTATCAACATGAGACCAACTTGCGCAATTCATCAATATTTACATTGCAAAGGTGTCCAAAGGACTGTAACATTTCCAAACACAGCGCTAGGAGTTTCAGGACAGGCAAAGAAATGCTGCCCCTAACACGCAGGCAGCAATGCTGGCCTAAAGCAATCGGTGACACTGAAGAGGAGCCTTGAAGTGGCTTGTCCATGTGTTCCTTTTTGACATGACAAGCAGCAGCCTCAGGATAAGAGACTGGCACCACATGCCAACTTAGCCAATTAAATGGCCACACTGGAAGCTGCCACCATGCAAGACATGGTGGTAACCTTCTAAGCAGAGGGCTGGGCTGGGAAACAAGCTGGTGGCATGTCAGTACAAAGACCTGAAGACTGGCATAGCAATTCAAAGTCCATAGCCTCCCAGCCCATCAGCCGCTTGTATTGCTGAGATGTAACATACAATGCTGTACAACTTTGTGCAAATGTCTCAAGAGTGATCTACTTCCTGAGAAGGGAGGTGGGTATTGAGTCCTTTGCCCTCTAATGTCGCACAGCTAATTCCATCATTCCCTAACAAGAGGATGCAAGCGAACTCTCTCCTCCTCCCTCTGCTTCTGATCAAAGGGACGGATTTACCAGAATGCTCCCAGCATGGGATGGAACTTTACGGCCAGCCTTCAGCAGAGACTGGGCCGCCTGATGCTAGCAGCGCTCACTGAACGGCCTGCCTCCCTCCCGTTTCGGAACCTCTCATCTTCATTCATGATGCCGAGGGAGGTCACCTTCCAATGGTGCCCACCAGGGAGAGGGAAAGGGGAGGGCAAGGATTAGGCATGGAGCAGAAGGCACAGGACTTCTGCTCAGCATAGAATCTCTGGAAAGCCCACTACCATTTACATTCCGATTACAAAAGGCCACCAGAAAAATCTGGCTGAAGCTGATCTGCTGGGTATCCAAAGAGAGACACACTTTTCTCCTAGCAATCTCCATGATTGCCTCTGCCTTGATTAAAGAATAGAGCAACTCACAAAATAATCTTGGGACCAGATGAAGCGATGCAAATGTGAGCCATTTTAGAATCTGTCTGTAAAAAAAATCTTCTTGACTGCAGCAGGGAAAAAGCAACAAAGCCGTGAAAGATGTAGAAAAGAATACATTTAATCAGAATTTAAAAATACAGTTAATAGCTGAAGGATGCACACCACCAGTCCTCTGCTATAATATGCATTTCATTTATTGGAAGGCCAGTAAAACAAGTCCTTCCAGTCCTGGTATAAACAAGGACAGGAGAAAAGCTGCTGTGGACCACCCAGAGGGAGAGATCTGCCCCACAACAGAGAGGCCTGAGGCCACTTGTAGCACCAGCCCTTGGGGAGGATGGTTTCTGCTGTCTGTTTAGACACATGTTGATCATTGTTTGAAAAGCAACCCGAGATCAGCGGTCCACTTGAAAACAGAGGTGGGGGAGGGGAGGTTGTTGAAAAATTTAGCTTTCTTCTGGCGGCTTAATCAAAGGATATACCAACCACTTGCAAGGAAGAGTACATTGGGCCATTGCCTGATCTAATTTACCCCAAATCTCTGTTTACCTTCTGGTGTTGCTGGGAGCACCAAAGAATCTGCCTAGTGAGTGCCATGGATACGGCGCCAGTGCTCCAGACAGCATACCAGCAGGTTGGGTACACGAGCCCTTAGGAAAAACAGAAACCAGGAGTAGAAATGAACTCCCAGAATCCAGAAGCACCTGGGGAATTGGACCTGCTCATGACCTGCTTCGGCCTCTGCAAAGACTGATTTTGTAGTTCATATTCCCAGTTGCTGCGGGAGCAGAAGCACGCTGCCAGCCCCTTCAGCAGTCGTACCTGAATAGTGGGTTCTGAGGTGCGAACGGTGACAGTGGAAAGAGGAAGCTGAGCAATAGAGAAGACGCTGGCCCCTCAAGCCCCTGTGTTTCAGATGGGCCCTTTCTTTCTCTGGCTTCCTAAGTATGGACAGGTAACCTATCAGCCACCTTTCTCCATTCAGCACACACGTCTTTCTCTTTCACATTTATGACGTTTCCCTGGGATGGAAAATCTACAAAAAGGCTTTAATTGATTTCCCAAGAGAAATATGGCTAAGAATCAATCTCTGCAGCCCAAGAAAACATGTGGAGGCTGTTGGGTACAGAGATAATAATATCATATATTGATGTTAGACAGGTAGCCAGGCTTTTTGCAGACAAGCAGGATTTTTGTCCATCTAGAAGTGGTAGACCTTGATCTGATTGTTCTCATCCAGCCCAAGCTGCACCAAACCGGAGCCACTGCTGGAAGAATGCGAAGGACTCGGCAAGAGAGCTCTGGCAACATGAGTGAAGGAAAAACAGAAGGACATGGCGACAGAAACTAGAAAGGCGCGAATGGGCGGAAGCACTCTGGCCACAGCCAGGCCTAGAAGAGAACTCCCCTAGAAATGATTTTTTTAAAAAAAAAAAACACTGGGTTTTCTATTGCCATGCAGCTGGTCACAGACCAAATTGGAGGGATACGTTTCATTAGGAGGATTCAGAGAATCAAGATTCATCTGATTCTCCACCCCCCAAAAAAAATCAGGATTTACCTGAAACAAAAAAGGATCACTAAATCACTCAGAAGCAAATCCCTCCTAACAACTCAGGAGAAACTCCGAAAGAACTATGATCTTGCAAAAGAATGTAGAATAGAGTTCTCCCACTCATGCTACCTGCCCTATTAGTAAATCAGCATGGCCAAAAACAAAAACAAAACAAACAAACCACAAAGCAAAACCAGAAAATGAGGGTTCTGGAATGGCCAAGTCAAAGCTCAGATTTAAATCCAATTGAGATGCTGTGGGTGATTTAAAGCAAGCTGTGCATGGCATGAAACCCCTCGAGCATCACACAGCTGAGCAAATTCTGCATGGAGATGCGGAGAAAAATTCCTCCTAGTAAAAGCCAGAGACTGGTAGACAGTTATAAAAAATGTCTACTTGAGGTGGTTTCTGCCAAGTGGAGAAATACCCATTATTAGAGCCAAGGATGCACTTCCCATTTCCACTGAAGAAAATCTGTTAATTTTTGGATGAATAACTGTTTGCAAAGTCAAATTTACATTGTTTCTTTGTTCAACTACATCATCTTTAACCTTTATATATTGTTGGAGTCAAGATAATGTATTGATAAAGTCCACATATGTAAAAAAAAAATTACAAGGGGTGTACTTACTTTTGCACATGGGAAATTTGCAATTATATTTATTTAAATTACAGAATGGATGACAAAATGTAACTGATGCATGTATATTATATCCTCTTTATCAATATTGTAGATCAAATATCTATAGGTTGAAGTATGTTGAAAAAGTCAAAACTTTCAGTGGGGTGTTTTTCTTACTTTTTCACATAACTTACAAGGCTGTGAGAGAAGGGAAGGATGCACAGCTTTGTTTTCTGCAGCTTAATGAGAAGCTTGATGAACAAATCTGATTGAAAACGAAAAGGGCAAGAAACAATCTACCTGCCAGGCCAAGCCCACAGCTGGATTCTAAACTCCTCTCCTGCCTCCATGGATACAAACTGTAATGCAGATTAGTTTTATTGCACTTGGCCAGTATAGACACAGCTTATTATTTTCAGCATCTCTCGATCTCGATGCCTTTTTGGGAACTGGCTGCAGTGGGAGATATCAGTTAGCAGCTACGGGGCTTAGACAGGACAAAAGGATACCCTTTGCAATCATGCTTGAAACCCTCCAGCCATTTCTTATTGGCATCAATCATGCGCTGGGTGTTTGACTTCTCAGCCTTGGAGCCCTGAAAGTGAGGGGGCTGGAACAGGCAGACTTGCTCGCTGTTGGGAAGCAGGAGGTGGGGAGAATCAACCAGGAAAAGTGGTCAAGCAGCAGACAAATTGGTTGCGTTCAAGCAGCGACCTTAATCAGGTTGGGTGAAGACCCAGGAGACCCATGGAGGCCTGTGGGGAAGGTTTTTGCTCTTCTGAGAGCACTGTTGATATCAGAACAGGCTTAATTCTCTCTAATATCTTGCTGGCTTCCTCAGATCTGAGGAGGACATCCCTTCTCTCTCCTGAGCTAGAGGAGGAGAACATTTTTCAAGTTGCAAAATGGCTACTCTAAAACACTCCCTAGGAGACAGATCTTGTTTTATGCTAGCTGACATAGTCAATGCTGTAAGGCAAAACACAATGATCTCAACTGACATATCAGCTTGGGTGCGAGAAGATTCCTTACCCAGTTATTAAGGAGTCCAGCTTTTCATCTTGAACACCGAGCCCACCACATGGCAATGGAAACTTCCCTGAACAGAAAAGACTACATTTACCAAATAACAAAGAGCTTTCCATTATTAGAATCATTCAGAATCTAAAGGCAAGTTGTATTTTTCATTCAGACATCAATCCATTCCAAGAGCTTTGGATTTTTCAAGTTTCTAATAAATCATATTACTTATTTGAAATCTAGTCTCCAAAAGCTGGGTAGATTTCTTTAAATGCTTCCATCCCCCAACTCCATGTTTGGAAAACCAAATTAATTTTGGTTCAGACACTGGGTGTTCTTCAAAGATCTTTTAGGAAAGATCTTTTCAATAACTAAAAGGTTTTCTTTACTACTATTACATCATAGAGCTCAACTCAGTCCTCATTCTTAAACTTAGATCAGTCGTCGATCAGGAAAGGAATTGGATTGCCGACTAGTGAATAAATAGAACACACTTTATAGGTAAATAAATTCTCAGCTTTTTCACATAGGAGAAACCATTCTGCAACAGGTTCAACCCACCCGCCCAACCAACCTATATATAAAATCTGTACTAAATAAGAGCATCAGCAACTGTGAGCTTGCTGTTTCGCACACCTTTTGAAGAAAAGGATTCTACACCATGGACCAAAGATAACTGAGTCTTAAACGCCTCTCACTTGTAGATCTTACGTTAGTCCTTGAAGATGATTTTATTGAAGATGATTTTATTTCTGCTCTTGCCCCATTGATGATTAAAAGCAAAGATGGTCATCTGTAAAGAAAATTCCCCATGTACCAGGCTCCAAATAAAACCTACTACTGGGAACACGATCTTTACAAAATGCTCAGAATGCTGTTGGGATAGAAAACGAAAGCACCCAAAGGAGAAAACCTCAGGCATCCGCTTTGAAAGGAAGTCTCAAACAAGACAAACAGCTCCTAGCACAGCTGCAAATTATGGTGTCACACGGACTCTCAATAATCCAAATCCTACTTCTGGAATCTACCAATCATGCCTCATCTTTGGTGAGGGAAAGGGGGAAAGAAGGGAGAAGAAACAAGCTCTGCTGGTCCTTTCAGCTGAAACACTGAGCCCTTCAACCAGGATTAGAGTTCAAATTGGCATCAAAGAATCGTGGCAAGAATCCACTCTCACCTGGGAAATACTTGTGCCATTTCTCCATCAGCAGACTGTCCACAGACTGTCTGCTCACAGCAGCAGAACTGGGACCTGAGTTACACCAGGCTGACTGAAGTCCAGTGGAAGGTGCAAATGGTGTGGCCGAATAGGCACATGCCAGGGAGGTATATGCAGTCAGAGGAATTCCATCCCTGGCCAGTGGAGTCAGTCGGCCTTGGGTGGAAGTTAAGAGAGACTGCTGGCTGTTGAAGGTACTCAGGAGATGAAGGACACAGTTCAGGTCACTGGTGATGCGCTGTAGTGACTCAGTCAAATACTGGATCTTGTCAAAGGGGGAAAACTGGACATCTGGTTTCAAGTCAGCTGCTGTGAAGGGGAGGGGATTATTACTGGACAAAGAATACAGAGGTAATAAAACTCCAAACCCAGAAAAATAAAATCCAGCCACAATTTGGAATTAAAAGCTTCCTGTATGGAGGGGGGCAGAGAGAGGGCAGTAGCTTTCTAGAAGATAAAAGTTAGCTATTCAGACCAATTTAATCCAGCTATTCATCCACTCCGGGAAACTAGAGGAAAAAAGACCCTGTCAAAATCATCAAGGAAAAACAGGGCTGCTGGTGGGAGTTTATGGGGGGAGTCTCTCCTGGCAACTCTAAGGGAGATGACAAATAAATCTGGACTTCTACGGCAGGGTTTCCCAGTTAAGGTTAGGAAGGTACAGAGAGAGACAGTCCAGGGAGAGGTGAAGAACCTTTCAGTTGCATTATTATGATAGATCCACCTTTCCCAAAGTCTCACTGTATTGTTTTCATTGTTCATTTGTGTTCATTTTGGATTTTTAAGGGAGTTATGTACGTTAAGATTGCAGTAAAGGGGTGTGTGAAAGTTTAGGAATGTATTCTATAGCAACACTTGTGTTAGGAAACACAAATCCTGACACATGCCACGTCTTTTTGGCAAGTAGGAAAAGTGGAACTATGGGTACAGTGTGTCCCTTCTGCAGCCCAAATGCTTTCCAGATGTGTGGCCAGAATTCTCAGCAGCTGCAGATTAGCTGAGCATGAATGGGAATGAAAGGGTATCCACCTGGAAGGTAACCAGGTTCACAAAAATGAGTGTAAATCACAGATTGTAGGTTGTAGGATGCTGGTCTTAGCATTCTTCCAAACACTTACTCTTGTGAGGAGACCGATCAGCACTCATAAGGCTACTTGTGTCTTCAGAGTCACTGAGGTCAAAAGTCACCATTTTCTTGCAGGCCACTCCCTTGATTGTATCTTCATCAGAAAACTAGTAAAGAAGAAGTGGTTTTCCTTGCTGTTGTGTCTCAACAACTCGGGATAAAAAACAACAGCCACTCATCACCAGACAGGGCCAGCTTGCTTAGTTTCTTTGACTAGGCCAAAATCGGGAGTCGAGCCAGGTGTTCGCAATTAGCATGATCCCCAATTGGGTTACGGGTTACTGGCAGAGACAGTGATTGAAGCACCCAGGCCACCTTGTTCAGCACCATCTTATAAAAGCACATCCCATAGTTAGATCTCAATCAATTTTGGATAGGCAAAATGACAAGTAGATGCCCTGGCTGATTACATGACAACAACAATTAAAATGGGACCTCCCCACACCCTGGGATGTGGTAAATAAGAGAGGGACGAAAGCTGCTCTGACAGTTCAGAGGCTTTTCCCCGCTACTCCTTCCCGCAAGGATAAGCAGCTGCAATGGCATTGAGGAAGACTTGGGGTGCTTCCTGGCTGGCTCCAACAGAGCTACCTCTTCCAGAAGAGAGGTCTCCAGCTGGCTGAGCCTCTCTTCTTTCTTCTTCAGGAGTTCCTGCCCTTTCCGCATGGCAGATTTCATTTTATCTAGCTGCCTCCCTTCCTAGGGGGAAAGAAAGTCATATTGCAGTAACACAAGCCAACAAACGAGGAACTTTTGTTAGGACCGATTTAAATGTGTGCTGCCACTGTTATCCAATGTTAAAGTCCTCTTAATAACAGTGTCTTCTCATCTGTGAGCTGCTGCTTGCAGGGATGCAAGCGTTGTGGGAGAGGAAGGGGCCACTTGCTCAATCCTCTCCCCCCCCAAGTGGTTTGCAGTGTGACTCATTGCAAAGGCAGAAGGGGCAGCCCTTCCTCACTGCACGGCCACTTGTCCAGCTGCCAAACTGCAGCAAGGCACAGTCCAAAGCAAGCCAGGTGATTTCCCCTTTGATGGTATTCTCAACCCCAAAGGAAGCTTTCTACTGCTATCTGCCCCTTCCCCCTCTTTCTCAATCCCTTTTTCTGCAGGCACCAAATAAAGTTAGCATCGCCTGGGTGAGTTGTTCTAAAATTCAGCCCAGGCTGATGGTTTCAAGAACCGCCTTGCTTTGTCTAACTCACCACTCACCTCTTCCAGGTTCCTGTGCACTCCCTGTAACACCTGGGAATGGACTGAGTCTTGCACAGCTGGTGTTCCCTGGAGACCACCATACCAATGCTGCTTTGCTGCTCTCAAGGCCGTCTGCCTTTTTCTCATGGAACGAGTCTGGCACACCAAGAATTCCTTTGCTGTCTTCAGGGAGGCTCCCTCAGTGGAAATGTAGTGTCGTACTCTGTAAGAACAGGAAGGAAAAAAAAATCTGAGCAAGATTTGCTGCTTAAAAGAGGCCTAATAGCCGCTCCCCTCTCTCCTGTCCCTATAGTCACAGATACCACAAGTATAGTTATTTCAGGGTATCTTTTCCCACCCTCCCCAACACACACTCACTGGTTCAGGAGAAGGCCGTTTTCTTCATTGCTTTTTGGTATTTCAGATGTCATTTCTCTGGAGGAAGGCTTAAGGATTAAACCATTTTTAAAGTTAAGTAACAGGCAAATGAAGCGGAAACATCAAGAACAAATATAGGGTGTGGTTCCTTAATGGAGGGAGCTTAAGTCAAAGCAGTGGAATATTAGGTAGGCAATATTATTTCCCATCTCTTCTCAGCCAGAGGATCTTCCTCCTGCTTACATCAATATCTGGAATATCTGATCCATATGGAATCAGACAGACAGTGATTTGTCTCTTCCAGATGGTAGCAGTTTTCGGCAGCAGGGGGTTGGTTTTCACAGTTCCACGACCAAAGAGCCAAGGGGGAATCCCACGCATTTTCAATAAAGCGTGCTTTTTTAGGTACCGGTACTCCAGTCCCCGCAAACCAGGCCTTTCCCAAATTTTGGCCTCCCCAGACCTCTCTTCTCCAGCCCCAGAAGTCCATTTTCGTAAGATATACCCTGCAGTTCAAGCCATATTTGAACCACTCCCCTTCCCACCCACCCCTCTTTCAAGAAGGTGGAGGAACTGACTGTGGGAATCTCTTCTCCAGTGTAGCGACTGGTTAGGGTGGCATCCCTCACAAAAGGTTTTGTCTTTCCCATTCCTCACCATCCCTTCAATATTAGCCTTTTATAGGCAGAATTGTAAAAATCCATGCACGTTGAAGGCATTTAATAAGAATGCTGCCAAGAAACTATTAGAATGACATGCTACAATATATATTGCTTTTCTTGAGCTATATTCTCACTGTAAAGTCCAGGCTGATCTATGTCACTAAAAGTTCATTTTATGGAGCAGAATGTTCCCCTTCTGTCTGGTTCCCTTCACCTCTGACCCTGTTTCCACTGACCTCTGGATAGTCCCCTTGTAGGTCTTCCACTCGGAGCGCTTCTTCCTTTTCCCTTGGAGAAGTTGCCTCACTCCATTCTTTATCCAGTTTCTTTAGCAGCTCTTGCTTGGTCCTGATGGTCTTCTGCAAGTCACTGAAAGTGCCAAGGAAAAAGTCAGATGCCACCCAGGATCTACCTCTGAACTTCTGGCCCTCTCTTTTGGGTAGTGGCCAATTCTTGTTCAACATTTGGAAAGTGAAAGTTGAGAAACATTGCTGAATTCAAAGCATGGTGGCACATGGGCCTGAAACACAGTGGACACCTCCAGGTCAGATTCTCCACCAGTCACTGGCATAGCTCTATATGTACGTGTCACATGGCTTATTACTGCATAATGCCTGGTCCATTCCTGCTTGTCTAATGAAGAACATCTCACCTGGTACACCTCTCAAGCTGCTGGCCCTGTATCTGAAGCAATTCCACCTGAGACTCCAACTTTATTTTCTGATCCTGGAGTTCCGCCAGAGCTCTGTGCAGCTGCTGTAAGGTATCTTCAAGATTCTCCTGTGCTTTTTGACACTCCTCAAGGCGGGAATGAGCTGCCAAAGCAGCTTCCTGAAAAAAAATAAGGGGGGGGGGGAGAGGGAGAGTCTAGCAGATACAACTTTAAATATCCAGTTGACCTGCAAAGCTTTTTGGTAAGGTTAGTGCATCCTTGGCCACAGAGGATACTTGGCAAATACTCAACTGCAGCAGTGCAAAAGGGCAACTAATCCTGCCAGCTTGTTTCGATTCTATACCACTGCCTTCCCACTCACGTCTAGAGAAACAGCCCCAGATTGTGTGAGTTGTATGCTAACTCGCTCCAGGCCAAAAATCCGCTGACTTCTCTGGGCAAAAGCTCTTGCCTGCAACTTTAGAAAACGACTACTAGAGAAGACTCTAATGCTAGTTGGAGAACAACAGCATCTCCTAATTATCAATCAAGGTAGCCCTCAGGTAAAGAAGACCGGCTTAGAGTCAAGAGACGGAAACCTGTACCTAGAACTGTGCTGCTTCTGCCTCCCTATCGCCTCCCTCCCTTTGGCCATTTGCATCAACTGCAGGGCGAGACTTCCCTTATCTCGTCCTATGGAAAAAGAGATTCCTAGCTCATTGCAAGAGCTGTCAGTGCATACATTTCTTTCTTCTTCCAGCTGCTTCTCTTCTTCTAGGACCTGCTGCCTTTTCTTCTTCCAGGCCTCCTCCTACACATAAACGAGAAATAATCTAAGTAAGCTGGGAAGACCACAAAATTCCTCCCTAGGGACAAAGGTTTATGGGGGCTAAGAAACCGGACCCGCTGCCAGCCTTACGTGTATGTTCCAGAGCACTGATTGGCTAGAAGCGCCCAGTGGTGGGATTCAAATAATTTAACAACCAGTTCTCTCTGAAATCACAGAACCCTTTAAGAGGTGCACGCGTAAAAACCAAGCTAGGGCGGGGGGGGGGAGATGCCCCATGTGCCCCGCACCTGCTTATTTCAGGGCCCCCGCACCCAGGCCACTCCTGGCTTGGTGACCTCCCCCTGCCGGTTCAATGATCCGGCTGCCCACTCGCTTCTTTCCTTTCACTCCCCTCCCGAGCCAGACTGCCATGATATGGAGGATGGACCTTACCCAGTCCCCCTCCACCGTTTTGGAGCCTGGGGGGAGTGATGGTGAAAGGCTCTGCCACCGGTGTGCAACAGCCGCATCTGCTGCTGGAGGGGCTTTCTTCAGTTCCCGCCGCCCCTGCCACCCTTGCTTTGCCCCACAGATCACCGCCACCTCCTTCTCCTCCGCCAACTCTCCCGTGGCTTGCGTCGTGACCAGGGGGCACAAGTCTCCCATGCCGGCTCCCTCTGCCACCTTGGTATCCTTCCACCAGCCTTCCATCACCGCCATCAAGCACCTGCTTGCACGAAGCAGCAGCCCATATGGGCTACCTTCTTCCCAGCCAAGAAAGAGAGAAAGGGAGAAAGGCGGCTTACAGTAGCTTCCTTCGCCTCCCCGGGTGTCCTTAAGTCTTTCTTCCTTTCTTCCTTTCTTCCTTCCTTCCTTCCTTCCTTCCTCCCTCCCTCCCTCCCTCCCTCCTTCCTTCCTTCCTTCCTTCCTTCTGCTGGTCCGCACTTACTTGCTGCCCTGCATCGACCGGCGTCACCCTTCTCTGTTCTGGAAGTGGCAGCCCCATTTTCTGCCGCTTTCTTCCCGGCAGAAGGGAGGAAAGGAAGGATGCTTCATATGGAAGGACGCTAAGCTCCGGGAAAATACTCTAGCTGGAGAAAGAAGGCCAGGCTCCCCTTCCCTGATGGCTCTGCAAAGCCCTTGACAAGCGGATCCGCTTCCCGCAGGTTCGGCCTGATTACGAAGTGTCCTTCCTTTCCTCCCTTCTGCCAGGAGGAAAGCAGCAGAAAACGGGGCTGCCACTTCCAGAATGGAGAAGGGAGACACCAGCTGATGCAGGGTGGCAAGGAAGTGTGCGCAAGAAAGTGCAATGGCAGCAACGGAGGGCTGGCAGAGGGATACCAGGGCTGGCGGAGGGAGGCGGCAGGGGAGGCTTGTGCAGATTTATCATAACCAGTTCGCTAAACTCAACAAAAAATTAGATATCAGTTCTGCCGAACTGGTGCGAACCGGCTGAATCCCACCACTCGAAGCGCCCCTTGGACAATTCAGGGCACCAAAGACTGAGTACAGCAAAACCTTATAAGGATCAAGAGCTGCTTAAGTTTCATCTCAGGCTCTATGCAGGAAATTCCACGTCAGAGCTGTGCCAATGTTCTTCCTCTAGAGGAGAGACTGATAAGCCAACAGAAAATAGTGGAAAAGGCATTCAGATGATGGAGGTTTTCCAGAAAGAAAACGTCATCTGTCGTCCCAAAAGATACCCATGTTATCTTCAGCTAAGAGTCCAAGGGGCCATGTTCTGTTCTTCACCACTGGTGTAATGAGCTACACAGTTGTGCATGTGTGTGCTCACCTGGGCAGAGAGTTGAGCTGCTTTTGTCTGGGCATCTTTAGCTTGGAGCTCCAGCTCTAGTTCTGCATCCTGGGCTGCCTTCTCCTTTAGGAAGAAAGCCATAAGAGATGCGACCTCTCTGTCAAGACCCAGACAAAGAGGACAGCCACATCACGAGGAATGAGGAAAGAAGAATGAGGTGCCAGAGCAAGGGAACCCTCCCCTTGTAGCCATGGGAAATTCAAGAGGAGGTCCAAGGAGGTGGGAGTTACAGCCAGAGAGGCACCCTCAAGCTCTTGAAGAAGCACTGCCAAGGTCTACCTCTTTTTCATGGGCAGCTGAGCCCCATGAGGTCTTGCCCTCCAAAGGCTCACCCCCTCACCATTTTCCCCACCTGCTCCTGGTGCTTCTGGCGCAGCTCCTTTAGCTTCTCCACATGTGTCTTTTGCAAAGCCTCTTGCTGGGCCTTAATGCGCCCCAGCTCCTCCTGTAGCCTTGCAAGCAGCTCGGCCTTCTGCTTCTTCTCCTGCCAGGTATAAGAGTTGACCTGACTCAACACGAGGGAGGGAAACAGTAATTCAGACTTTATCACCACCTGTCTGGACTGCTGCAATATGGTCTGCGAAGCCATTTTTGAAGACCACCAGAAGGGGCAGATGGTACAAGATATGGGAGCAGACCCAGAAGTAAGCTTGGCACCGACTAGCAGGAGGGTGTTTCCTCCAGCCCAAATTAATAGATTCTTCCTAAGAGAAATGGCTCAGATTTTCCCTTTCTAAGGAGATGCAGGGGGCTGAACCCAAAACACTAATTTTCAGTTGCAGCTCACCTGACAGCTCCCTTCAGAGGTAAATTCCTTTTCTTTAACTTTATCTATGGGGTTATCTTGATATCCTTCAAAAGCCCCATAAAACTTGGCTGTGTCAACAGGCTTAGGGAGTCTCAGGGAAATGGTGATTTAATGAAATGGCTACATTATTTGTAGTATGTAACATCTCTCCTACCTTTTTAACAATAATACATTTTTTAAAATTGTAGAATACAATTAATACAATTATTTTATGGGTTTCTTATTTGTATGCTGCCCAGGTCTTATGAGGTAGGCAGCCACAAAAATATGAAAAAATGTATGTATGTAAATATTTGTATCTTGCCTTTATTATTTTTATAAATAAATCAAGGCAGCGAACATATCCAGCACAACTTCCTCCTCCTCTTTCCCCCAAACATCAACCCTGTGAAGTGGGCTGGGCTGAGAGGGAGGAACTGGCTCAAAGCCATCCATCTGGCCTTCATGGCTAAGGTACGACCTGAACTCAAGTTTCCCACTTTCTGACCTGATGCCTTAAGCACTAGACCACTATCTATTAGCTTGCACACAGTTGATATTAACAAAAATTACTGTGGATGTCTTATGCTGAACTCTATTATTACTTAGCACAGATGTTATTTTGGATGTTCTGTTGTTAACAGCTAAGAGTCTTTAATAGAATACAGTGGCATACTTCCTCACCTCCACCGCCCTCTGGTAAGGAGCTGCAGGATTTGATGTCTGTAACTATTAAGCAAATGACTGAGATGTTTCAAGAAATGGATGTTAAAATGCAAAATAGATTCGATGAAGTAATACAGCAACAAGATTTATCGCAGAAACATGAGGGTTTTTGCATGAACGTGACAACTGCTTTTCAAGGTCTGGCTGAATATGTGGACGCGGTGGCAGAAAGGGTTGAGGAGAATGAACAGAGAGCAGAAGCAAGTGATCATAGACTTGAACTTGTAGAGGAGAGTCTGGAAAATGTTAAGGCTGATGTGTTGATTGCTCAATTTCGTGATATGGAGTTTGCAATCCGGATTCGGGGGTTGGCTGAGGATCCAAAGGAGAACTTAAGACAAGTAATTTCAGACGCACTTATGGATGCTTTGGCTTGTGGACAGGAAATTTATTTGGAAATAGAGCGTGTCTTTAGGGTGAACTCGTGGATTGCTCGTCAAAAAAATTTGTCAAGAGACGTGGTGGTCTATTTTACAAGAAAATCGAGACGAAATGAAATAATGCAGCTTTTTTACCAACAAAGATTTAAAATTTTAAATCAAGACATTATTCTTTTAAAAGAAATTCCAGCGAAAATACTCAGAGCGCGCAGAGACTACGCTTTTCTGACACAGGAGCTTAAGAATAGACAAATAATTTTCAGATGGGACATACCGGTGGGCATAATTGTAACCGTGGCTGGTAAACGCTACAGACTTAATTCGATTAAGAAAGCTAATGATTTCATGGCGTCTGTTTTGCAAGCAGAATGCCCACCCACACTTCAAAGGATTGACGCAGCTGAGCAATT
>NW_015386487.1:1776661-1777915 GCF_001527695.2 Protobothrops mucrosquamatus
ATTATAGACCTATTTCTTTGTTGAATGTGGATTATAAAATTTTTGCAAAGGTTTTGGCTAATAGATTGATGCAGATACTGCAACACTATGTACATGATGATCAAACTGGTTTTATATCTGGGAGATACATGAAAAATAATATCAGACAAATTGTAAATCTACTGGAATATTTGGATAAGAACAGGGCTTTTTTTCAGCCAGAACGCGGCGGAACCGCGTTCCGGCACCTTTTTCCGGGCCGGCCGCACCGGAAATAGCCCCTCCCGCACCGGAAATAGCCCCTCCCAAATTTTACTTGCATTCCTGTTCTCTAAAGGGGCGGTCCTAGGGTTTGATGAGGGCGTGGCCAGGTTTGAGTTCCGCCACCTTTTCTCTGAGAAAAAAAGCCCTGGATAAGAATAATCAAATACCATCGGCTTTTATCTTTCTTGATGCGGAGAAGGCCTTCGATAAACTGGAATGGCAGTTTTTAAATAAAATGTTGGACTATATGAACTTTGGAGATCAATTCAAGACAGCTATAAAGGCGATTTATCAAAAACAGTGTGCTCAAATAATTATTAATGGAGACCTGACAGAACTTATAGATATACAAAAAGGTACTAGACAAGGTTGTCCACTTTCTCCTTTATTATTTGTATTGTCTTTGGAAATTTTGTTGTCCAGAATTAGAGAATCTTCAATGATTAAAGGTTTAAAGATTTCTACTAAAGAATATAAACTTAAAGCTTTTGCGGATGACTTAGTTTTTACATTGTCTCAACCAATAGAGTCACTGGAATCTTTGTTGCAAGAACTGTATCAATATGGTAAAGTGGCTGGATTTAGAATTAATGTTAACAAGACTAAAATTCTTGCAAAGAATATGATGGCCAAAGACAAGGATCAACTTACGCAAATATCAGGATTCGAAGTGGTTAATAAAGTCAAATATCTGGGAATTTTCTTGTCATCCTCTAACATGAAACTGTATCAGAATAACTACGAAAGATTGTGGAAACTAGTACAAAAGGATTTATTAATATGGAAAAAACTACAGTTTTCATTGCTGGGTCGTATTGCGGCCATTAAAATGAACATTTTACCTAAGTTTCTTTTTCTATTTCAGATGATACCTATTCTAAAAAATGAACTTAACTTGAAAGAATGGCAAAGAGATCTGAATCGCTTTATTTGGGAAGGCAAGAAAGCCAGAGTTAGATTTAAGATTATCCAAGACATTAGAGAACGTGGAGGACTTAAAGCTCCAAATTT
>NW_015386487.1:1780235-1782968 GCF_001527695.2 Protobothrops mucrosquamatus
TGGAAGAGTAAAATTTTACCTACAATGGAAGACTGGAGATTGAAAGTTTCGTACCTTGCTGAGATGGCAAAGATTTCGGCTTATTTGAAGAATTACTCAAATGAACAATTTTTATTAATATGGAGAAGATGGATTGTTTATATTCAAAAGAAGCATAGAGTGGTGGAATATAATTTAGGTTTTTAGAAAAATTTTTCTTTTCTTTTATATATTTTACCTACTCATGTAGAATAATATACTTTGTGGAGTTAGAGATACTAATATTTGTTTACTTATATTTGAATATTATCCTGGGATTAGGTTTGGGAAGTCCGGGGGGGTGGGTTTTTTTTTTATATAGCACGGTGTAGCATTTGTGGTTTTTTTATGATGAAAAAATAATAAAATTTTATATTGAAAAAAAAGAATACAGTGGCATAAAAGTCTGACAGACAGTCAGATAAATATATAAAAGATGTTTACAAGCTAGCTCCATCTCTCCCTCAGATGCTGTGAGTAAAACAGCTATAAGCCTATTGGAGCTTTTGCTGGGCATCCAACTTATTAGTAACCTTACCTTGTCCTCATGTTGCATCTGAATTCTAACTAGAGTCTCCTGGTGTATCTTCTGCATTTTTTCCAACTCTCTAGCATGTTCTTGCTCAACCTCTTGACGCTTCTCTTTCAGAAGATCACTGAGCTACGGTTGAGATAAAGGCATCCAGATTAAACTACTGTTATTCCCACCATCATCACACAATGACAACAAAAAATGCTGCAAAGCTGCAGTAAAGAATAGCACAGTACACTACACATGAGCTACTGTGACCCTTGTGCTGGCACAGGTAGTCTAATGTGTTGTGAGAGTCTGGCAACTGAGTTCTAAATAGCTGCCCTTGTATCTATAATGGACCACCTGCCTCCACCCAGCTCTTCAAGAAAGAACCTGGGGCATTCTGGGGCTTCAGGGAGCTGGCTACCAGGTAGGCTAGAACAGAAAATCAGCTCTACAAGAAGACCAGGATGGCAGTTGATTGAGATTGGCAATCATAACCTTGCAAATCTCACTGTGATATATGTCCCTTCCTCTACTCCAAGGAATTGGGGAAGGGGTTGCCTGAGCCAATTCCTAATATTTTCTTATTTCCCAGACTTAAATAATGTTGCAGTTCCCCTTACTTAGGTAATAGTTCTTACGTATTCCTATCTCCTACTCTCTACACCGTCTTTTCTTGCTTTGTCAACAGCCTCAGAGTCTAGGAGAGCATCAGTGGCTAGCTGGAGACACCCCTTGTAGCCCTGAGGTATTTCCGATGAAAGGATCCCCATGGGCTTTAACTGGACTTGTCTTTCCCTTTTAATGCAACAGAAGTGATGGGCCCTTAACAAGGTTGCCTACTCTGGAAGCCCTCTTATGCCAGTGCACTTGCTCGCCTGCCTTTAAGGATCTAACCAAGGGCCTAACTTCTTCACAAGGCATTTGGAAGCTACAGATGGTGCAGAGTGCGGTGGCGCAGGCAGTTTGGGGATGCCCAAGAATGGCCTCTGTAACACCAATGCGAGCTGCATTGGCTGCCAGTCTGCTTCCTGATGCAATTCAAGGTGTTGCTGATCACCTTTAAAGCCCTTCATGGCATGGGTCCAGGCTACTTGAGGGACCCTGTCAGTCCATCAGGATTGGCCTGTCCCACGCGTGCCGGCAGAGGAGGGCCCAATTATTCTGGCTGGTGGGGTGCAGGAGGACGGCCTTCTCTGCTGTGGCTCCTGCCCTCTGGAACATCTTGGCCCTCCCCCCAGGTGAAGTTGGCCCCAACCTTCCTAACCTTTTGTAAGGGCTCTGCCAGTTAGCCTGGGGCCCCAACGGGCAACAGCACAGTGGAAGTGGTTGATCAAGTAACAACTGTCCCATCTCCCTCCACTCTGCTCCCGCCCTACCCATGTGTCCTTAGATTTTAATGTTTGATTTTAGTTTATTTGTCTTTAAATGTACATGTATAAATCCATTTTTAGGACAGTGAGCCGCCCAGAGTTATCCTGTGGTAAGATGGTGTCCAATAAATTTTATAAATAAATAAACAAATGCACTGAGAGGGGAGCATAATAGTCTAACTAAGCAACAGATCCTGCACTAATGTGCAGAGTTGATCCTGCACATTAGAGACCACGTTGTAAGAAGTATGGCGTTTCCTTGTTACCTCTCGCTCATACTCTGCTGCTTGATGTCTCTTCTGCTGAACCTTTTGCTCCACATTCTTGAGCTCCTTCTGAAATTCTGCTTCCTCTCTTCTCTGAGCCTCCATTATTTCCATCCGGAGGGCCAGAATAACCTGGCCAGGAGACAAAGCAGGAGCCTTCAGGGATCTCCAGCCAACCTGTATGGTGTGCAACCCACTAGAGATTTTTCCTAGCTGGTGGGTAAGACCATTTGCTTTTCTTAAGCTAACTATAGTTCATTAAGTATTTAAATCTGTGTTTACAGAAATAAGCCTCTGTGTCTGCATGAGGAACTTATGAAATTCCAAAAGAGTTTGCACAGGGTGTCTCCCCATTCCCAACAGTCCGCTCCCACAGAGAGGGCCTTCTTAGAGTGCCGTCGGCCAGACAATGCCGGCTGGCGACCCCCAGGGGGAGAGCCTTCTCTGTGGCAGCTCCTGCCCTCTGGAATGACCTACCCCCCGACCTACGTACAGTTGCGGACCTGCGCCTTTTTCGCCGAGCCCTGAAGGCCCATCTATTCCGTGCGGCCGGCCTGGC
>NW_015386487.1:1785369-1788079 GCF_001527695.2 Protobothrops mucrosquamatus
TGGGACGGAACCATCTAGGCGGTTCCGTCTCCCTGCGGCGGGGGGGGGCGGTCCGGAAGTCCATCCTTAGGAGCGAATGGTCTGACCATGACAAGGGCTCAACGACTATTTCCCCTACTGTCAGATCATTCTGCCACTGGCCAGAGACAAAAATTAGATCCAGCGTGTGTCCACCCGTGTGGGTGGGGGCATTAATTAAGTATTGCCTGTTCACCGCCCTGAGTCCCGCAAGGGAGATAGGGCGGTATATAAATTTAATAAATAATAATAATAATAATAATAATAATAATAATAATAATAATAATAATAATAATAATAATAATAATAATAATAATAACAACAACAACAACAACAGTACTCTCAAGTTTAAGCCTGGCTTGCATATTTCCTTGCAGTTTCTGTCTATAAAAGCCACATTCAGGGAAATCCATACTTTCCTATCTTGATATATTAGGATTGAAAGAAAAGAGCTGATCTGCTTGACAAGAATGTCTTAGCATCCTGTGTTTTGCCTGTCCGATACTAAGAATCCCACAGTCCTCCTGACAGACAGGCCAAATAGTAGGCAGACATAAGAGACACAGTGTAAATGTACAAATTAAGGGGGGGGGATTTATACAGTTGCCAGCATCTCAGAAAATAAGCATAGTAAAAAAAAAAACCACGGCCATCAAATAAGGAAAATCTGAGGGACAGCCATCAGTGGTCTCTGGGCCTCAAAACTCTTCTACAGATCTTAAAAGTCCACAGATGAGGTTCTGCATGGCAGAAACAGCATGAAGGAGGTACCTGCTCAGCTTGTGAAACTGGGATGAAAATTGGAGACCCCAATGCAGCTGCAGGAACAAGTACATGTCTTGCTCCGCCCCTTCTGACATGAATGTCTCACCTTCTGGTGCTCTTCTGCCGCTGCCGTTTTCTGTTGCTGGATCTCTGCTGCCAGTTGCTCCTGCAGTCCCTGGAGAGCCTGCCAAAGTATCAAGGAGGCAGCTTGTAACTAAGTCCATTTATAGCTTTCAAATTTGGAGACAGGCAGATATCCCTGATCTATCTCCATAAATATTTTCACAGCTGTTTTGTATGACCAGTGGTCCACAAATGTCTTCCTGACTTGTGTCCCAATCTACCTGTTGAATATATCTCCTTAATTTTCCTTACTAGGCAAGCATTTCACGGTTACAAGCAGGGATGGGAAATTGGTTTTGCACTGACAGCCAAATTCTTTTTGCAATAATAGTAAAACCAGAACTAGACAGAACTCGCCCAATATCATGCAGCAAGTTCCATCCGATGTTAACACCTGAACGTGGATCTGCCCATCGTGGCCCAAACTTCTAATACTGTAAGAGACTGCTTTTCTATCACTGCTAAACTTTCTGAAGGAGTTTGACCCTGATGAGTATCAGCTCACTGAATTAATTTCTTCATGGACACATTTTCCAAGAATGATTCCCCCTTTTGAGACCCTGTAATGTGACAGTTTTCACAGGGTCCACATGTCCCATTGGAGCACTGTTCCCAGGCAACTCCAATCTTACCCCAGGGAGCTTCTTCTTGTTGCCCAGCACCTGGGAAGGGTGAAGGGGTGCATTCTCAATCTGTAACCCAGAGCTCCTCACCAGTTCCTTTTCTCTGCACAACTTCTCCCTCAGTTCATTCAAGGCCCTCTGGTTCTCCTGCTCCAGCACCATCTGTTCAGCCTGCTCAGCCATTTCAGCCTCTTTTTTTATCCGTTCCAGAGAAAGCCACTTGTGCTCTTCGAGCTTTTCTCTCTCCCGTTGCTGAAAGGACTCTAGCTCCTCTTTCAGCCGGGTCAATGCAGTTTCCTGTGCCAGCCTGGAAGGAAGCGACAGAGAGATAAGCAAGAAGG
Source organism: Protobothrops mucrosquamatus (assembly GCF_001527695.2). Taxonomy (NCBI): domain Eukaryota; kingdom Metazoa; phylum Chordata; class Lepidosauria; order Squamata; family Viperidae; genus Protobothrops; species Protobothrops mucrosquamatus. Next base: position 1,787,240 of record NW_015386487.1, read on the forward strand.
CTTTTCTAAGCTTTCTCCAGAGAGCCTTTGCAGGCAGCAAGCCGAGCTCCTTGGGATGCCTTGGTCACAGAAACCCCGCTTTGCATCAACATTTTGATCAGGGTGATCATAGGGCCAAGGAAACCGCAAATTGGAATTCATGGGCAGAGAATCTAGAATTCTGTCACCAGAAAATAGCATGCAAAGTTGCCAAAATTTTCAGCAACATTATTTTTCTTCTTCTTGGTAATGGTGGGAGAGCTTCTGTAGAGGGGAAAGGATTTTATAACAGACCTCTGGGACCAAGTCATGTATAGCTATGAGCTCTTCCAGTTGTACAGAGTTTCAGGGAGAAAGCCTCACAACTCGTCCGCTGAGTTTCCCAAGGAACTTCCAGCATCAACTAGTAGAGGAAGGTGTACACAGAGCACAAGGCCAGAGACCAAGGACAACTAGCAGCTGGCAGGGAAGGTTGATCAGGGAAATACCATCCTGCTTTGCTCAGCTCTTTATCAGTTAGCAGGGTGTAATTCAAGGTGCCAGTTATCAACTATACAGGCCTACCTAGCACAGGGCCAAGTTATCAGTGGAACTGCCGGACTGTTCCTGCTTGCCCTACCAGATTTTATTTTATTTATTTGTTTGGATTTTTATCCCGCCCCTCTCCTTACGGACTCAGGGCGGCTGACAGCCTGGTAAAACAAATACAGAGATAAAGATACCCACTTTAAAACCTAATTAAAATGAAATATTTGATGTGGCCTGTGTCAATTTAAAATTATTCTTAAAACCCCACTAAAAATTCCCCCTAGGCCAGTCCTGCTTGTTGGAATAGCCATGTCTTAAGGGCGCGGCGGAAGG
>NW_015386487.1:1789406-1804464 GCF_001527695.2 Protobothrops mucrosquamatus
CCTCCCCCGGGGCCACCCAATCGGAGTCCAAACCCTCTCGGATCCGAGCGACTTTGTCATGCAGATATTGAGCAAAATCCTCAGCCCTCCCCACCAGGGGGTCCCCCCCCTCAATTGAAGGAGAGAGCGGGTCACCCTGAAGAGGGAGGCCGGGCGATTATCTGATGACGCAATGAGGGTGGAGTAGTAATTGGACCTCACCACCCTCATTGCCACAAGGTAGGATCTAACATGCATCCTTACCTGTGTTCGATCGGATTCGGTTCGGGTAGCCCTCCAACTGCTCTGTAGGCGTCTTTTCCGGCGCTTCATCTCTCTCAGCTCCTCGGTAAACCAAGGGGCTTGTTGAGATCTGCGTCGGGTCAGAGGCCGCAACGGCACGATCTAGCAGAGAGAGCTGCTTTGGGTCCCTTTTGTTAAAGAGTCTGATCTTGCTGGGCCTGGAGTCTTGCCTTCTTTGTTGCAGCACCTGTCTGGGGTTCTGACACCTTTTATAAAGTACTAAGTGTATAAAGAGTATAAAGCCATGAAGTGGGTGTCCGTATGTATAATTTAAAAAAATAAATACATAATTATTGAATTTTGCTGCTTAAGTGAGATGAAACTGTAAAATCAATCCTATCTTACCCATGTCCAAATGCTCTTCTCTGACATAAAAAGCAGCCTCACCCAAGAGGCAGTCAACTTCCCATCCACAAACATTCAAAACTAGGGAGAATGCACATATCGGGCAGTGCTAATCTGGACACAAGGCTAACTCCAGTCCTACAACCTTCATCGCATCTTCCCCAGAAGAGGACAATAAGCAGACTTAAATGCAATCTGGTACCTGATCTTCTCCTTCTCTGCATTCAACTCAGAACGCATCTCAATTTGATGTTTTAGAAGTTCCACTCTGACCTCTTCCCTCAACCGTGTCTCTTCTTCCTCCCTAGTTGTCTCCAACTCAGTTTTCAGTGACCTAACAGATAAGCAGATAGTAATTTGAGGTGTGAAACTAGCTCCTAAAAACAAAAAGAACACCACCACTAAAGTCTGTAGAAACCTTCAGCAATTTACAGCAAAAGCCGACAGCATGTGTTCTAAGCAAGGAAGATGTGAATGAGTAAAGTCAATATGGCTCTAGAGAAAGATTTTAAAAGTCCATCTTGCATGTATTTTGGGGTCAGCCCTGGCAACATTCCTTGAAAACAGAATGTAGAATCAACCGTGCAAAGTAAGTTGTGACATTTTTGCATGTGATATTCTAATCTTTACAACCCAAAGTCTCTGAGGAACCTTCTAATCTCATCTGTCCTTTCCCTTCTAATTCAATTTGTTTATTGATTAGTCATTCAACCATGTCAAGAAGCAATAAAAACAGCACAAGAAAAAGTCGGCCATAGTTTTAATATGCTGCTGCTCCTGAAGTCAATCCCAATCTGTTCTAAGTGGCACTTAGACTTTTCTGGATGCTTTTTGATACAGAAGTCATGTTTCTCCTAGTAATATGCAAGTTCACTCCCAACAAAAGGTATGCCAAGTTATTCTGACTCAACATTTCTTAGTTTTCCTTCCACATCCTTGTCCCAGAAACCACTTTGAACTTTCATCTTCTTGCTGTCTTCTCATCCTTCCCCCTTTTCTGTTTACAGTTATTGCTAAACTAATCAGACAATGGATTGGTTGAGATGTCTTCCCCATCCAACAGCTTGGTGAATCCCTGCACTCTTTCTCATGCCTATGTTTTTTAGTCAAAAACTCTCTACACTTTCCCATCTCAAGACATTGGAGCCAGCTGTGTAGTTTTACATTTAAAAATGTGGCGAGATTTTGTTAGTTTAAGTGAACTATCAACAATATGCTAATGAAAACCAACTGTAATGAGAGATGCTGTAGACATCTTCACCTGGCACCTGGAAGATGTGATAGATTGGATAGGATAAAACAATTGAATCCCAACAAAAAATGCTAGTGCTCATTCAGAAGTTATCTAGCTTCCTGATTATTCTGAGTTAGTATCAGCATGGGATTGCATGCCCCTGAAGGAGCAAGTTGACTGCTTAAGCAGTCTCCTAGACTTACAGTTCTCTCTTGACCAGCAGCTGAACTCCATAGTTGGGGAGCTTTTGCCCAGCTGCAGGTGATGCACTAGTTGTGGGCCATCTTTGAGAGAAACAGCAACACGTAGTTTCATCACTTTAAGGTTGGATGACTACAATATGCTTTGAAGACTACTCAGAAACTACAGTTGGTCTAAAATGCAGGAGGCTGCTAGCAGGGGGGGGGACTCCTTTAATAACATTAGTCTTGCTGATGCTGCACTAGTTACCAATCAGTTTTGGAATGCAATTCAAAATGCTAGTTTTAGTCTATAAATCCTTAGAGGGCCTGATTCCAGTTATCTTAGAGACTGTTTCCTTCAGTATGCCTGGCCTGTGTGGTCATTGACTGACCACAGGGCAGTGACTATACATTGATCAGACTGCACCTAGAATATGAGTCTAGTTTTAGCCAGCATGTTTTAAGGAGGACTCTGAGATATGATCTATTGGAATGAATTGAGAGATATGCAACCCAAATGATAAAGAACTGGGAAAGAAAAAAAGTTTGAGGAATAGAGATGCTGGATGCTTACCATGGAGAAGAGAAAACTGTGAAGAGCTGATGTAGAAGACAGGCAGAATTTTTCAAAGTTCCAAAAGATGGAATGAAAAACAATGGGAACAAGGTTTGGTTGAACATCAGAAAAATGGGAGAGAAAATGGAGCAAACAGACAGTCTTGGGAAGAGGTGGAATTGTTGACCCGGAATTAGGAGACAGCATAGGAAGTATCAATTGTGAATATGAGCAGATGGCCCTGCTGTCTTTGGGCACTTGCAGAGTCATGGACGCAGGGTCATGAAAGGACAGCAAGGAAAACACCCGATGTCCTAACTCACCGGGGAACATACGATGTCTTTAGGGAAACACCCAAAAGGGAACATTTTTAGTTATTTCTGCTTCCTCCCTTCTTATCTACAGTGTGCCAGACTTACTGGATGAAATCTTTATCTTATGTGTGTCAGCTTTGTTGGGTGGGTTGCTTATATAATCAGAAAGAATAAATACAAGGATTTCTTGTCATTCGGGGCTTCTCTCTTTTAGAGAAGCCCATCTTTGTTCAGCAGAATAAAACGTATAGCTTAAAGGCAACTTCTGGTTTCCTGTATTTTTTTATCAAGCAAAACCTCAGAACCTCCACAGCAGAATCTTCTCTGGAAGCCTTTAAACAAAGGATACATGGCAATCTGTCAAGGAGGCTGAAGTAATGAATTTCTGACCTATGCAGAGGGTTGGATCAGATGTTCTACCAAATCCTTTCCAGTCCTGGCACTCTGTATTTTAATCATTGGTGACTGAGAATCAATGTAGTATAACACTGAAAGTATTAGATAGAAACCCAGTAGAAGGAGGTTCAGTCTTCACACGTCCACAGAGATCACTTAGTGACTTCACTGTAGCTCTACTGCATCTCTCAGGCTGCTTTCATGGGAATAACTTATGTTATTCTTTCATGTTCGAAACTTACTATGTTATAAGCTATTCTGGTTAAGAGAGAAAAGATGCATACAATCACAATGCAGGAATAGAAAAAAATGGAAGGAGAAGAACAACCAAAATATCAGGCAACGCAAGAGTTGAATGCTGATATACACCAGAGTCCTACACAGAACACAAATCAAATCAATCCAATCCACAAGTTATGAGAAGCCCAGTGGATGTGTCAAATATCTTTGTATTGAACAGACAAAGTTACATAAAGACAGTCAATTATTCTTTTAATGGATGAGCTTTTCCTAAAAGTTTCTAATTAAGTAGCTTCTTTCATATTTTCTCTTGGGATTTTGGATCTCAGGGTTGCAACAAATACTCCTTGTCTCCTTACAGTAAAGAATCTTAAAACACCAAGACTTCGTACTTGCACCCTTAATCTAAGTGACCAAAGATGAGAACTACTGGCATTTATTGGCTGGGGGTGGGGGGAGAAGACAGGAAGGAAAGCCAAGTATCTATTGTATAGGTGCAAAGACACTCACCGGAGGGCAGACTCTTTCTGCTGATGTAATATCTGGATCTCCTCTCCTTCTCGCAGTTGCAGTTCTTCCTGCAAATTCTGAACATGTGTCTGTTTTTCTTCCAGCAAATACATGTTCATTTCTTCCACTTTGGTTATTTCCTCCAGTGCCCCCCCAGTATGGATATTCCATGGCTTTATTTCAGTCTCAAACTGCCTATTAAGAGAACCAAGTTCACATTAATTATTACTTGAAATGGATCAGGGTAGAATACAGAAGCCTAAAAAGACCTGATGCAGAAAAAGGACCCACTAGCAAATGGAAGCCTACTTAGGACAATTCTTTACCACCCAGCAACACAAATACCAATTCATTCAATTCTGATATCCTCGGGTTGCTTCCAGATCACACCAAGATGCCTGAACAATCGTTTTAATCTAATGTGCTTTAACCTTATGCTTTTATTACTTGCATTAATGTCACTTCTTTACATCTGCAGCTTCTCAAACAGGAGACCCAGAGAATCAAAATATGGCAAGGGCTCAGAAAGCCTTTAATCAATTATTCAGCTCAATATAACATACTTGGCTGTAACTTTTCCCATTAAGGTAGCAGCTGTGTAAAATAGCTTTTCTTTTCTAAATCCTTAAGACAGAGTCGAAGAAGGGAATTTACCTCCCTAGATGCTTAGTTTTATATGTACTTTCAGAAAAGGAGAGGAGTACTTGGAACACTCTCTTTACAAAATAATGGTTTACCACAATATCAGGATCAGATAACAGTATCACATTCTATGAATGGTTTTAATACCTTTAAATGCAATGTATCTTGTATAGTTTTAATTTTCCTAATAATCTGGATTCTGGATATCAGCACTATAGGGGTAAGCGGCTAACATGGTATAATATAAATGGCTTTTTGTTAATATGTTTATTTTGTTTTCCTGGCTTGTTTAAAGTTTACAGGTATACCTTAGAAGCATCAAAATCGTTATTTGCGGGAATGCTTTTGCAACTAGTCTAGAAAATTTAATTACTGCAGAATTCGGCAACCGACTGCTCTCTGGAAAGAGTCAAAAGAAGGTGTATTTCATTTATACTAAAAAAATATTACTCATGGAGAAATTCCAGACACTGGTTATCACCTATTTATCACTTGTAAGACCCTAAAAGGCACTCAAGATGCCACTTTTTTTCTAGAGTCACATTTCATCCTACTAATTGAGTTCATTTAAAAAAGCTTTTCCTACAGATACAGCACCTTGCTATGCAGGGACTCAAGAATTAAGCCTTTTCAGCAGTTTATCCTGGTCCCTGATATGATCTCCTTTCTAAGTTGAAGGAACCTACCTGTTTTATTAGAATTTTTTAAAAATGTTTAAAACGCCTATTTTGAGCAAACTGTTAATAATTATTTGAATTTTATAAATACATTTTTGGCTTTAAGATTATTTTTTTTGTTTTTCACTGTAAACTAGTGAGAGGCGTCAGTACCATAATGATGAATTAATCAGTAAATAAATCAAATGCACAGCATTGCTACAGTCTCTGTTCTACTCTTAAATGCATTCATGAAAATCAATGCGCAGAAGCTGCTGTTATTTTCAGAGACGGTGTACTCTTAGTGACCTGGTCACAGGCTGATCTTCATTTGGGGCTTCCAGCAGCCCAAGACGATGTTGTTGGCCTTTAAATCTATAATGCCAACCTATGAAAAATTGGTAACTCTCAATACCAGCCAAATAACTGGCTCCGGTCCCCTCCCTCCAGCTACTGGAGGGGTGGGGGGGGCAAACTTTTAGGCAATGCGGCCCTGCCGGGCTGATTGCCCTCCCCAGGCCCAGCTGGAGGGCAGTGGGGGGGTGGGGGAATCAATTCTCAGGCAATATGGCCCTGTTGGGCTGGATTGCCCTCCCCAGAACTAAACAGAGGGTCTCATCAGTTTGTCAGGCTGCAACTGTGTTGTAGAAAAAATGGCCACCGCGCTGGATTAGTGCCAATTTAGCTGCCGCTAGGCCTGCTGATCGCCGCTGTCCAAATATTTAAATTAGCCCCTTTGTGCTCCGCCAAAATGGCGGCCGCGTGTTTCCCACGCTCAGCGGGAGTGACAATCCATTATCCCCAACCACTCGCAGGCAGTGCTGCCAGAAGGAGGGTGGGAAACACGTGGAGACAGAGTGGAATTAAAAGAAGCAAGAGCCCTGCAGAAAGCCAAGTCTTGGGGGATGGATGTGCAACAGCCATGCTTTCCACAAAGGATTTGGGCTTCTATACCTCTCTTCTGCCACAGCAGATCCACTATTTTGCTCTTCTCCCAAGCTGCCTTTGTCCTTGTTTTTCTCCTGCACCAAACAGTTTTTGTCCTGCAACAGAAAGGAAAGGTAGAAGCTTTGCCACAACAACATATTTCAGTGAAAAGGTGATGAATATCACAGATCCAATCTGGACAAGAGATTTCTAGATTTAACTGTGATAGCACGATACGATGCAAGATTTTACGTACTTTGGAACCAACAGGAAATAGTCATCATAACACCGTTATGTGTGTGAAAAATTGCAAGGAGTGTGCAATACTTCACACTGTACTGCAAAAGAGAATGAAAAATAAGGGAACTGATGGAAAAGATTGAAAGAAAAAGTCAAGAGGACCAAATCGCTCAACAAGGACTGGAGGATATTTAAAAGTACAATAACTGACACTCAGCAAGAATGCTGAGTCCAGAAGAGTTGGCATGGCTCTTTAGTCATGTTCAGGAAGTTTTAAAACTTCTGAAGGGGCCCTTTAAAAATGTTTGCCCTAAGGAGGAGAACAGAATGGAGCATAAAAAGTGTATGGAATGCAAAAAGAATTTCAGTAGTGCACATGAGAAGAAATGTTAAAACATTAAACTTTTAAATATATATTTGAAACAGGAAACTGCAGTTGGGTCATAGACAACGAGGGAGCAAAAGGAATGCTTAAGGAAAATACAGAGATTAGTAAGAAACCTAGTTAGGCTTTCTGTCTCTCTTTGCTATTGAATGGATAGGCCTTGGATTGATTTTCACAGGGAAGAACCAGAATTGTTGAGCAAATTGAGATGACAAGGTACTCTAGATTATTCGAAGACATCACAAATAACAAATCATTGAGTCCTCATGGTATCTACCCCACAGATCTTAAAATAGTTCAATTGTGGACTTGCTGACTTCCTAGAAAAAACATGTAATCCCTCAAATTGGGTGCAGCGCTAGAAGGTAGCAAGTGTGGCATTGATTTTTAAGAAAGGACCCAAGAAGATGCAGAAAATTAGTTTAATGTCTGTTCTTGAGAAACTGGCAGAAATAAACAAGCATAATGAAGAAGCCTGGTGGAAAGAAAATCTGTATGGATGCCACAAAGGTAAGTCCTGACTGTCCTTTGAGGTAGGCCAGGTCTGAAAACTTGCACTACAGAGTTCCTGGCACTCTATTTTATTGTTAGAGGATATAATATCAGAATTTGAAAGTCTGACCAAGTTTCTTTTTCCCTCCCTCGATACCCAAAAGAGTCAAGGTGGAGCAGTCTTGAATTTTTTCCTCAGCCCCTCCTGTCTTTCCAGGCAAAGCTGATGTTTCTGTAATCGTTGTTGCACACATCCTTCGAGGCTCTCTCTATACTCCTCTGCAAATATTGCCTCAACGAATAGCCAGTATTTTTGAGGTTCAACAAACATGCGAACAGAAGTAGCTCTGTGATGTCATATACACAGACTTTGAAAAAGGCTTTGATGATGTTTCTTATCAAAAGGTCTTGTGTAAATTTCTGGTCATAGGTAAGAGAAGCTGTTTTTGGATGCATTGCTAACTGGTTAAAAAAAACACAACTTACTTCCTCTTTCGAAGTGCTTTCAATGGTGGCTCTGTTCACACCAAATTTTGGACTGTTCAGGACTGGAGGTAGTTCAGCCACATCCAGGACTTTTTCTAGAACAAGATTCTGGAAACCAAAGGCCACAGAAGACAAGAAAAGCATGTGGAAAAGGAAAGTTATCCTGGAGACCATTACCTGGAGACCATGACCTACAACCAACACAAGGTCGTTGAAGAACATAAAGGAAAACAAATTATGGGGACTAGGTGGCCTGGGATATTTCTGGGACTGCATTCTTGAATAAGTTCTTCAGAAACCAATGAGCCCTGAGTTCAAAGATGTAATTTCAAGGTAACAACTTGGTTTGGGATAAAAAAGCAAGTAATTGAAGAACCAGCATTGAGCACAGAATCCTAGACGAAAGGAACCCCCGAGAAAGCCTCCCCACCCAATGGCTTTTCTCCTCCATTGGAACGCATTCAGGGAAATGCCTCCTCCTTAAGTTACAGACACTGCTCTCAGCCTGGTCAACCTGCATTTTAAAAGATGGATGGGTTTTCGAACAGATTAGTTGCTCAGTGTTCCTTCTAACTTTATTAACCACCCTCATTAACTTGGTTCAAACTTTCCTGTGGGTTGGGGTGTTGAGGACCTGCCTGGATGGGCCAATTCAGTTCTGTCAAGGTGCTGCTTGGTGCTTCCTGGTGCTACGCCATTTAAGTTTTAAAGATAATGATGAGCAATTTGAACTGGGTTTGGAAACCTTCTGGGAAGCAGCACAATGATTTTAGGATTCTGTTACCTTGTCTACAAAGGGCTACCACAAAACCAGGCAACTACTGCATTTCACAATAACTATAGTTGTTGAACCACATAAAACACATTTAGGATGGACTAGAAAGTGGTCCCCGTAGCATTAAATGCACTCTTGCCCAGTTTATTTTACAGGAATACATCACCCCTCCCCTGCCATTTGGGAGCTGATTTCCCAGGCTCACAGAGACAATGCTGGGAAAGTCTTTTTCAAAGAGCCTTCAGGGATACATTATGAACAAAAACACATCCCTTTCAGAGATATCTCAGATGTGTTTGATGGAAAAAAAAAATTACCTCACTGACTTCTTTCTTTTCTGTCACATCAGATATCAAGTAATGCATACAAGCTTCTTCTTTTTCCTCCTCATTTTTGGATTTTGAAGTATTTTTTCCATAGCTGCTGGGCTATCAGTGGATTAAGATGCGAAAGGAGTCACAAAGCCAGTATAACCTGCAGTCACATCCCTTGCCATTGTTCAAGAGAGCACGTTAGTCCTACAGAGCTCTTCCCATTTGTTCTTAGGGAGCTGTGAAGAGCACTGGATGAGAAAGCCACAATGTCACATAATCAGGACACAAGACTCTCTTGAAAAGCCTGGACCAAAGAAGGGAAAAGGGAACATCTGAATGGGCATTGTGAGAAACTAAGTGTTGGAATACTTTGATCCAATACAGCAGGACTATTATAGTGTTATATATTACGAGAGAGGGAACAAGTCTTCTCCCACCTTTATTCACACTATATATAGCTTTTATCTTGACCATCTCTCCAATCTTGTCCAGTATTTTAATTGTAATCTACACCTTTGCAAATTTTACTCTTTTTTGAAGTTAGTTTAAAGTTCCACATGCAGTCACACCACCAAATATAACAGCATATAAAATTGTAAAGGACAAACAATGTAGCAAGTTTTATTTCAATCATTTTACATGAAATCTTTTTTCAGCTGCCATAATCTATCAGTCTTTTCACCAAGCTCCCCAAAAGGATCCTGAGATCCTTTCTCTGGTTGCTCGCTATTTACTGTGTATGCAATCAGGATAGGGCTTTCTCCCAACAGACATCACTTTGTACTTGCATACGATAAAAGAAATTTACCATTTTAATAGCTGTTCCCCAAGCTTAAGTGGGTTCTTTTGGAGTTACTGAAAACTTTACTGCTCACTTCTAAGTCCAGATGATTTCTGAACAAGTTAATAATATAAACAGTTCCCTTCTTAAAGCTATCCAATAGAGGATATTCCTATTCTCTCTTCCCTGTTCCTTTAAGTATTCAGTAGCCAGTCAATAAGGTAGGAAGCTGGAGTTCAAATCCAGACAATAATTCTCGGCTTACTGAATCTTGGACTAGTTACTCATTCTTGGCCTAACCAGCCCTCAGAGTATTGGGATAATACAATAGTTTATAGTGGGGGGAAATCTGCCTTCTCAGAGAAAAGACAGATTATAAATGCCAGCTGCCTACCTCTTCAATTCCATCTCCGTCTTTTGGAAGCCCAACCCTGCAGGCTTCCTCCATCAGAGCTGTATTGTGCACCAGCTGTTCTCCTGCCTGATTGTCTTGAAGGATGCATGCCTGACCCTCACAGGGCTTCAATCTCTCTTCTTCAAGAGCTGCTGCTTTTGCTACTGCTGTTTCTGTACTTCCTTCTCCAGCAACATCAGACTCTACAGTGTGATCAGAACTAGGCCCTTTGCTGCTGCCTTTCTGACCCTTGAGAAACTTGGGTACCCTTGATTCTGTTCTCCTAGATTTCGTCACCATATGGAGGACATGTTGATAGAACTTCTGGTCCTCTGAATAGCACTCACTAGCTGACTGATTGTCTGGGGAGCTTTGTGCTTGTATATTTAAAGCTTCCAAAAACGGTCTTTGGGAAGAAGGCAGGTGCTTTGTGGGATGTTCAGATTCACAAGAGCTCTGTAAGTCCCAGGAGAAATTGTCTACTTCACCTAAGACTTGAGAAGCAAGGTGGTCAGACAGGCTGCTAGCAACACTGATGCTATTACCACTGTCGGATTCTATCTTTGGATCATGTTTTTTGCCCTCTGTGAATTGTTCTGGTGTAGGAGATGACACTTCACTCCCCGAAACTCCTGTCTTGGCTCCAAGCTCAACAGAACCCTGCAGATGAGGATGCGGAACAGGAGCCTCGATCTGCCACGGGCCGGACTCTGTGGCCTGGCATTGTTCAGAAGGGTTCTTTTTTTTCCTTCTGCTCTCCTTTATTCTCTCCGGAGGCCTCGATACTTCATTTTGAAAATAGTGGATGTCACCTTGTCCCTCCAAAGTCCTGGATGCAATCAATGTGAAAGCAGCGGCAGAAGGAGAAAGCTGCATTTCCTTTTCAACACTATGCAAGAAGTCTCCCTTCCTGACCAGTCCGTCTCCCTCTGCATGGCCTTTCCTGCAGTCCTCACCTTGTTTTTCTCCCTCTAAGAACAGTCTTTTCTCCTTGACTCCCCCCAGAGCTAACACAGTCATAGCACCTGCTATAGTTTGAGAAGATTTCTTCAATGTTTGGAAAAAAGGCTTTATGAGGTGGATGCTATCTACGTCCTCAGCATCCAAGTCTGATAAAATACCATCAGCAGCTGCACATCTGGTTTCTGTATTCGCATCTTTGTGTGCTTGATGATTAACGTCTGACCTGCTGGAGGATGCATTTTTTCCAAGAATTTTCTCCACATCTGCAAGGATCTGTTGAGTCCGGTTTGATTTTTCTGGCAGAAGAGGTTGTAGTTTCCCTAGGACAGGGCTTGATAGCAGCCTGGACAAATCACCTGTATCTGAAATCTTTCCCTTGGGGTTTTTCAGGAAGGAGTCATTCTGTGTCACCAGGCTGCCCTGTTGCTCTAGGTCAGGACTAGCATGCTCTGAATACAGGATAGGAGATGATACTCGATAAAAGGACGTTGACGGAAGAATCCCTGGCTCTGATTGCATCTCCTAAGTAGGCAAAAACCATCAGGTTAGTGATTTTGTAAACAGGCTAACTTTTCTTCTATATGAGCCTTGCAAGGAAAAATAAGTCTGCATTTCTTGCTCTTGCTTGCCAGAGGAACCCATCATGATGGTTGCCAGACTTTTGATATCAGCTTGGATATCAATCAGATGTTTGAATAACATACACGGTTGCAATAGATTTTATGGGGGAAAAATTCAAGGCAGTTAATTTATTCAAACCCTGCCAAATCTTCAGCACCAGAGACTGGAAGAAACACCCATGAAAAAAGAGCAAGTGCCAAGGCTAAAACTGGCCTCTACGTTTCTGGAATGGTTTGAAAAGCGGTACAAAATACATCATTATCTCCAGTTATTTCTTAGATTTTTTTTTAAAGAAACCTTTCCCAGCAGTGTCAGGAAAGGGTTAAACAAAACTGAAAGTGGAAAAGTCACTAGTCAGGTATATTTAAAGCTCAGGTCCTTTATCCCATGGGGGGACAGGTCTTTGGAGGGAGGGATGAAGAACAAGAACAAAAGGAGAAACCAGGAAGATTTTATCTGTTTCCCTATTCTGATAGTGAAAAGCTAATGCTTGTTCAAGTACTCACCACAAGATTCTTTGACAAGTCTCTTTCTTTCTTGTCCTTTTTCTTTTCTGCCCTTTTTTTCTTTTTCTCTTTCTTTTTAAGACCACCATGTTCCAGAATTTTTTCCCTTTCCTGGATCACAAGTTGGCGGTAGCGCTCATCACACGGATGGTCCCAGGTCGACTGGCCATTGGCAAAATTGAAGTAATAGATATCACCAGTGATATCTTGGCTGCAGACAGACAGAGAGAGAGAGAGCGCAAGGAGCAACTGCTCAGGGAGACCCTTCCCAGGAGGAACTGAAGGCCCCAAAGGACAGAGAAAAAGAGCACACCAGGACTTATCATGGGGGGGGGGTGTGCGCGTTTGTGACTGTGGTGCTCAGACTCCTGTCCGACTTCATCCTTTCTGGGGGAACCAGGGGGCATCACATGGCCTCCCAACTAGAGGAACGCAGCGGGCTTTCTTTTGCTTCAGGAAACTATGCAATCCACGGGACTTGGTGGAAACCGCGAGCGTCGCCACCGCACCCGAAGCCGGCGGTCCAGTCGAATTTGTTATCCAAGCAGGAAGGCTTTTGGGGGCCCGGGGGGGGGGGGCTGGGCCGTTGCGGCGCTTCCTGGGACCGGCTGACACGGCGGTCAGCACCGGCTCTCCGGAGCGCCTCCATCCACCCGGCCTCGCCTCCCTCCTGAGCCTCCAGCCCGGCTGAGCGGCAGCATCACCTCCGCCCTGGACCTTTGGAACCGGCCAGAACCGCGCCCGGGAGGAGGAGCGGGAGAGCCGCCCCGGCCGCAGTCCCTGCGCGGGAACGGCGGCACAGCTTACCACGGTTTCCACTCGGCGGGCAACGGGGCTACGATGCCCTCCCGGGCCAGCCACATCAGCTCCGGCTCGTGCTCGGGATCGATACCCACCACGCGCGCGAACTCCTGGATCTCTGCGGAAGAGAAGCGCCCGGTGAAGCGACCCCACCGGGCCCCGGCTGGCCGGAAGAGCCCGCCCGTCCGCCCGCCAGCGCACCTCGCTCGCTGGGGATGTAGCTCTCGTCGTAGTCCTCCTCCAGGATGAGCTGGTCGCCGATGCGCAGGGCGGGCCCGGCCATGGCCCGCTGGGGAGGGGCCGGGCGGGCGCCACGGAGCAGAGGACCGCGCGCCCCGCTGCCCCAACGGAAAAGCCCCGCCCCCGGAAAACGACGCGGCCGTTGCCATGGCGCCGCTCCGTTTCCTAGCGACACGGCGGGCGCCGGCCCCCGGGGAGGCCGCGATCGAAGGGGCCGCGGCTCGGAGCGCTGGTTCTCCGCGTTGTTCGGGTGGCGAGCGTGGAAGCGGCGGGGCAAAGCCCCACGGCCCGCCCGGGTGGAGGCACCCACGTGGCGACTTCGGCCGCCCTTCCACCGCGGCGAACCGGGCTCCCGATCGAGGCGGCCTCACCGCCCGAGTCGCGGGATTTTTATCTACGCTCCCGATCACACACCCATCGTGCGGCAGCCAGCGGCGACTGCTGCGCTTGCCCCGATAGCCAGCTGGCCCTGCCCGCGTCGGCTTTTTTGGCAGCTGCAGCTTCTTCCGGAGCCGAAGGATGGGTATCGCCTTTTAACGCCTTCAACGGCTCGGCGCCAACCGCACCAGGAACGCGCCCAGCAGGACAGGAACTTCAGAAGACGCTTCAGTTTTGCGATGCCGCATCGGTACCGCCAGAGGGGCCTTCTCAAGGCTGCGGAAGGCAGTCTCCGGAGGGTTGCTCTTTGACCTCCCTCCCCGCTAATTAGGAGGACAGTAAAACCGTTTCCAATAAGGCTGAATCATCAATTCCAACATTTACTTTTGACATTAAGCATACCGATGTCCTAACATGTTTTACCTTTTTGATTTTACTTTTGTAAGAGTACCTTGAAGATGGAAGAAATAGGTGACATAGGTAGACATGAATCGTCAAAGGGAAACAAAAGACAGACTACACTTTGCCACTCTTTGTCGTTTAGTGGTAGTCTGTCTTTTGTTTCCCTTCTTTGACTTTGTTGCCGCTGTTGCTTTTCCTCACAGCTCACTCACCCACTGCCTCTTCTCAGTCTCTGATGATTTTAATGTATGCCGATTAGCGTACATTCAAAGTGACAATAAACTTGTTATTCTATTCTAAAAAATTTTAAGGTAAAAAAGATGGTATCGGTTGTTTACTATCATGAGGTTGGATATAAATTTCAGTAATGCTGGGCTTATTTGCAAGGTCTCCATGCAGGTGCCAGGAGGAACAGAGCAGGACATTGTACATTGTAACAGTGCCTTGAAGATGGAAGAAATAGCTGACGTAGGTAGACATAAAACATTTTAATAAATGTGTCAATTTCAAAACTAACAATGAAGGTAAAAATCTAACCTCACTAACTTACTTTAATATTAACTATAGCAATACATTTATGTATGTTTGGTGAAGTATATTTTTAAATTTAGCACCCATCAAAGTAACCTTAATTCATCATCATAGGACATAGACCTTTTCCATGGCCGTGCCATCTATCGCCAAGGGACAGAAAACAGTGCCCTCCTGTGTTCCAAGCCGGTACAGCAGCCACCAAAAGAAATATACCTTTTAAGTGGCATTTGAAGATTATTATTCTTTATTAATAAAACCTTATTAATATTAGGCCATCTTCTTCTTAGCCTGTGTCGCAGCAAAAGGGCCTCCTGTAGCCCTATTAATATTAATAAGGCGTTAATAATAAAGATAGAGAATAATAACCTTGAAATCCCATTCAAAAGGTTTATTTCTTTCTGCGGCCGCAATACCTGCTTTGACCACAGGCGGGCACAGTTTTCCGTCCCATAGCATTAGCAC
>NW_015386487.1:1804693-1807512 GCF_001527695.2 Protobothrops mucrosquamatus
CTTAAACCTAACTCTAAATCAAATTTTGAAAATCATCAGGCTTAACTGCTGTCCACACTGTTAAAATAAAAAACACAGAAGCATAACTGTAACGGCGCCTGCTTGCAACAGCAGTACCTTTGTTTTTTAAATCATCAAGTGAAAATTGGAGCAACATTATGCCATTGAAATTAGTTCAAATTAAGCATCAGGATAAGTTTCAGGTCAAAGCTCAGTCAAAGAGATGCAAGATTACCCTATTCTTAAATCCTCCGAGAGTCGAGCAAAGAGCCGCTCTCCAGGGTCCTGTCGCACAATCCAGTTAGCTATGCAGAGAAGGCCCTTTCCTACGGGCCTGATGCTTTACTTTCTGGCGGGGGGGGGGGAGTGGAGTCAGAAAGGACTTCCAGAGGCATCTTAGCAGCAGAATCCAAAACAGGAGAAGATGAGACAGGTAAGTGTATAGCTTTGTAGCAAGCAGGTGACAGATGAAACCCAGGGTGGTTCTGACAGTATTTTGGGTCCTATTGAGTCAGCACTGTTTTTCTGAGCACAGGGGCAACTTCAATAGCTGCTCTGCATTTGTCTTTATCCCTCTTTTGGAGCAAGAAGTAGTTTGTGTAACATTTGTTCTCCCACTTTCTAGAACTAGGCCGCTCGATGGATGCAGGCGTGGAGCCCTTCTGTGAAGACCTTTCATCAGCCTGCCCTTTGGAAAGAGAAATGCCAAGATGACTACCCTATCCTTTGGGCCAGGGGGGACAAGAGCTTGGAGTTCGCTTGGAGTTTAGAGGTAAGGAGCCGGTGTTTTGTGTTATGTTAACGGGCACCACTGGACCGGCGATGTAGATACCGGCCCCTCAAGCCATAGCGAGCTTGTCTTTTCCCACCAGGACACCACATCGGTCAGTGTCCCCTGGGAGAGGAATAGCCGAGGAGGCTAGTGCAGTTCCCCAAGCTTGTACCTTCTTGAAAAATGCTGAGAATAACTTTTGTTTTTAGTTGTTTGGGGTATTTTGTATCATTAGCAGAGTAAATGTATTCAGCTGGAGTCATCCTGCTCGGAAGACATTATACCTGCATGTTTCTGGGATGAAGGAAAGGGGAGCCCTAAATCGCTGAAGTTGAAATGATCTGTGTACTGCTGCTGCTGCTACGAAGGAACCTGAGAAAGAAGAGAGCTTTGAAACACCAATGAAGAACTTGCTTGCTGCAATCTGGGGCTATTGCGGGGAAGGAGGTTGGATGGGAGATTGGTTTCCTCTTTTTATAGGTTGGAGTTACGGGTACGTGGGGATCTTTGAATGGAAAGCTGGGACCGCTTCCCTTAAGTGTAATCCATCTTATCTTTTTGTTCCCTTCCTTGGTTTTGGTGCCGCCATTGCTTTTCCTTGCCAGCTTACCCGCTGCATCTTTTCGGGCTCTGGCGTTCCCAGGGCCTGTTTGCCTCGATTCTGGCACTGCTGCCACCAGGGATTGACACTCTGATCTTGCCACTCTTTCTCTCTTAAGCATAGCCTGCATTTTGTTCCCTTCCTTGACTTTGGTGCCGCCATTGCTTGTCCTTCCTTCCACCTTACCTGCCACATCGTCTCTGGCTCTGATGTTCCCAGGATCTGTGTGCCACGATTCTGGCACTGCCGCCGCTGGGCATTGACATTCTGATCTTGGCACTCTTTCTCTCTTAAGCGTAGCCTGCATTTTGTTCCCTTCCTTGATTTTGGTGCCGCCATTGCTTGTCCTTCCTTCCAGCTTACCTGCCACATCGTCTCTGGCTGTGATGTTCCCAGGGCCTTTATGCCTCAATTCTGGCACTGCCACCACTGGGCAGTGTTTGATTCCATCAGTGCCACCGGGCATTGACTCTCTGACCTTTGCACCTCTTTGTCCCTGTAGTGTACACAGTCCGTCTAATGCTTTCGTTCCCTTAACTTTGGTGCCGCCGTTGCTTTTCCTTCCTGCTAGCTTATCCGCCGCATCTTCTCTTGTTCTGTGTGCCTCGATTCTGGCACTGCCGCCACCGGGCATTGACAGTCTCTGACCTTTGCCACTCTTTGTCCCTTAATTGTAGCCGATGTTTTCTTCCCTTCCTTGACTTTTGTGCCGCTGTCACTTTCCTTCGCTGTCAGTTTACCTGCTGGATATTCTCAGGGGCGTGTCTACACTCCACTCCAATCTTCTCAGCAATGCTCTCCATCGCTTTTGGCTCTGTCAATGCTGTAACGATCTGTTGTTGAGCTATAACCGTGGAATCTGCCTTTTTCATAGAGGGAGAGGGCGGTGACCCTTTGAGAGCTCGTACGCAATGAAATTTCATTTTAACATATGCCGATTAGCGTACATTCAAATAAAGTTGTTATTCTATTCTAAATTCTCTTAAGGTAAAAAAGGTATCGGTTGTTTACCGTCATGAGGTTGGATATAAATTCCAGTAACGCTGGGCTTATTTTCGAGGTCTCCACGCAGGTGCCAGGAGGGACAGAGCTCTGCTTTTCATCCTGCCACCAATGGGGCTGCAGAATCCACTAACAAAATGGTGGAGCAATATCTTAGGTGCTACAGTTTCTTACCAACAGACGAACTGGACTGATCTCCTCCCTTTTGCGGAGGTGGCGTACAATAATTCTGTGCACAGCAGCACCGGCTACACGCCTTTCAGAGTGGCCACAGGAAAAGAGTTCAGCCCAATACCTGAATATTCTCAGGTGCCCTCCGCTTCCCAGACACTTGACCAGTGGGTGAGGGGGTGGGAAGAAGTTTGGAGAAACACAAAAACTGCTTTAAAAAAGACTTTTGAAACCTATAAAAAGCAGGCTGATAGGAAGAGGGTTCCCCAAAGA
>NW_015386487.1:1808501-1814283 GCF_001527695.2 Protobothrops mucrosquamatus
TTCAAACTAATTGGAGAACGTGATTGATGACTGTAAAATGAAGGAGTGAGTTATGCTTTGTTACGGGTGATTGGGGGTGGGAGGATTCAGTTTTTGGCTTCATTATGTACGTGCCGAAGCTATGTAGCAATAAAAGGATTCTTTAAGGTAAATAAAGCCTCAAAGTTCTTTGAAAAGCTGCTTCTTCGGAACCATGACATCTGGCTCCTTTGAAAGTTCACCGAGAACCCGTGGTCCTGGAGGACCCTGATGAACAACGCTAGGTCCGACTGGGCAGCCAAAAGGGAGGATGACTGGATGAGAATGTTGTCCAGATAGCATTGAATGCGTGTTGGCAGCAGTTGCTAGTGTGCGGCAAGCACTGCCAGGATTTTGGTAAACACCCTTGGAGCTGACGAAAGGCCGAACTGCAGGGCTTTGTACTGGAAATGATGGCCTAAATAACAGAACCTGAGAAACTGCCAGTGATCGGGGAGGATGGGAATGTGGAGATACGCTTCCGTGAGGTCTATGGACGTCAGGAAGTCTCCCTTCCTTACGCTGCCCAAGATGGACTGGAGCGTTTGCATCTTGAATTTCCTGTACGTGATATGTGAGTTTATACCCTTGAGGTCGAGAATCGCCCTCCAGCCCCCGAGGCTTTGGGAACCACAAAGAAGATGGAGTAGAAACCCCTCCCCTGTTGGCCAGCTGGCACCGGTTCTATGGCCCTTATCTCCAAGAGATGTCGAATGGCCTCATGCATGAGGCCCTTTTTGACTGGGTTCTTTGATTGCGGGCAAGAAATGGGTGGGACGGGAATTCCAGGGACAGATCATCTCGGATGGTTTGGAGGACCCAGGAGTCTGTGGTGGTGACTTCCCATTGGTGGGTGAATAGGGATAATCTGCCACCTATGGGAGCCGCTTTCCAAGAGTCACTTGGACCTTCTAAAAGGGTGACCCCCTCCCAAAAGGGCCGCTTGCCCTGGAACTGCTGCCTGGATCTAGAGCCTGATCTGTCGGGGGGGGGGCGGTCCTGTCCAGCCGTGAAGAAGCGGGGGGGGGGGTTGTGTGGAACCCAAGCCTGTCCCTGACTGAAAGGACTGCCTGTGAGATTAGAGCCTGAAGGTGTTCAGTGGAAAGGGCTCCTGGAGGCTCAGCTATCCTGAGTCCAGCCGCTGTGGGTGTGTAAGTAGCCTCTGGGCCCGATGATGCCAGGTAGGTGTCTGGATTGTGAACCTCCCCAGAAGGAGGGACGTGTGTAGGAATCCCCTCCGGGGACCATACCCCCTGAGCAAAGGTGGAGGGCCCCAGTGGGAAGTCAAAGACCGAGGTCTCTGTCTGCTCCGCCCCTGCCCTGGCCTGCTTCTGCACTTTGGAAAATTCCTTCTCCAAAGCCTGGTGCCTCCTGCTAACCTGTTTTTCCTCCAGCTTGGAAGGTTTTCTTCCCGAAATGGTCTTTGCCTTTGCCTTGATCTTCCTGGCCGCCTCCTGTTTGAAGGACTTACGCCGCTTTTGACTAACAGGCGGAGAGGTGGCATCTTGAGATTGGGGCACCTCAGTGTCCTCCATCATGTGGTGAGATATCTCAGGTGGTGCTGAGAGGGAACTCAGGCCTAAGGAGCTGAGTGCAATTTGTGACAAGACCATCTGGCGGATTAGACTAGTACAGTTGGAGCAGATGGACACTTTGATCCAACCTCTCCCCTGGCTACCTGATCGGTGATTGCCTGTTGGAGAATTGGTCGTATCTACGGCCACCGCAAAATCGCATATGAGATGACAGCCAGCTTGTTCGTAGAGCGCTAGGTGGTGACAAGGCCAGAGGTTGTGTCAGCACGTTCGTGCGGCGGGTTGAATCTGCAGAGGTGGCAAAATCACATGCGTGATGACAGTCTGCACACGCGCAGCCCACTGAATGGTAGCCAAGTGAAAGATGAGGCACCAGTTGAGACCTTGTTTTAGAACCTGTAGGCCTATGTCAATGTGTTTGTGAAGAAAGGAACCCCCCCATGTCCGATGAGGGGTTGGAATCTTCCACCTTTGAAGTGGGAGGCAAAAGTAGCCACTAGGGCCTCTTGATGGAGGGATCAACTCCCAACCAATCAATCCAGCCCCAAAATGGCGGCCACAATCGTCCCAAGCCTACTAGGCCGGAACGAGCCGGAAAACGACCTATTGGAGGCTGGATGGTCACTTGTCGACCACCAGCCAAGAGGCGAGAATGGGGAGCCCCCCCCTGAGCACTTTGACCAGTGGAGACGGCGGGTCCCGCGGCAACCAAAATGGCAGCCACGCCAATTGGATAGCAAGAAGAAGCGTGCCCAGGGCTTCAGGCGACCCTCGCACTGAATTGGGCAACGTGAGGAAAAAGTTGGCTGGCTAGTGCAAACAGAGAGCCGGAATGGCCTTGAAAAGATTGGTGGTGACGGCGGCCAGCCAGGCGGCCGCCAAAATGGCAGCCGCAATGATCCGGCCGCAAAAGGAACTGCCCGAGGTCTCTAAGAGCCGCAGGGGAGCCGAGGGAGTCTCCCAGCTGAAGGGCTGCTCCGGTCGCCACAAAAATGTGAGGGGGTGTGAGATCGAAAGCCTCCGATCTCACCAAGGTAGGCAGGGAGAGTTGAGGGGGTTTCCTGGCTGAGACGCTGATCCCAGCGCCGCAACGAGGTGAGGGAAAACGAAAGCCTCCACCCCCACCAAGGGCTAGGAAGAAGCCTTAGCCCTCCAGCAGTCCAGCTGAAGCAGCACTGATCCCACCGCTGCTGGGATCTATTTCACCAATGAAATAGATCTGTACAACCTGCAGCTAAGCTGGGAGCCAAACTTGTCACGTCCATCTGGGCTGGAGACTAAGTCAAGACTGGGTGTGTCCTGGTCCAGGATGGGCGTGGCAAGTTTGACTGACTTAGTCTAATGGGCAGGAAGACAGAGCTAACCCATTGGTGGGTTCTCCATCTCCTATGCTGGAGAACAGCCCGCCCACCGCCCAGAGGTACAAGAAAGGAAAAGCAGGTCTCTCTGGGGGCAACAGGAGACTTGGGTCTTTGCAGAGTCCGGCTTGCAATTTTGCTAATTTCCCCCAGTGACAGCCGCATTCACTGATGTAGTGGTCCTGTGCACAGGCCAGGAGGAAGGGTAGGGGGCCAGTCTTACAAAGGCCTGCCAACTGAAAGTTTCAGCCTTTTGGAAAAGGCAGTGGATAAAGGAGGTTACACTCCCTGGATTTCCAGTCTAGAGCCTCTGCTGGGTGGGTGAGCTGCCCTGCTGTGGCTGTTAAGAAGGAACTCAGGAAAACAGGTAAGTTGTCCTTGAGGATTTTTTTCTTTTTTGCCAGTTTCAGTGAGGTTAAGGCTTTTCCTTTTAAAGAGAGGGGGATGGAAAATGAGTAAGATTGGGAGTCAGCTAAAAGCCGCAAGAGGCAGCAGGAAACACAGTGGGAGGTTGCGATTGCCACCACTCTAAACATTGTAGTTTTTGTGGGAAAGCAGGAGGGACCTTTCCAAGGGCCTTCCCACGAGCAAAGCTTGGCAGTCTACCGGAAAGGGCCCTTTCTGGCATGCCTGCCAGGCTGTGCAGCAAAATCTTCAGTTGATGCTTGCGGGCCCCTCTTTCCAGGCATTTAGGTACAAGGTAAGAATGCATCTCTTTTGACGAGCTTTTGATTTCTGAACAATCCTGTTGTGTAATTTTAAGACCGATTTAAATTGCATTAATGTTGTTTATAGATTACGCGATAGTGTTTTTTTGAGGCACTTTGATGGTAGAAGAAACAAAAGCTGCCTAGGGATAAAAACACTTAGAAACAAATTAGAAATAACTATAAACATAGATTACATTTTAAACCTTAGTGTACTAAACTCTAGGAATAAACATAACTAAACCAGATGTTGAAAATTGTTAGGGTTAATTGCTGTCCACGCTTTTAAAATAAAAAACACAGAAGCGTAACTGTAACAGTGCCTGCCTGCAACAGCAGTACTTTTGTTTTTTAAATCATCAAGTGAAAATTGGAGCAACATTATGCCATTGAAATAAGTTCAAATTAAGCATCAGGATAAATTTCAGGTTGAAGCTCGGTCAAAGAGATGCACAATTACCCTATTCTTAAATCCTCCGAGAGTCGGGCAAAGAGCTGCTCTCCAGGGTCCTGTCGCACAGTCCGGTTAGCTGTGCAGAGAAGGCCCTTTCCTACGGGCCTGATGCTTTAGTTTCTGGCCAGAGGGGAGGGCGATTCAGAAAGGACCTCCAGGGACAACTTAGCAGCAGAATCCAAAACAGAAAGGAGGAGATGAGACAGGTAAGTGGGTAGCATTGCAGCAAGCAGGTGGCAGATGAAACTTGTCACGAAGTTGTATATAAATTCCAGTAATGCTGGGTTATTTTTGAGGTCTCCATGCAAGTGCCAGGAGGGACAAAGCAGAACGCCTTGAAGATGGAAGAAATAGGTGTGATGTAGGTAGACATAAAACATTTTAATAAATGTGTCAGTTTCAAAACTAGCAGTGAAGGTAAAATCTAACCTCACTAACTAACTTTAGTATTAACCATAGCAATAAATTTATGTATGTTTGGTGATAATATAGTAAAATTGAACAATTATTAGAATAATGATTTGTCTGCATAACTGCAATAATGATGTGTCTGCATAATTGCTAGAACAATGATGTAATGCATAATCACTGGGAAAATTCACTGGGAAAGTTCTCTGTCAGTAATATGTGGCAACCAAATGTGCTCTGCACATGGATACTTTGTATGTAGCAAAACCTTCCATTCTATGCCTGTGAGAAACGTTCCTAATGTATCACAGTAGGTATTTCAATGTGTAGCCCTTTGTTCTTTAAGGAGGGGAGTATAAAAACTGAAGTCTAATCCCGCCCTCCTCGTTCAGAATTGCCTATCTCTAATATGCTCTGAACCTTGCGCAAATAAACTTCTCTGCTAAACCCTCTGGAATTTATAAGAGTTCTTTTGTTTTCCACAAGAATTTTGGCACCTCCAGATGGGACTCTTATGAAGAGGCCGTTGTCCTGCCAGACGGACTGCCCTGGGGGAAAACCCCTCTCCTATCGGTGATATCTCCAAGCCGGCTCCGTGGCCTTTGACTACGGGGAGACTTTGACGGGAGGAAAGGGAATTTACCACCAGCGAAGCATTCCAGTCAAGGATCCACTGAGGGGAGCAGACAGGTCTTTTAATCCACAGGAGGGTCTGGAACGCCTGCAGGCAAGTATTATAAAAAGGGGTACCTGATCCCATTTGGATCAGAAGAGGGGATTGATCAACCCCTGGAAGACGAGGCGTCGTCCTTAAGTCTTCAATAGGTAGGATTGTGTGGGTGGTTAACCATCGCAGTTCCTGCTGAGTGACCATTGAAATTCCGGGGCTCCAGGTCGATGGTAGTGTTTTAAGGTAGAATGGGAGGAAAACAGACTAAGGAGGGCGTTGGTCAGACGCCACTCCAGTGTATGTTGGCAAACTTTAAAAAAGGGTTTAGTAGGGATTATGCAACTCCAAGACCAAATCCAGCCATGTTAAAAAGATTCTGTGAATCTGAATGGACCACCTTTGGCGTAAGGTGGCCCAAAGAGGGGTCGGCGCACCCAGAGCTCGTGGCACGGGTTCATCAAATTGTGACTGGAAGAGGTTATTGGGATCAATATCCTTACATAGACCAATGGCAGATTAATATTACAGAAAAGCCTAAATGGTTAGCTAAGTGTCAAATAGAATGTGCAAAGATATATTTGGCAACCCAAAAAGCAAAACCTCAGAAACCTAAGATTCTGAGCCAGGAAGAC
>NW_015386488.1:0-28748 GCF_001527695.2 Protobothrops mucrosquamatus
TTTTTAGAGGGAAATTGCAGTATCTAGTACAATGGAAGGGATACCCGTTATCCGAGGCCACCTGGGTGAAATCCAGTGAAGTAAAGGCTAATAGATTGGTCAAACGTTTTCATGTGAAACACCCCAACAAACTGAAAGATAACCCTTAACATATGCTTTGGTTTGCTTTATAGGATCTATCCTTTTTGTAAGGGGGGCCAGATGTCAATGCTGCAAATACTGTATATTCTTGCTTTGACAATGTGCAGAACTGTCTGGTATTTATATAGTTAAACCAGCAACCAGGAAAGAGGGAGGAGCACAAGGATAGCCCGTATGGGGAAAGAAACCGGAAGTAAATCACATCTTCCAAGTCGATTGGAAGATGTGAACCATGACCCTACAATAAGGGAGTGGAAATGTTTGGAATGTTATCCGTACGGAAGAGAAGCAGATCTAAGCATTCCTCCATATTGTGCTGACGTATCTGTAACATTAATAAATGCTTTTAGGAAAAAATATGCCTGAAAGTCCTTTTTAGTGTTTCGTTAATCAGACATTTGACACTCTGTTTGAAAGCCCTCAGTGATGGAGCATCCACAACTTCTGAACGCAAGCTATTCCACTGGTTAATTTTTCTTATCGTTAGGAAATTGGTCCTTTGTTCTTGGTTGCTTCTCTCCTTATGATTATAACTCTCCTTAGTTGTGCTATATATGTTCACTGCCTTGAGTTATTTGTAAAAATATTAAAGGCAGGATACATTTGACCAAATAAAGAATTCAATTCAATTCAATTCAATTCAAACAAATAAATAAAAGGAATGGGAGGGGGGCATGAAATCCCTGTATAACAATCAGGAGTTTCCAACTTTCATACATATCTTTATTATGATCATTGACCAGAATGCAACGATCATCAGCAGATGATGATCAGCAGTAGTTTAAGATTACATTATTGATGCAATCAATCTGTGCCTGGTTTTACAGACAGTGTAACAAAATCTGGCCAGTTCATGGAAATCGAATCATACTGTACATAAAATTGCAATAGCTTGACTATTAAATTGAAATGATAGATAGAACTTGCATCTTTATAAAAATTAGGATAGAGTAGGACACAGACTAGGGGTGTGATAGACCTTATGGGACCAACTGTCACATTACAAATTCCAAAAACTTTCACATGTCTTCCACAATTTAGTTTACTCATTTACAAAATTACTATTATGTTGTGCATCAAGACACTTTTATATCAGAAAGCAAATTTATGTAGTTACTCCTTACTGTCTCCTGTAATCCTTTAGGATGGTTGTACCTCCCCAGCTCCATTCGATCCCTTTTTAAGAGAGATTGCAAGCCTTTATATCAATTGCTATGCTCCTCCGTTTTTTAAAAATGTATCTATTTTTTGAGAATTCAGTGACTTTTTCAAAATCAAATAAAAGGCAGAAGGGCAGGGAGTTTGTCAGATATTGTGTCCAAAGGCAAGTTGGCACCTAAAGAAACTTCAAGAATGATTTTTAAACCAGCTGTTTCCATGATTTGCTTAGGTTTTTTTAAAACTTACACAGACTTGCTTTCCATAATGAAATAAACAGGGCTCAATGAGATAATGATTTGCTTGCATTGGGAGATGCAATCCTATCACTCAAAATCTTGCAATTGAAGCACGAGCATCTCATATTAATGAACACTCCACTTCTGTGCCCCAACTAACTGCCAACGTGCCTTGATGGCAGAGTGTGAACTGAACTATTACCTCCCTGTTTTGCTGTTGTTTTGTGACAGCAGTGACTCTTATTGCCCTGTCATTTTCTAATGTAGATCCATAATAAAAGCCTTTATAACCTTATAAAAAGGATGCCCCTTTCATGTAACCTGTGTTCTAACCTTCCATCAAGTAGACGTTTATTGCTGACCAATATTTCTCTTTGACTTGCCTCAGGGACCCAAGTATGTCAGAATTCTAGACAAATTCAGCTCCACAAAAATATTAATTGGCTCATTTCTTTCTGATCAATGCTATTGCTACCCTTCAGAACCATCCTTTAACTTTCAGGCTCCATGTCTTTACGGAGAAAGATCATTGGAGCACCATTATGAAGTATTTCTTTTCCTTTTTCTAACTCTCATTGGTGACTTGGGACCACATGCCCATTTTAAATACTTGTCTCAAAATATGTGGTCTCTCAAAAGCAGGACAACTGATTTGCTATTGTCTACCCTACAAGATAAACCAGACTAAGAAGCCTATGCCTCTGTATGTCCATGGCGATTCGCGATCATCCAGGTCATGGTTGTCCCAAAGGTATTTTTCCAAAAGGCAGCTGGAGTTTCTTGCATTTTTTTCCTTTGAAAATGTTTCACTTCTCATCCAAAAAAGCTTCTTCAGAACTGAGAAGCTAAATGTTTTCAAAGAAAAAAATAAGCACCTTTTCAAAAAGCACCTTTGGGACTGTGGTAAGAATGCACCCCCCCAATCCTTTTTACTATGCCCCCCAAATTACAAGGATAAAGCTCAGGAAAAGAAATACAGAAACAATGTTTCACTCATGAAACCCCTGGCTATTGCAAAAAACAGAATAATTGAAACAGGCCTGGTGTTTCACAAAGGGAGCTCAATGGAAGTAATAGACAGACTAAAGATAAAATTAATTACATTTGTTTGACAGGATTAGGACCAAGGAAGGTGATAATTAAGACCCATCATGAGCCTTTGCAAAACAAGTAAAACCAATCAAATAACAAAACACTCAAAGCAAGCTTTTAGATTATGCTATGAAAACTGTATAAAAATCCATGTACTCCTCAAACCAAGTGGTCAGCTGTCCCAGAAATGCATGCTGTTCTGCTCTTAAACAAGAACCTTCTTTCTAAAGCAGCCTCCATTTTTATTCCTGGCTTCGAACTGGACTTGATTTTTCTTTCAACAGGACTATGCCTCTGTAGGTCAGAATATATAGCAATAACTACAGTAACAGAATCTAGCAAGTGTCAGCATGGTTCTCCCTCCCTTTGTCTTTGTGTGAAGTAGGGAGGGGCTTGTCTGAGATATTTTCTCGAGCTACTTTTCTGACCCAAGTTCAGGCCTTTTCTGTCAGATCTTGGTAGCAACTCTTCATCCTGTCCTTCAAGGCCTTTCTTTATGCCTCTATATCTATGGATGATCCATTCAAGGTAGCTGATTAGACAATCCTAAAAGAGGATGTGTGGATCTGGGCAATAAATGAAGATGCCTGTGACATCTAAAAGGATAGTGTTATATCTTCGGTTCTTTAGGTATTGAATGAGGCAGAGTGTTGAAACAGCAAACAAGTTTATTAATTCAGAACAGAAAGCTGCTGCATAGCTATTTATACCGTTAGCCTCTAGTTGGCAACCAATAGGTTTAAAGTAACAGTTTCCCGCCCCAAACCTCATTATCAGCTTGGAGACAGCCAGTCTGGCTTTCAGTAACAGCAACTGTTAAACAATACAGCAATGTAGGTCAGACATTAAGCAAGTGATTTAAAACAGTTGTGGCCAATACATTACAGATAGGTCATTCCTGCTTTCTGTCACATGACTACCGGATTAGACCAAAGACAATATTGTCAAGTATTCTTAGCTTGGACATGTATTTTGAAATAAGATAAAGAATTCATGGTTGTGTTTCCATCTCTGATGATGAACAGGAAGTTCACCTTTAGTTTCTCAAGCGAAAGTGAGATGCAACAACAATTAAATGCATCTTTTTCATTTAAAACACTGTGTGCAGTGTTTTGAAAGAATCTGTGCACTCACTTTTACTTGGCCAAAGCTCAACCATTATGCCTTATTCAACAGATAGTGATAAAACAAACTATTATTTAGCACAAACCATAGTATTAGCAACTTTGGCATCATAAATGTCCACAGCTAATCACAATAAACAATGAAATTGCAATAGGTATGCAGTGACACCATAATGCCGTCCCTAGTGTTCTGTACTTGAACCTCAATGTTGCATGCAAGTATGGAGGGGTCATAGGGCTTCAGTTGTGGCATCATGAAACATCTCCTCCATATCTCCCTATACCTTCTAAATGTGTCCTATATTTAGCATGTACTGTAGCTTGTAAACATCCAGAAAGAAGATCAGAAACTGGGGGTATCAGTAGGCCCTCTGCAGACTTGTGAACCTTGGCAGAAACCCTTGATTCCAGATCTGATATGGCTCTAGTGACCCCCTCTTCAAATTTTGTGTCTGGCAAGAGTCAAGATCCATTCAATGAAATAATTGTTCTCAGTGCTTCATGTTTTATATCATCTTCCTGATCTCCCCACCACCTCCTTCCAAGAAAGGATCTGAAGCCAAATCCACACGATTGAAGCTTCCTTGATTTTCAAAAACCAAAATTCTTTCAGAAACCACTTTCATAGCTGAGATTCTTTTCTCCCTTTGTTCAAATAAAGTAAAGAAGCAAAAATAGTAAGTGACCTAAGAGGTGTTCTAGAATGAATATGGCTAGTCACTGAAGAGCAACCTGTGCTGTTTTAAGGATGCCTGAAAATCTTATTTCAGAAACTTTGGCAAGTGCTTGGCAGCAATTAGTGCAGAGATCAAACCAAAAGGATTTATCCTTGAAGTTCAAATGTTCTTAAGGTCTGTATTACTTAGAGAGCTCAACAAGTCAAATACATTTTATCTGGAGAACACAGAGTTCTCTTGATCCATTTAATTCTGCTGGTTGCATAAAAGATGCTCAAGCATTTTCCTTTTTTAAAAATGACCTGAGGACAGTGATGAGTAGTGGATTTGAAGAACAACTCTGTCAAATCAGAGTGACAGTTTTATTTCTGGTGACCGAAATAATTATTATTTATTAGGAAGATTTCTGATACCGATAGAAGAGAATATTTGTAGCTCAAGGGTTGAACTGTGGAGTCCTTGGTGTTGTCTGAGCAGGGTGGTTTTCTTGCAGATGTTTCATTACCAAACAATATAATATCATTAATGGAGATTCTCCTTTGCTCATATTGGTTGCTGTTTCCTATATTTTATCTAAACTAACTATAACCAATAGGTTGAGGGATTGTCAAAGGTCACATATCCTGCTAAGCTACAGATTACTTTAAGGAATATTTGCTAAATACTTATTATTGTTTTGATTTATGCAAAATGCTACATCATAAATTATATTTTAGGAAGCTTAATGGCTGGTTTCATCCAACTTTTTATTTGGTTTTTGTTTTGCTTTAATGACATGTGTGAAGCCAACCAATATGTCATTGAATTTCAGTTGATGTGTATTTATCTAAAATTTATCTAAAATTTTCAGATATGGGCTGCAAAATCTGGACAACCACTAGATAGTAGCAACAAGAATTGAAACCTTTCCATCCCTATGAACTTCCAAGAATCATTTGACTGGCTGCTATAAAAAGTAAAGTGTTGTCTAGAAGTACAGATGATTTGATGCCAGTGAAGAATTTTGTATGCATTCCCCAATATTGCTGAAGATGTAGATCATAGTTGTGTATAAAAAAGTTGCTAAAGAGTAGTTAATCCATGTTACATTATTTTAGGTATGTACCTTATTAAAAGTGACTTAGCAGCTAAGATGTAGATGCTTACACTCTCAGATTTTTGTAAAGTTTACTATGGCAAAAAGCAGGTACTTGTAAAAGTCATGAATAATGCATTTAAGGTGATAAGTGGAAATGTAAATTCGAAACCGTGAATTATCTACAAGAATGCATCTTTCTGTTTAGCTACATTAATGTACACTCTTATCTTCTAACAGACTTAATATCTTACTTACATCAGCACTTTACCTGTGACGTGTTGAAAAGGTGGTGTTTTCAGGGAAATTCAAGGAAATGATTGACTAATTGTATTTCTCTGCACTGCTTAACTGCATCTCTCTCTGTGTGTATGTCAGATTGACTTCTCTTTTGAATGTCTGATTATCTTTGCCTTTCTTTTTTCTTTTTTGCATGGCTGCCTAATTTGCAAAATGCGATCCTGGGAGCTGACATAAGGTTACAAAAAAAAAAACAAAAAAACAAAAAAAACAAAAAAACCCAACCCCAAAACCCAAGCACACCCACACAAATACATATAAAAGAATCACAAAACACAATTGGAAACAGCAAAAAACAGAGGCCAAACCACAGTATTCAAAATACTTAGATTTATATACCACTTCATAGTGCTTTACAGCACTCTCTCAGCAGTTTAGAGTCAGTATATTGCCTCCAACAATCTGGGTTTTCATTTTACCACCCTCAAAAGGATGGAAGACTGAGTCAACCTTGAGCTGGTCAGGATCGAACTGCTGGCAGCCAGCAGAGTTAGCCTGCAATACTGCATTCCAACCACTGTGCCATTAGGGCAAAATCCTAAATCAGTTTTTCAGACACGCTCATCCAACATTCTCTAACCTAGTGCTCAGGGGCAAAAATTCAACTTTTAAAGTCTTATGGAAAGCCAACAGGTTTGCGGAAAATGGAATCCAAAGGGTAGGTACCACTACACAGAAGGCCTGCCTCTTGGGTTCCATTAGGTGTTACTGTGTCAGGCCTGCTCCAACCCAAATCTTTAGGAAAGAAAGACTCTCGACTCCATTTGGTTGAAGTGATAGGTTCTTTTACTAAAAGTTAAGTAGTTGCACTGACAGAAAGGCTAGATCTGAATATTTCCTGCCCAAAGGTTATACTTTTCCCTTTTCCATGGCCCTCCACCCCTTGACCAGTCCATCAGTGTCCAATAGCACATCGTCTAGATGTTTTGGAATGGCTTGGATGTTTGATGTAGTTTCGCATTCTGGTCCCAGGTCAAGTGTCCTTGAAGGCTAGTTTAATTGGGTCCTGGCACCTCTGATTTCCATCAAGGCTATCTCCCCCCTCCCACCATTTGTCTTTACATTCCCATGCCCATCTTTACTATACTTTCTTTTGCGCCTCCTCCCCTCTTGCAGTTTCAGGCAGGATGCCAGATGTCAGATCTGACATACTGTTTCATGGAGGGCCCTTAAAGGATACACACTCAGATGGACCTCACAAAATGGGGAGACCTAACTGGAACTAGGTAGCCTTCTAATAACCTGGCCAAGTGTTATGAATGGCTTTATAGGTGATAACCAGAACTTTGATTGGAACACAGAAACCTACAGGAAGTAATTGCTGCTTGCAAGGTATAGCCGGTCTTTGACTTACACTAATGACTGTTCAAAGTTACAGTGACACTGACTTGTGACCAGTTCTCACACTTATGCCTACCTACCCTGCTGCATTCTGAGCCAATCGTACTTTCCAGATGATCTTTAAGTGTCAGTCCCATGCCTATTTCTTTAAAAAGCTCCATTACAATTTGGAATTCATTTTAAGAGGCTTATTGTGAGAGAAAACACACATGGCAAAAAGTACCTGTTATGTACTGAGCTTAATTGGGAAAAGGTGCAGGGAGCTGCCCTGGAACAGTTAGCAGACCACATGGCCTGCTGGGCCAGACTTGCTGTCTGCAAGGGCTGACTAGGATGCAATTGAATGGGAAAATATGTTGCATTCATTGGCTGACAACGCCCCAGGGTAAATGTATAAAAAGGGGCAGAGCCATCTTGTTTTGAGTTCTGTTCAGCCTGAAATAAAGAAGTACCTGTTTGTTACTCCTGCCTCTTCAATGCCTATCAACGCAAAAAACAGAACATTGGCGATGAAGGTGGGATCGTGCTGCCACAAATTCAAGGGCTGACTCACCACGGAAAGCCTAGCAAGCACTGAGAAGTACGGCGTTCCAACCTCCTTCGCTCTGCCTGCCAGTATGAAAACACTGGAGGAGAGTGCTGCAAGGAATCATCCTAGAACCCCTTCAAAAGCCTGCGCAGCACGAGGCATTGAAAAGGCCGCCAAAGATCCACCATGGCGAAGATTGGTCGTCTTTCAGAATTCAACGTCACGCATCCAGAACAATGGAGCTCCTACGTCACTAGGGTAGAGAATTATCTGAGAGTCAACCAAGTTCGGGAGGATGGATTGAAGGCTGCAATGCTGCTGTGTGTTTGCGGTCAAGAAACCTTTGACTTTGTGGAAAACTTGGTTGCTCCAGCACCCTTGGAGTCCATTGCTTACGCAGAACTGAAAAGAATGTTCAAAGAACATTTTGAGACGAAGCTGTCAGTCATCGCGTGGTGACATGCTTTTGAACAGCAGGACCAGCATCCTGGGGAGTCCGCTTCAGATTTCATTGCTGCCCTGTGCAAAGCTGCAAGGCCTTGCAAATTTAAGGACCTGGAAGAATCGCTGCGTGACTGGCTAGTTTGTGGTCTGAGGAGCTGAGAACTTCAGCAAAAGCTTTTTGCTAAAGAAACTGTCTCCTTCCAAGATGCGCTGAGGGAGATTACGGCCGAAGAAGCAGCAGGTGGAACTGTTAAGGCCCTGTGGCTCTCCAAGAACCCTCGTTGCTTGGACGCAGTCCATCTAGAGGATGCCGAGAGGGTTGAAGACTCCGAGTCGGACAATGAGATCAATCGGTTGCAACAACCGCCGGAAAGAAGGCCTCAAAGGCAAGCAGACAAAAGCTTTGACAAGGCAGTTCCCTTCTCTCAGTATTTCAGGTGTGGAGGCCACCACAAACATACCGTCATTTTTGTTCCGCCACTTGCTGGGGGTGTGGCCAGCAAGGCCACATTGCTGCCATCTGCTTGGGTCACAGGAAAGATCGTCCATCGGAAGAGTTGCCTCGGAAAGGTACCGGGATCCCCAGTCAGAACAGGGTGGGTTTTTGCGTGACTAGGAGGAGCGTACTTAGGACAGGCACCCACCGCCCACTCAAGAAAAAGCTTCATCTCGAAATCAAGCTGCAAGGGGTCCCTTCAGACATGGCGCTTCACATGGGTTCAGCTCTATCTATAATCTCCCAGAGAACCTTGAAGCAGATTTGCTGCAGAAGCGGCCAAAGAGTTAAAACTCAGGCCGTCGAATCTCGTTTTGACAGACTTCCAGAATTCCCGAGTCAGCGTCAAGGGGGAGGCCACACTCAGGGTGCAGTTCAGTGATTATGAGGGCCTCTTGGATGTCGTAGCTGTTGAGGGCAACCGCACGAGTCTGATTGGATTCGATTGGTTCGATGCGCTAGGAATTCAGGTGACTGGGTTAAACAGTTTGCAAACGGTGAGACTTTCGGAGGTATGCAAAGAATTTGCTGATGTTTTCAGCCCTGAGTTTGGGGCATACAAAGGGCCTCCAACTGCTCTTAGGTTAGACCCCTCTATTGCACTGATCAGGATTAAGCCTCATTGGGTGCCTTTTGCTCTCAAGAAGAGGATCAATGCTGAGTTGGACAAACTGTTACAGCAGGGCATTTTGGAACCTGTGGATAGTAGTCCATGGGAAACCCCCATTGTTACACCACTTAAGACTAACGGAGAAGTCCACATTTGTGCTGACTATAAATGCACGCTAAACAAAGCATTACAGCAGCACTCCTATCTGGTGCCTGTAGTGAGCCATATTCTGGTGTCTCTACAAGGAGGCCACATTTTCGCCAAATTAGATTTGGCTCAGGCCTATCAGTAGCTGCCGGTGGACGATGCCACGGCAGAGGCCCAAATGATTGTGACTCACCAGGGGGCTTTCAAGGTTTGAAGGCTACAGTTTGGGGTAAACGTAGCCCCTGGCACCTTCCAAAGCGTGAGGGAGCGAACGCTCCGTAACTGTTGTGGTTCCGTCCTGTGAGCCCATCTTATTGGAGGAAAAAGGCTCCGAACATGAAGGAGAGGAGATGACCAGGCCTCTCTCTCCAGGACCCTCCTCTCTGGCAATGCCTCAGGTGTCTCCCGACGGAGAAGATATTGGCCAGGAGCCAGGTGTTTCCGAGCCGTGGGATAGTGACGAAGATATGTTGTGGCTGGACCCACGCCAGCGTAGGCAAGACAAGCATGCGCAGCAGAAAAGGAGGCGTGCCAGAGATTAAGCTGAGTCACTGGACCCCACCCCACAGGCTATAAAAGAGAGTGTGGTGGCCATTCGGACTCTGTGATGGACAAAGCTAAATCTCTGGCGAATCACTTTGCACCTTTGGACACAACGCCTATTTGCTGTGGATTTAATTACAAACTGGACTATTCAAACTGTGTGTATTTTTGTCTGTGTTATCAGAGTAAAAAGTTCTTGGCAGGCAGCTATGGAGTTGCTGCCAAGTTCCTTATCAGTGGCGTGGAGTGTTTGAGAAGTTTATTTAACCCTCGGCTGGCTGTTTGGGTGTGTGTGTGAGATGGGGACAGAACATCTTGTCCGTCACCTGAACATAAACCATCATTGACCCACGATGGACCAACAGCTGCAGCAGCAGGTACAGCAGCTGCTAGATGCCAATCAGCTCCTGTAGCAGCAAGTGGCACAATTAACTGCTCAACTTGCTTTGGGAAATGCTTCTGCAGCTCCCCCTCCCCCACCTCCTCCTCTCCGTTCGAGATGCCCAGTGAACGTGCCAGATAGGTTTTCTGGGCAGCCGGAGATGTTCCCGGCCTTCATGGGACAATGCCAACTCTTCATGGCGATGAGGCCGGAGGATTTTTCGGATGACCAGGCTCGGGTGGCATTCATGATTAGCTCCCTTTCTGGCTCTGCCGCCCGATGGGCCACACCCCTGTTGCTGCAAAACAGCCTGTTACTATTGGACTATCAGGGTTTTTTGTAACATCTGCGCGTGATGTATGAGGACCCCCTCTGTGTTCAGACGGCAGCGAGGCGCATCAAGGACCTCCGCCAAGGGAAACGTGTCCTGCAGGACTATATTGCTGAGTTCTGACTTTTAGGCCAGGACTCGGCTTGGAATGAGGTGGCGCTGATGGATGCCTTCCAGGACGGCCTCTCAGACGAGCTGCAGGATGAACTGGTTCGGATGGAGGTGCCTCTGACCCTCGACGCGCTGGTGACCCAGTGCCTGCGCATCGACGCCCGCCTTCAAAGGCGACGGCCTCGTCAGCCCCTTCCGGAACCATCGACAGCTTTGGCACCCCCGCGTTTCGCACCGACAGTGCCCCGGACCACCCCACGCTTTGTGGCAACAGCTGAGGAGCCCATGGAGCTCGGAGCAGCCAGACCTCAGCTGACGGCCCAGGAGCGGATGCGGAGACACCAAGGGGGATTGTGCCTCTATTGCGGCGAGGCTGGACATTTTGCCGCCTCATGTCCCAGGAAAAGGAGTGGGGCGCTCAAGCCTGTTCCAGAATCTCAGCGTGATCAGCTGGGAAAAAGGCCAGGCCTGGCCTAGGGGAAACTCTGGGCCAGGCACGTAGCCATGTCCCGCCGGAGTCGGCGACTGTGGACTGTGAGCCCCTCGGCACCTGATTCTGGACACCCGGGTGTTGTTGGCCAACCGGTCGGAGGGGCTTCAGGCACATGCGCTGGTGGACTCAGGGGCCATGACAAACTTCATGGACCAGGCCTTTGTGGCCCTTTTTAAGGTCCCCTTGGTTCCAGTGGACCCTCCATTGAGGGTCGAGACTATTGATGGGCGGGAACCCGTGGCGGGGCCCATCAAATTCACTACCCAGCCCTTGCGCCTCGCCATTGGGAACCACGAGGAGGCGATCCAGTTCTACGTGACGGTGGACCTTCATTTTCCATTGGTCCTGGGGATGGCCTGGCTTCGGGCCCACGATCCTCAGGTGACATGGTCGAGAAACACCATCTCATTCCCGAGCCTGCAGTGTGTCGACCACCTCCGCCATATCTGTGCTGGCCAGGACGTCGCCACCCTGGGTGCCTCCTTGCCTCCTGAGCTGACGCCCTTCGCCAATGTGTTCAGCGAAAAAGAAGCGGACCGATTACCTCCGCACCGACCCTACGACTGCCCGGTGGACCTGCTGCCCAACGCGGCACTGCCTGCGGCCCGTCTGTATTCCATGTCAGAGCCCGAATTGGCCGCCCTACAAGACTTTCTGGACAAGAACCTGGCCCGTGGGTTCATCCGGCCGTCGTCCTCCCCGCTCTCGGCCCCGATCCTCTTTGTGAAGAAGAAGACGGGGGACTTACGCCTGTGCTGTGATTACCGGCGCTAGAATGCCATCACAGTGCGGAATCGCTACCCCCTGCCGCTCATCCCGGAGCTGATGGAGAGGTTGCGGGAGGCCTCGATCTTCACCAAGCTCGATCTCCGAGGGGCCTACAATCTGGTGCGCGTGAGAGAGGGGGACGAGTGGAAGACGGCATTTGGCACCCGATACAGCCACTTCGAGTACACCGTCATGCCATTCGGGTTGACCAACGCCCCCGCGTTCTTCCAGCACCTGATGAATGATGTGTTCCGGGACATGTTGGACCGGTTCGTGGTGATCTACCTGGACGATATTTTGATCTATTCCCGGACTCAGGAGAGCCACTTCCAGCATGTCCGTCAGGTCCTGCAGCGCCTGCGGGAGAACCAACTCTATGCGAAGTTGGAGAAATGTTACTTTTTCCAGACTTCCATAGAGTTCCTCAGGCACATCATCACCCCCGAGGGCATTGCGATGGACCCACGCAAGGTGGAGGCCTTGCGCAGTTGGGAACCCCCACGTCGGGTGAAGGACATCCAGCATCTGCTGGGGTTTGCCAACTATTACCGGACCTTCATCCCGGGCTTCGCCACCCTGACCTTGCCGCTGACCCAACTCCTTCGGAAGAAGGTCCCGTTCCAGTGGGGGCCCCCGCAGCAGCAGGCCTTTGAGGTCCTCAAGCGGGCCTTCGTCACGGAGCCGGTCCTGAGGCATCCCAATCCACACCATCCATTCGTGGTCGAGACGGATGCATCCAATGTGGCGATTGGAGCAGTACTGCTACAGGCCCCGGTGGATGGTGGCATTTTTTTCCCCTGCGCTTATTACTCATGGAAACTCAATCCTTCCGAGCGCAATTACACCATCTGGGAAAAGGAGTTACTGGATATCGAGGCCGCGTTCGAGGCTTGGCAACATCACCTCGAGGGGGCCCGACACCGGGTGGAGGTGTGGACGGACCATCGGAACCTAGAGCACCTCACCACGGCCAGGAAGTTGAACCAGCAGCAGATCCGGTGGTCGTTGTTTTTCGCCCGGTTCAACTTCCACGTCATGTATATTCCGAGCAGCCTCAACCAGAGGGTGGACACGCTATCCCGCAAGCCGGAATACTTCTGCCCCAAGGACTCCCTTCCCCCATGGACGGTACTGCCAGCAGAATCCTTGGCCGTGGTCCAGGAACCGGAGGACCTGCAGGCACAGGTGCTGGAACCGCAGCACTGGGATGACTGGTCGCAGCAGCGGAAAATGGAAGTTGGCCCAGCGTCCCCATGGACCTTGGAGGAGGGCTTGCTGAAGCACCGGGGCTGGCTGTACGTGCCCACGAGTCCGCTCCGAGTCCTCGTCATGAACCAGTGCCATGACAACCCCGCGGCAGGGCACTTCAGCTTCTTTAAGACATTGAACCTGGTGACGCGGACTTTTTGGTGGCCTCGGGTACGGCATGATGTGCACGCATACGTGACGTCCTGTGTGACATGCCGACAGACCAAAACCGCGTCCAGCCCACCTCCTGGACTTCTCCAGCCGTTACTGACACCGGAGAGACCGTGGGGTGCCATCTCCATGGACTTCCTGATGGATCTGCCACTGTCCGCCACGTTCACAACCATCCTCGTGGTGGTGGACATGCTCACCAAGATGGCCCATTTCATCCCGTTCTGCGGACTGCCATCGGCCCGCACCACAGCCCGTCTGTTCCTGCAGCACATCTTCCGCCTCCATGGCCTACCGGACAGGGTGGTGTCGGACCACGGAGCCCAGTTCACAGCCCGCTTCTGGAAAAGTCTGATGGCTGCACCATCTGTCGTCACACCATCCGGAGACTGACGGGGGCACGGAGAAGGTCATCGGCATCCTGGAGCAGTACCTCCGCTGTTTCATCAACCAGCAGCAGGACAACTGGGCCGAGTACCTTCCCCTGGCAGAGTTCGCCTTCAACAACTCCCAACACACCTCCACCCAGATGACTCCTTTTCATGCCAATGTCGGATACCATCCGCGGTTTTTCCCATTATTAATCTCAGATTCCCCTGTTCCCGAGACACAATACTTCCTCTCGAGCTGCAGGCAGTGCAGCAACTGGTGCGGCGGCAGCTGATCCGGGCAAAAGAGGACTATAAACGGGTCGCCGGCTGCTCCCGACGGGCAACGTCACCGCTGGAAGTCGGAGATCGGGTGTTGTCCACGAAACACCTCCCCACGGACCGGCCGGTGAAGAAACTGGACCACCGCTTTATCGGTCCCTTCACCGTCGAGGCGGTCATCAGCCCGGTGGCCTACCGGTTGACTCTACCACGCTCCATGTGGCTCCACCCCGTTTTCCATCGGTCCCTCCTGGTTCCTGAGGCCCCGGAGAGCCATCTCCGACGCCTGACGACGCCTGCCCCCCCAGCCGCAGCCGACGAGGACGACACCTCGACGTACGAGGTGGATAGCATCCGGGACTCCCGTTGGCTGAAGGGGTGCCTCCAACACCTCATCGCCTGGAAGGGGTACGGGCCCGAGGATTTTAGCTGGGTGGACGCTTCTTCTGTTCAGGCCCCTGATCTGGTACGGGCCTTTCACGACCAGTTTCCGTCCCGACCACATCCCGTCCGTCAGACCTGGGGGAAGGGCCCTGCGGTGGGGGATAGTGTTGTGGTTCCGTCCTGTGAGCCCATCTTATCGGAGGAAGAAGGCTCCAAACATGAAGGAGAGGAGATGACCAGGCCTCTCTCTCCAGGACCCTCCTCTCTGGCAATGCCTCAGGTGTTTCCCGACGGAGAAGAGATTGGCCAGGAGCCAGGTGTTTCCGAGCCGTCGGATAGCGACGAAGATATGTTGTGGCTGGACCCACGCCAGCGTAGGCAAGACAAGCATGCGCAGCAGAAAAGGAGGCGTGCCAGAGATTAAGCTGAGTCACTGGACCCCACCCCACAGGCTATAAAAGAGAGTGTGGTGGCCATTCGGACTCTGTGATGGACAAAGCTAAATCTCTGGCGAATCACTTTGCACCTTTGGACACAATGCCTATTTGCTGTGGATTTAATTACAAACTGGACTATTCAAACTGTGTGTATTTTTGTCTGTGTTATCGGAGTAAAAAGTTCTTGGCAGGCAGCTATGGAGTTGCTGCCAAGTTCCTTATCAGTGGCGTGGAGTGTTTGAGAAGTTTATTTAACCCTCGGCTGACTGTTTGGTGCGTGTGTGAGACGGGGACAGAACAGTAACATTCTGGGTGTATGCCCATATTTCTATGATATCCTCATTGCTGGAGAATCAGTCAAAAACCTGTCTGACAGGCTTCGGGCCATTTTGCAGCGTTTTCATGAAGCAGGGCTGGAGCTCAAACAGGAGAAATCCAAAATATGAATCACTTCCACAGAATTCCTGGGGTTTCGTATAGATGCCAAAGGCATCCATCCTACTGAATCCAAACTCAAAGCGATTCAGCAAGCGCCCAGTCCCAAGTCGAAGGGAGAGCTTCAAGCCTTCCTGGGACTTCTAAATTTCTACCATACCTTCCTCCCCCACAAGGCCACAGTGGCAGAGCCATTACACTGACTCTTGGACAAACAGGCCCCATGGAAGTGGACAAGTGTCCATGAGAGGAGTTTTGCTGAGGTCAAAGCATTGTTGTCCTCTAATGTGGTGTTGGCTCATTTCAATGAGCAGTTGCCAGTTAGCATAGCTTGCGATGCATCTCGTTACAGGATTGGGGCTCTCTTAAGCCACCTCAAGGCTGATGGGACACAAGTCCCTATAGCCTATTACTCCAGGACTCTTTCTGCTGCTGAGCGCAATTATGCGCAAATAGACAGGGAGGCATTGGCCATTGTGGCTGGCATTAAGAAGTTTCATGACTTTTTGTATGGCCACCATTTCACGGTCTTCACTGACCACAAGCCACTTCTGGGGTTGTTCACGATGAACAAACAGACACCCCAAATCATCTCTCCTAGAATGTTGAGATGATCAATATTCCTTTCTGCATATGACTACTGCCTGGTTCACAAACCAGGTTGAGAAATGGGCCACGCAGACGGTCTTAGTAGGTTGCCTCTAAAGCAGGTAGAGCTAGATCTTGCACCGGCCAACCACATCATGTCTATCCAGGATTTGCCAGAGTCTCCCCTCCATGCAGGGGATGTTGCTGCAGAAACAGCTACCGACAACACGCTAACATGCGTGTTGAACTGGGTGCTCACAGGATGGCCTGACATGTGTCCTGGCACTAACTTCCAGAGTTTCTGGAAAAGGAAGCATGAGTTATCCACCTTTAAGGGTTGTATACTGTGGGGAAGCAGGGTAGTAATCCCGACCTCACTGAGGACTAGAGTCCTTGTTTCTCTGCATGAGGGACATCCGGGAATAGTCCGGATGAAGGCGCTTACGCGCAGCTACCTTTGGTGACCTGGGCTCGATAAAGAGATTGAGGCCCAGTTCCAAGGGTGCCATATTTGCCAGCAGTCCTGGACAGAAATGCCACAGGCTCCCATACATAGATGGGAGACCACACATGCTCCTTGGTTGAGGGTTCATATTGACTACGCCGGCCC
Source organism: Protobothrops mucrosquamatus (assembly GCF_001527695.2). Taxonomy (NCBI): domain Eukaryota; kingdom Metazoa; phylum Chordata; class Lepidosauria; order Squamata; family Viperidae; genus Protobothrops; species Protobothrops mucrosquamatus. The sequence continues at coordinate 16,525 of NW_015386488.1, forward strand.
CTTTCAGGGGCAGCTCTTCCTCATTGTTGTGGACAGTCACTCTAAGTGGGTGGAGTTCGTTCCAGTGTCCACTACAACGGCTCCTAGGACCATCCAGGTATTGAGGGGCATTTTCGCCTCTCATGGGCTTTCAGACATCATTGTCTCCGATAACGGGTCTCAGTTTACTTCATCGGAGTTCCAGTCCTTTTTAAGGGAAAATATGATTAGGCATGCAACTTCAGCACCATTTCACCCAGCCTCAAATGGTCAAGCGGAATGCATGGTTCGCACCACAAAAGAAGTCTTGAAAAGAATAACCAAGGGAAATTGGCACCACAGGTTGGCAGACTTTCTCCTCTGCCACTGCACAACACCATGCAAGAGCCCAGCTGAGCTCCGCTGGGGTCACCGTCTTATCACCAAGTTGGATAGATTACACCCAGATCAGGTTGCATCACAGGTGTCACAAACGAAGGCACCAAGGCAATTGAAAGTGGGTGATCCAGTTTGGGCACGCAATTATGGACATGGGCAATCGTGGGTGGTAGCTGTGGTTTTTAAGTTTACTGGGCCACTTTCCTACGAAGTGGCATTGGAGGATGGCCGTGTGCTACATAGGCACATTGACCAGCTGCGATGGAGGTTACCTAGCCACACTTCTGCTCCTTACTCTGCTCTCGGGGGGAGGGGAGGAGCACCACGATCCCGATCGTGAATCTCAGCCGATCAGTGAAAGTGGGACATTGCATTCACCAAATGGTTTTTGCCAACAAGGCGGCTCCTGACTCTGGCACTACGTCCATGGGACATTGCGCTCAACTGGCTTTCCACGCTGCTCCTTCTCCAGGCCTTACGCCAATGGGACAGTGCTCCCAACCGGCTTCTGACACCGATCAGGGCAATTCCACCCCACCACGGAACTCTGGAACAGGCCAGCCAAAGTCAAATGGACAAAGGCTCGGGTCTACCTTCACGATCCGGTTTCACCCATATTGAACGGGCAGACAGGCGAGTTTGCAGATTGGGTGCTAGCAGCAGCTCCGAAATGATCGGAGCGGGCCAAAGGCCCACCGAAGTTCTTAAAGGACTATGTGAGGTTTCTGTCATTGCAACCTTAAAATGCTTATGTATTTTATTGCAACTGAAATGCTTGTGTAAGTCTTTGGACTGAATTGATTTTGTATTATAATGTGTTTTGTATGAACTATAATGTTTGTATTGTGATAGTGAAATTATAAGATTTTGTATTATTGGATGTTATTGTGTGTTGTCTTGAACAACAAGAAATACTGTGTAGGTGTCAAAGAACCAGGTGAGGAGGGGTGTTATGTACTGAGCTTAATTGGGAAAAGGAGCAGGGAGCTGCCCTGAAACAGTAGCAGACCACGTGGCCTGCTGGGCCAGACTTACTGTCTGCAAGGGCTGACTAGGATGCAATTGAGCGGGAAAATACATTGCATTCATTGGCTGACAACGCCCCAGGGTGAATGTATAAAAAGGGGCGGAGCCATCTTGTTTTGAGTTCTGTTCAGCCTGAAATAAAGAAGTACCTGTTTGTTACTCCTGCCTCTTCAATGCCTACCAACGCAAGAAACAGAACAGTAGCTGTACTTTTTTTTGTCTACCGCAACATTTTATGTTGAAATGCCAAGCTTTTAAAAACTATTTTTTCTTAAGAGAGATCATCCTGATGATTTTCCTGCCATGATGGAAAAAATATAAGAGGTTTCCATCATTCTTCTCCATAGGGTGAGAAAGAGGTCAAAAGGGGAGTGATTCAATCTTGTGCTAAGATACTATATGAAGAGAAAGTATTAAGTAGTATTTAAAGAAGCAAGAGAATTCACAATCTTTACTGGGGATTTCATCTAAGTTTAGATTAATTCTTTAGCAGTAATCAGCCTTTATTTAGGATTAAGTGGCAAAAGGTCTAAAAAAACCCCAATAACTAAAAGTACAAAGAATCCTCTGTTAATGACGGCAATTGGGATCAGAATCGACACAGTCATAAAGTATGGCACCACATGACCATGCTGCTTAGCAATGACAAGTCTGACACTCCCAGTTGCTGCTGTTAAGAGAATCTCTGTGGGTCACTAAGCGTGACATCACGTGATCACAGTTTGAAAACTCCTGCTGGCTTTCATTGACTTTGCTGGTCAAAAGCCAACAAAGAAGATCACAAATGGTAATAATTTGATCCTGGGACATTGCAATGCTGTGCTCACAAGCCATGAGCCAAGTGCCTCAGTTGTGATCATGTATTTGGGGGATGCTGCACTAGCTGGAACTCCAAAGACCGGTTGTAAGTACCATTCCACTCATTCAGCACTGTCACAAGTCTGAAAGGTCACTGAATAAGTGATCTTTAGGCAAGAATCCCTGTATGGTTAGTTATAGCCACCATAAAAGCTAATACAATCCTGGGTTGTATAAACAGAGGCATAGAATCAAGATCATGCAAAGTACTAGTACTGCTTTACAAAGCCCTAGTAAGACCACACCTGGAATACTGCAGCCAATTTTGGTCTCCATACCACAAAAAAGATGTTGAGAGTTTAGAAAAAATTCAGAGAAGAGCAACTAAGATGATCAAAGACCTGGAGGCTAAAACATACAAAGAACGGCTGTGGGAATTGGGTTTGGCTAGTTTAAATACAAGAAGAAGTAGGGGAGACATGATAGCAGTGTTTGAGGGGCTGCCACAAGGCAGAGGGGATCAGGTTATTCACTGGAGCACCAGAGGGAAGGACAAGAAACAATGGTTGGATCAAGGAGAGAAGCAACCTGGAATTAAGGAGAAACTTCCTATCAGTGAGGACAATCAACCAGTGGAACAGGTTACCCTCAGAAATCGTGGGCACCCCATCACTGGAGATCTTTAAGAAAAGACTAGACAATCATCTGTCTGAGATGGTGTAGGTTCTCCTGCTTAAGCGGGGGGCTCCAAGGTCCCTTCCAGCTCTATTCTATTCTATTCTATTCTATTCTATTCTATTCTATTCTATTCTATTCTATTCTATTCTATTCTATTCTCTACAGGAGAGATGTTTCCTTGGCCACATTTCATCATCCAGGAGTCAATTTATTTATTTATTAGATTTTTATCTTGCTTTTATTATTTTATTAATAACTCAAGGCAGTGAACATACCTAATATTTCTTCTTCCTTCTATATTCCCCACAACAACAACCGTGTGAGACAAATTGGCCTGAGAGTGAGGAACTGGCTCAAAGTCACCCAACCAACTTTCATGCCTGAGGCAGGACAAGAATTCAGTCTCCTGGTTTTTAGGTGAGCATCTTAACCACTACACCAAAGTGAGTCTCAAAGCACAAAGTATTTCTTCACACCATACACAAAAACTGGAATCCATTACTCACAAGATGTAGTGATGATCATTAATCAGGATGGCCTTAAGAGAGGATTGGATAAATTCATAAATAATAAAACTATTAAGGCTATGCGTCTTGAAGACATAGCGTAACCTCTGAGTTGGGAGCAGAGTGTCTCCTGGCACTAGATGCAGAGTAACAATAGCTGCCAAAGATTATGTCTCCTTGAAGCATCTCAGAAACAACAGGGTTACCATTGTGAGTAACAAGATGTCATACCAGAATCAGCCTTGGCTGAAACTATTCCTTTGTTCTTTTGTATCTAAGTATTTCCCTTTCATGTGGTTTTAATATTTTTCTTCTCTTTTCCCACTTGCTATATACCTCTCAAAAAGGTTAAGTGAGAAAAAAAATAAATTTCAGCATCGCAGTCAAAGACCAGGGCAAGTGCAGCTGTTATTTCCTCTTTAAGTTTTTCCTGTAAGTCCTCTCTTAACCCTCTGATTCTTATTGCATGTTCCATCTCTTGAATTGTGACATCACCACATCATTTTGTACTATATGCACTTCTTCTTGAACCTTTCCCATTCTCTCCTCCATTCTCTCCTCTATCCCCTCCATCTTCTCCCCCAGTAGTAGATATGCAAGTAGATATGCCAGTTGTACTCTTCGTTTTGGAACTTTCTAAACACTATTCAAGAGTGTGTTAAGTAGTAAAAAGAAATGTTCTTCAAGGAGTCAAAGGACTCTCATTTGCTGTATAATTTGCTGTGTTTGTTGTGTCATTTGTTTTGAGAGCTGTGCCAAAGAATCTTGTAAGTCCTTGAGAGTGATATAAGGAGGAGGAGAGGGTGGGGGGTTTTTAGCTTTCTGCTGTGATGTTTGTACAGCTGGAGATGAAACAAGAGCTTTAGGTACTGCAGAAGTTCCCCGTTTAGAAGCCATTATAACTTAAAAATAGTTGTAAAATTTTCTTAAAAAGTATCAAAAGTCAATGCAGAACAGCAGTCATTTATTTAGAATTTTTCTAAATTTTTCCTTCAATTTTTCTATATTTTTTTCAGTCTATTACAATGTAGCAATCCACAACCGGAAGAGAAGTGAAAGTTTTCCTTTAGAACAAAGAAGCGGTTTAACCGCAGCCATTTTTTTTCCTTTTTTTAAGTTTCACTTTCAGCTTAGTCCATACAGAAGATGTCTTTAAAGCAATCGAGTTAGAGTTGAAGTTTTATCCAAAAAATCCAACATTCCTGGTAAGCTCTGTCTATTAGAGCTTTACTCACAGTTCAGATCTTTATCTTTAGAGGTGGAAACGGCGTCTTGCTTCGTTGCTGGAACGAAGACGTCCCGATCTACGGAGATGGCTGTGAGCTCCGGCGGAGTTCACACCTACATCTCCCCGAAGACCCTCAGGGAGACTAGGGAACTCTACGCCTACTCACCAGCAGCTCACCTTCTTCCCTTCACCCGAGAAGAAGGCTGAAGCCGGCAAACAGCTGATACGCGCTGTTTTGCCGGCTTTTACATAGAACGCTGACGGGAAGCTGTCAGATTGCCTCCATCGGCCGCCGGCAGCCACCGGAAGTCCCCGCCGGCAGCCACCGGAAGTATATAGGGTAAACTCATGGGTCGCACGTCAGAAGAACCAGCCTAGGGATGTTGTTGTTTATTTTTTTAGGAAGACACATCGCAATGATATAATACAGGCTTTCTATCATCAGAGATTTCAGATAGCTGCACAAGATGTTATACTTTTGAAAGAAATACCATCTAAAATCTTAAGAAAAAGAAAGGAATTTGCCTTTCTGGCACAGGAGTTAAAAAAGCGACAACTGCCTTTTAGATGGGAAATACCAGTGGGAATGGTCCTGAGTTATGCTGGGAACCGTTATAAACTTGACACAGTTCAGAAGGCTAGAGAACTTTACCAAACGGTTCTGAAAGCTGACTCATCACCTACCCCATTAACTAAAGGAGCAGAAGGAGTAGAGGAACAGCTAATTGTAGATTTACCAAGTGCTACATCGCTGCCTGCAGGAGAGTCTCAGAGCCAACAACTGTTGGAGTTAAAGGATGCAAAAGAACAGAGAATGACACGTGCAGCTTATAGGCGAAAGGAGAGAGAACAACAAAAAGAAACTGTGCCTATGACATATCCATCTACCTCAGAAGTTGTGGGAGGGGCTAGACCAAAAAGATCTGCGCCCGCAGACTTACATGGGATGCTCCAGAAATTTCAAAAACCAAAAGATGGTTAAGATTTTGACCTGGAATGTCAATGGACTGAACTCACCACAAAAAAGGAGAAAAACATTCCATTACTTAAAACAACATAAAAATGATATTATATGTCTACAAGAAACACATATTTCATTAAATGGCCAAAAGTATCTGATTAACTATAAATTGGGACTACATTTTATTGCACCTGCACCAAGGAAAAAAGCTGGCATAGTTTTTTATGTTAAGAAGGAATTACTGCCAAAATTAATAGATTATGATACAGAAGGAAGATTTATATTTGTTGAACTCTTGTTGAATGGGAAGAAATGTCTCATAGTTGGTTTATATGCACCTAATCAATATCATCTACAGAAACAATTTTATCGTTCTCTACATCAAAAAATAGCCCAATTGGATTACAAATCGGTTATTATGATGGGAGATTGGAATGGTGTAATAGATCCAATGAAAGATAAGAAGACTTCTTCTAAAATTTCAACTCAAATTAAATTACCTAAAAGTTTTTTTGCATTACATGAGGACTTTGAGCTAAAAGATGTCTGGCGAAACTGGAACTTGGGAGAAAGTGATTTTACATTCTTCTCGGACAGACATAAATCTTATTCAAGAATTGATTTTATTTTGATTACTAATGACTTGGTCTCAAAGGTTAAAAAAGTGAAGATCTCTTCTAAGACCTTATCAGATCATAGTCCTGTATTGATGGAGATCTTAAGTGATGGAGGAAGTAAAAGAACTTGGAGGCTGAATGAAAATTTGTTAAGATATGAAAGTAATGTACAGAAACTTAAAGAACAGTTAAAAGATTTTTTCTTATTGAATATGAATAAAGGCACCTCTATGTCAATTGTTTGGGATGCTAGCAAGGCATTTATGAGAGGTGCCTTAATCTCAATGAATACTGCTCATAGACGTAAACAATCACAAAGATATAGGGATTTGGAACAAGAAATAAAATTAAAAGAAAAAGCTTTTATTTTGAATCCAATGGACAATAAATTAAAGATATCTATTGCAACATTGAGAGAACAATTTAATATGTTACTGGCTGAACAGACTGCAACTAATTTACAATATATGAAACATAATACATTTTGTAATGCAAATAAACCAGGAAGATGGTTAGCCTATCAAATACGAAAGAAGCAAAAACAAAGACTTATTGAAAAAATAAATTATAAGGGTAAAGAGGTTTTTCAACAGGATTTGATTAAAAAGGCCTTTTTGGAATACTTCTCAAAGTTATATTCCTCGGAAAACATATCACTTTTTGATATAGACAATTATTTGCAACAAGCAAATTTTCCTAGACTGACTGATGATCAAAAAGAAATGATGAACTCTCCAATTGTCTTGGAGGAAATATTAGATGCAATTAAGCAATTGAAGGTTGGCAAGGCTCCTGGTACTGATGGACTGACGGCAATTTATTACAGAACTTTGTCTGAGGAAATGTTAGAGCCTTTGAAGAGCCTTTTTAATGATATTTTATTAGGAGAGGAGATACCATCATCTTGGAGGTCTGCTTTTATATCACTTATACCAAAGGAGGATCAAGATTGGTTGCAGCCCAAAAATTACAGACCAATATCCTTATTGAATACGGATTATAAGATTTTTGCAAAAATTTTGGCTAATAGGCTGATGCACGTACTACAAAAGATTATACATATGGATCAATCTGGATTTATAAGTGGTAGATATATGAAGAATAATGTTAGACAAATTGTAAATTTGCTGGAATATTTGGATAAAAATAATCAAATTCCGGCGGCTCTTATCTTTCTGGATGCTGAAAAGGCCTTTGACAAACTGGATTGGCGATTCTTGTTTGGTGTGGTTGACAAAATGAATTTTGGAGATAGATTTTTGTCTGCATTAAAGGCGATTTATCAATCTCAATCAGCGCAAGCCATAGTGAATGGAGGATTGACAGATGTAATCAAAATTGAAAAAGGCACGAGACAAGGATGCCCTTTATCACCTTTGTTGTTTATTTTGACTTTGGAGATTTTATTAATTAAGGTTCGTGAAACATCAACTATAAGAGGAATAACTCTGGATAAGAACGATTATAAACTTAGAGCTTTTGCTGATGACCTGGTTTTTACATTATCCCAACCGATTGACTCAGCAAGAAATTTGATACAGTTACTGAATGACTATGGAAGAGTTTCAGGATTTAGAGTAAACGTAAATAAGACTAAAATATTGTCTAAGAATATGGTTATGAAGGACAAAGAGAGTTTAACTAATCTAACTGGTTTTGAAATTGTGAAGAAGGTGAAATACCTGGGTATTTATCTTGCTGCCTCTAATGTTAAATTGTATAAAAATAATTATGAAAAATTGTGGACAAAAATTCAAAAGGATTTAGATATGTGGAAAAAGTTACAGTTGTCACTACTGGGGAGAATTTCTGTGGTTAAAATGAATGTTCTTCCAAAATTTCTTTTTCTGTTTCAGATGATACCAATTTTAAAAAGAGACTCTAATCTAGAAGTTTGGCAAAGAGGGATTAACAGTTTTATATGGTTAGGGAAAAAGCCGAGGGTAAAATTTAAAATTTTGCAAGATGCATGTGAAAGAGGGGGACTTAAGGCTCCAAATTTAAAACTGTATTATGATGCGGTGGTTTTGACATGGATTACTGATTGGATTAATTTAACTAATAGAGATATACTGATTCTTGAAGGTTGGGACTTATATTTACCTACCGTACGAATAAATAAAAAACTATTCTTTCAACTAGTACAAAAATTTAGAGTATAAAATTCTCAGGCGATTTTGAGAATTTGGAAAAAGTATTATCACAAATTAAATTTTAAGATACCAATGTGGGCAATTCCGGAACATGCAATACAAGGAGTAACTAGGGGAGTTAAATTAGAGGGAATTATTTATAGAGATTTATTGGTTCTAAAGGGTCTAGACTGGCAAATTAAATTATTGGATGAATTGAGACAAGAGAAAGTGCTTCAGTCTTGGTTCTTATATTATCAATTGGTTGATAGATGGTGTCTAGATCAAAAATTGGGTCTTATGTTGGAAGATGGGAATTTGATAAAGCAGATTAAAGACCAAAGTAGAACCCATATTAGAAGAATTTATAGTGTATTATTAGAGTTGGATTCGGAAACAGAATTAGTTAAAGATTGTATGATTAAGTGGGCTCAAAATATTCAAGAACCAATTATGTTAGAGACTTGGGAGATAATCTGGGTTAGAAATGTTAAGTTTACCCAAGCCCAGAATTTAAGGGAAAATTTTTATAAAATGTTTTACAGATGGCATTTGGATCCTCAGAAATTGTCTTGCATGTATCCGAACTTGCAGCCAAAATGTTGGAGATGTGATAATATGGATGCGACTTATTATCATATATGGTGGACTTGTAGGGATGTTAAAGCCTTCTGGATTAAAATATGGTGGAATATCCAACAGATTTTTAAGAAAAAGATAAAATTTACACCCCAATTATTCTTATTGGGTATTATGGAGAATTTGGACCGAAAAGAAATGAATCTTATGTTGTATTGCATCACAGCAGCAAGAACATTGATTGCTCAGAATTGGAAAAAAAAGACACTACCATCCATGGATGATTGGAGACAGAAAGTCTCACATTTTGCAGAAATGGCTAAAATATCCGCATACCTGAAGGATCATGTACAGGAGACATTTATCCTGGTATGGAGAAGATGGATAGACTATATTCAGAAAAAATATGAATTGAGAAATTATCATTTTGCTTTTGATTAATTATTAAATTTTTATATGTTTATTATTGTATTTTAGAGTTATAGTAATTTTATATTTGTTTATTGTATGAATGGATAGCTTTGGATAGATTAAAAGTATTTTGTAACTATTCCTGGGATTAGCTCTGGGAAGTCGGGGGGGGGGGAGGGGGGGAAAGGATAAAATATATAAGAATTGATGTGCTTATTAATTATTTTTGAAGTATATTTATAAGGATGATCCTGGCTGTTACCCCAAACTGCTTCCGGCTGGTGCCCGAGAAAGAGGTTGGGAAGTAGGGTGGAAGGAGGAAGGTGGAGTGGTGAGAGTTTAGAGGGAGGAAGGTTTGGTAAGTGAAAGAGGGGGAAGCAGGGAGGGGGCAGCCGGGATCATCCGTAAAGTATCTTTTTTTTTGTGCATTGTCGTTTTGTATTTATATGCATCAAGTCTATGTTTATATTTTGTTATAATTGAAAATAATAAAATTTTGAAGACAAAAAGGTTAAGTGAGGACTTAATAGAAAATAATTATAGATAGATATACACCTCAAAGTATAATAGCTTCATAAAATTGTTAAAGATATAATTATACATGGGTTCATTTTTCACATAGAAAATGAATATAACTTCTGAACAGTTCATTAATTTCTGAGATTCATAGGGGTTTTTTTCTGGACTGAGAAGAGAAAAAGAAAGATATATCAGGAGCAGAGAGTAGCAGAAAAGGAGTGATGTGGCATAAATTAAGATTTCAAAACCTGTTCGGATAAAGACTCAACACTATATGCATTTAAGGAAAAAGATTTTTTTTTTAAAAAAAAAGGTAATATGACTCCATTGTTCAACCCTGAACTACATATATTTTGTTCTACTTATGACAGATACCTTGGCTATTTTTCTTAATTTTAAGGTAAAAGTAAAGGTAAAGCTTTCCCTTTTAGGGCAGGGGTGTCAAACTCAATTTCATTGAGTGCTGCATCAGCATTGTGGTTGCCCTCGGGGGGGCCAGGTGGGTGTGGACAGAGTGGGTGTGGCCTATTGGGTGGGCATGGCCAGCTCTACATCGTTCATGTCAAGGGTGCCTGTGGGGGCCTGGGCAGGAGTGGGACAGATCTGAGGGTCTCTGGCAGAAGGGGGTGGGACCAGGGCAAGTGCCAAGGCATGGTCCACTGGAGGAGCCTCACCGTTCCTCTCAGGCCATGCGGGGGGGGGGGGCTGGATGGTGGTGCGGGCTGCCCGGAGCCCTGGGCAGCAGAGGTCAAATGTCCAGCCTGGCCCTCGAGCACCCGCGGTACCAAGCCCAGCCCCACTTTCCCAAGGGGACACCCAGCTGTGTTTGCTCGTCTTACCCAGGTTGCTCATGATGGGTACAAGGGCAAAGTCAGAGGGAGGCCCATTCCATCTCCATGGGAGGAGACCCGGCTTTGTATCCAAATCTTCCTTAGTAATAGGATGGGAGACCCCCAGGATAGGCCAGGAGGAGGGGGCAAGGGTATGGTGAAAGGGCAGCAGGGCAGGACTGAGGCAGGACTTCCCTCAGACCCTCCCTCACCTTCTTTCCTTCTTTCCTTTCTTCCTTCCTAAGTACAGAGTGGTGGGAAAATATTTGAGATGAGGGAGGGAGAAAAACAGGCAAGAAACGCAGCTGAGGAGGTGTCACCCTTCATGAGGAATGAAGAAATGCACCATCGCCTGGAAGTGGCCAACACATAGCCCTCACCTACTTCACATATCTGGCTTGGTGGGCTCTGGGGGAAGGGATGCTGTTGTGTCCTGAGCCTGCAAGAGGCAGGCTCGGGACGTTGCAAGAGTCCCGGGCATTTGCAGAAGCTGCCCGGGACCAGACTGAGCAGCGCCGGCCTTGCGCGCATGCGCAAGGTGGGAAAAGCCCGCCTCATGATTGGTTGAACTTGCCCGGGGATCAGAAGGTATAAATAGAGGCCTGCGTGCCTCTGCTCTGGTTGTTCGTAGAATGGAAGCAAACAATAAAGACTTGTTAGAAATGCTTCATCTCAAGCGCCATTATTCTCCGGACTTAACACTGGCGACGAGGATGGGATACAGTCTCTACAGCTAGGAAAAGCTAGAAGACTCACCCAAAGAAGTCCGGAAGAGAAACGGCGTGGAAGTCAGCGTTATCCTGCCAGTACGAAATCGCTGGAGGGTGCGTGTGGCTGAAGAAGAAGAAACCTGATCTTCGATCATGGCAAAAGTTGGGCGTTTAACGGAGTTCGACGTCTCCCACCCCGAGAGGTGGGAATCTTATGTGGCAAGAGTCGAGACGTATTTCCGTATAAACCAGATTCGAGAGGAAGGCTTAAAGGCTGCCACATTGTTGTGCGTTTGTGGGCAAGACGCCTTTGAGATCGCCGAGAGCTTAATCGCCCCAGACTCGCTGGAAACGGTATCATACTCCGACCTCAAGAAAACTTTAAAGGAACACTTCCAGCCCAAGCAATCTGTCATGGCTTGGAGGCACACATTTCAACAGAGAGATCAGCGACTTGGAGAATCAGCAAAAGATTACGTTGCGGCCTTGAGAAGAGCAGCTAAACCGTGCGACTTCAAGGACTTAGAGGAAAGACTGCGCGATCGTTTTGTGTGCGGACTGAGAAACACAGAATTACAGCAGAGACTGTTCGCCAGGGAAGATGTCTCCTTCCAAGATGCTCTGCGAGAGGTTTCGGCTGAAGAAGCTGCCGGCGGGGCGGTCAAGAACATGCGGCCTAAGCGAAACGTTCCAGAGACCGCCACTATTCACAAGGAAGACGTGCGCGAGGATTCGGACGAAGATCCTGAAGAAGAGGTGGACAAGCTTTACCAAGCAGCTGGAAGAAGGTCCAAGGATCGTCAGGACAAGGGCCCAGCTGAGCTTCGTTGCCTCGGATGTGGTGGACGCCACAAGCGAGCGGAATGTCGGTT
>NW_015386488.1:29035-34509 GCF_001527695.2 Protobothrops mucrosquamatus
TGGGAAAGGGAGTACACAGACACCCCCACACACACTCCAGCCTGGGAGTCCCACCGGTGGCAGACTAATTATCCACCCCTAACAAGCAATACTCCAGACACGGAGAATACCTGGGAGCATACTCACAACTCACAACATGCAAGAGAGCAGGCAATACAAAAGGGGAACACGTCCCTTGCTGAAAGGGCTCAGAGAAGGAGGTCCTCATGCATCAGGGCTAACAGGGAGGCATCCCTAGTCCCTAGCACTACAGAAACGAGCCAGGAAACCTGCACGGGAATGAACTCAGAGGGGTTAGACAACTCCATTGAGGGTAGGTCAACCAGGTTTAGCGACCAACAGGGCTCTGACTGCTCAAATACAGGAGACGGGCTGGAAAGTCAAACTGAAGTCACTGGTCATTCACAGGGCACTTCACCTAGTGCAAGCAGCAACGGGGATAACAATACAAACTCTCCAGGTCTGAGAAGGTCGCTCAGGGTAAGAGGCCCTCCCAAATACCTAGCCGATTACGTAAGGTGAGCAGGTACATAGCAATAGCTGACGTAAAAGTACTGGCTGGTTGTCTTTAAGAAAACAAGGTCGGGGGCCACTGGATCTGGTTCAAAGGAACAGTCCCACACCTTATACATTGTGTAACATTAACTCATCAGTAATTATATTACCATCTATAGGATGGCGTCCATGTGGGCGCAATCTTATTTCATCCGGGGGGAAGGGGTGTTGTGTCCTGAGCCTGATGTTGCAAGAGTCCCGGGCATTTGCAGAAGCTGCCCGGGACCAGACTGAGCGGCGCTGGCCTTGTGCACATGCGCAAGGCGGGAAAAGCCCGCCTCATGATTGGTTGAACTTGCCCGGGGATCAGAAGGTATAAATAGAGGCCTGCGTGCCTCTGCTCTGGTTGTTCGTAGAATGGAAGCAAACAATAAAGACTTGTTAGAAATGCTTCGTCTCAAGCGCCATTATTCTCCGGACTTAACAGATGCCATGAGCAGTGTGAGAGTCAACATTACCTATGCAATGCTACCCAGCCCCCAGCCTGCCCGGTTTCTGCAGGCAGCAAGGCGCTCTCCTCACAGCACTGAGAGGCGGAACCAGGTGGCACAAATCTGAAAAGAAGCATGATGACACCCAGCCCCCAGTCTGCCCGGTTTCGGCAGGTAGTGGGGCGCTCTCCTCACAGCGCCGAGAGGTTGAGCCAGGAGGTGCGAAGCTCACCAGCTTTGCACCTTGCTGCCTGCTGAAACAGGGCAGGCTGGGGGCTAGGCAACATTGCACTTCTCATCAGTTTTGCGCCACCTGGCTCAGCCTCTCAGCGCTGTGAGGAGAGCACCCTGCTGCCTGCCAAAACCCCTCCCCCGGAGCCCATCAAGCCGGATATGTGAAGTAGGTGAGGGCCATTTGCTGGCCACTTCCAGGCGATGGTGCATTTCTTCATTCCTCACAAAGGGTGACACCTCCCCAGCATGCACCCAGGGGGCGGGGCTGATGCGGCAGGGGCTGGTTCCTCGCTGTTTCCAGACAGTCTTGTGGAGCTAAGATTGAATGCGTTTCAGCATAGATGGCCACCACAAAATTGTACATTGGCTCCCGGCCGGCCTGGGCCAGGGTCAAGGCAGTGGGGGCCGTTCCCTCATTGTTTCCAGGATGGTTTCATGGGCCACATGAAACCACTTTGCGGGCCGCATCCGGCCCCCAGGCCTTGTGTTTGACATGTCTGCTCTAGGGCATCTCTGTTTCTTGACCAAGGGAACCAGTGTTGTCTGAAGACAATTTCTGTGGTGAGGTAGCCAGCATGGCTATATGCCAAAGGCACACGGAACATTGTTACCTTCCCACTGAAGTGCTACCTATTAATCTACACACATTTGCATTCTTTTGAACTGCTAGGTGGGCAGGAGATGGGGCAAATAACGGGAGCTCTTCCCATTATGAGGAACTCAGATCTCAAACTTGGGCTGTCAGTTCTCCAGTTGACAAGCTCAGTGTCTTTAATTGCTGAGCCATTTTGAGGATCCATATTTAAATATCTGGAAAGGCCCACTCAGTTCAACTTCCTGTTTCATGCAAGAATCTAGGAGAAAGCACCCATGAGAGATGCTTCTCCAATTGTATATGCAGATCAAAGAATCTCCAATTTGTATGTAAAGATCAATATCAAGTATGGGGAGACCAACCATTTGGATGGTTCCACTGTCAACCTATTCTTACTGTTAAGAACAAATTCCCAACTTTCTGCCAGAATGTGCCTTCCTGTATTTTTAATTCATTTAATCCATGGGATGGCAAAACTTTGCTTTCCGAATACCTTGCTCAGTCTGTTCTTAAGAGTAAACATATTCAAGCCCTTCAGTGCTTAGAAAAATGTAGTTTCTACTGCCCTGATCATTTTTGTTCTTGTTTTTGAACCTGTTCCAATGTCTTTAAATATTTCTGAAAGGATGATGCTGAGAACTAAACATGAAGTTCTAAGTAGGCTCCAAGCTGTACATGAACAACTCTCCTGCCAACATCATATTCTTTTTCTAATAACTTCTTTGATTTTTCTTCATATTCCCAACCACTAAAATGAGAAACCAAGATTTTCTCTGTGTCTTCTTGTTAATCATTGGCAGACATAAGGAGCACGGTGGCTCAAATGGTTAGAATGCTGGGCAGGAGGTTACCAAGCCCACATTTGAGACCTGGGTGCTGCTATAGGGTGGGGTTGAGCTCTCGTCCTTCACTCCAACTCCTACCAGGGACATGAAAGGAGCCCCCAACTGGGCATCCCCAGGACAAAGGTGTCACCAGCTAATTCTTTCAACCTGGAAGTGCCTCTGTGCTTCTGACACGAGTGCAAGAAAAAAATTGCAGACATCACCACTTCTCCAATCCCCAACAAAATGCAAAATGGAGGCTGGGTTATCAACAAAACTGCAGGTGCCTGATGCTTTCAACAGAGAAAAAAGGAGATAACTGCCTGGTTTTGTTGTTGACAGTGAATTCTATCTTTAAAGCACTACCAGAGAATTTCTCTTCCTACTGACAAAATTAATAAAATTATCCTGGCCCACAAATAAGTTAAAAAAAGGAAAGACCATTTCCACATAGGTTTCTTTTAATTAAACTATTCTCATAAGGAAATTGTGATTGTTGGGATGAGGTGGGTTGTTTGTAAGCTTTCAGTGCTTACAAAACTGGCAGCTGTCAATACGATAATATTTAATGGAAAACTGGAAAATCTCCATTTTTTTGCTCCTGAGAATCTAAAAGTAAGCTTCCCCTGAAGGAGAGATTAACTTTCTTATTCTGCAGTACTGAGATTTGTATAATGTTTTAGGAGAAAATATAATGACCACAGTAATGTCCTTTGGGAGGAAAAATAGATTTGCATTTCATTCTAATGTCCTAATTGGGAATTAGGAAACAGCTTCCTCAAATTTCCAGCTGTGTTTCAAAATTTCCCATTGTTAAACAAGTCAATACTTTTCCATTTTCATTTTTATTGCGATCCTCTTGCACTTATAATGCCTTTGAGACATTATTCTGAAAGCTTAGGAAATTCATAAAACAAAAAGAAAGAGAACAAGAAACATTAGATAAAATCTAAATAAATATTAAAGAATGAAGATCAGCCAGTAGGTTTAATATAATGCAATATTCTCTTTTGCAGAGAAATATTTATTTTGATTGATAACCATTTTTTTTATCAAGACACTATCCATTAGGAATTTTTCAATATATGAGAGAACTTAATTCATCAAACTATAATGAAAACTACAATGATATAAAATTGATACAAATGATAATTTTAAGCAGAACAAGGGAGCATTTAAAAAAAAGCAGGGAAGAAAATCATTTTATATTCTTCCTCTTCTAAAAAAAATAATAATCTGATTTAATTGGAAGTTGGGACCTCTCTGCTACTGTTGACTTTTAGGTTTTCCAATGTTCGAACTGAACTGTTTTTTATGCCTTTTGTTTATCAATGGATTTTGTTACTAAATAAAGCAGATAGGAGAAGTAAGAGGAATAATACAATTGTTTTGAAGTTATTTTGTGTTATGCTTCCCTAAGATGCAGAAATCTTGGTACAACTCAATGTATAATTATACATTATTTTGTATCTAATATAACATTAGTATAGATGACAATATTCTCTTAGTAAATTAAATCAAATATTTATTATGGTCATAGAACAGCATAAGGAGGGCGGGGTACAATCAATTAGGAATTTGGAAAAAGCTTAAAGATATTAAAAAGTATACATCCAAACAAAAGTCTAAAAAGAATCTAAAGGGAGGGGTAGGAACATTAGATGTATATAGAGGAGCAGGAAAGTTAGTATATGGCAAACTAAATTTATCACAGTACAGAGCACTCTTGAATAACAAATTAAATGATCATTGAGACTAGTTCATGACACAGATCATCATCTGATGGATTTTAAGTGCTGCTTTGCAAAATCTGGTGTTGAAAGAAAAATCTTCATCAGGGTCCAGTCCAAGCTGGGAATAAACAACATGGAGACTGCTTTAGAAAGAAGGTTGTAGTTGAAGAAGAGAGCCAGATAGAAAGATGGCTCTGGAAAAAAAACTGACCACATGGAGCAGAGTGGTGGGCTTTTATATCTTCTTGGGCTCTTGAGGTTGTTTCCTGTTCCTTTTTGAGGCTTTGTATTTCCTGTGTCATGTATCTGAGTCTGAGTGTGCCCTTTTGATATTGGTGGGTTAATCCTATTATGTCTCTTGTCCTTAGAATTTGGGTGGGGGTATGCAGATTTTAGATGTCTTTGGAGCTTCCTGGCTCCAATCTTCCTGAATGGATTATTGAATTTGCATTTCTAAAAGCTGGCCTCTACCTAGGGGCTGGGGCAAATTTCTGGGGGCTAGTTTCTGTCTTTTTAAAGATCTTCTCCATTATTCCTTTGGGGAAATATATTCTGCCTTTTTAATATTCCCCAAAACATTTCTTTCTCTGGATTCTTCCCACACTGGCAACTTTATATGTTGTAGCAGGGTTGGTATCTGCAAGTAGCATGGAGATAAAAACAACAGCCCAATCAAGGAACCACCAAGACCACTCCTACTGAGAGCAATACACTGGATCTAATTTTTGTCTCTGGCCAGTGGCAGAATGATCTGGAAATGGGGGAGATAATTATAGAGCCTTTGTCATGGTCAGATCATGCACTCCTTAGGATGGACTTCCGGACTGCTGCCCCTCGCCGCAGGGAGACGGAACCGCCTAGATGGTTCCGTCCCAGGCGCCTGATGGACCCGGAGGGGTTTCAGACAGAGCTTGGGCCATATCCTGAGGAGCTGGGTCACGACTCGGCGGAACATCAGGCTGCGGCCTGGGATGTGGCCGCAGCCGCAGCACTGGACCGAGTCGTGCCGCTGCGGCCTCTGACCCGGCGTAGGTCTCAACTGGCCCCTTGGTTTACCGAGGGGCTGAGAGAGATGAAACGCCGGAAAAGACGCCTAGAGAGC
>NW_015386488.1:35952-38397 GCF_001527695.2 Protobothrops mucrosquamatus
TGGTTATTCCAGCTTGCAGGACTGGCCTAGGGTAATTTTTAGAGGGGTTTTAATTACATTTTAATTGGACAAATGTTTAAATATTTCTTTTAATTAATTTTAAATTTGTATTGTTATTTATGTATTTTAACTGATTGTCAGCCGCCCTGAGTCCGCGAGGAGAAGGGCGGGATATAAATCCAAATATAAATAAATAAAAAAATAAATAAATAAAATACCTAATTTGGTAATGAAATGTTTGCAAGAAAACCACCGAGCTCAGAGAGCACCAAGAAAGCTACAATCTTCCTCTTGCTGCTGCATTCTTATGAGGCCTGTCTTCAGCCTCAGGATGGCATTAAAGACATGTTTTGTAAGATCCCATCTAATCAGAAGTGACCAGCCAGAGATACCTTTGAGATGTTCCCAGACAAGAAGAAATTAATAGCCTACTTCTTCTATTGATTTCTTGCAATTGATTTCTTCTTAAAATAACTAGGATCACAGAGTATCCCTAGCATGCTGACATTTGTGCCTGTACAAATGGTGGCTAAAACTGTATTCAAGAGGCGAGTTTAAAATAATTTATTTAAATTTCAGAGAATTTCTGAAGACTTTCCTGTGTTGAAGACCTTTAAATGTTTCTACCATTAGCTGAACACAATTAGTAGATTTGGAAAGGCAATTAAAAACCCTTTGAAGACCATTTTCATTAACATTTTTTTAAAAAAAACTTTAAGTAACAAATTTTGGATCAAATTGGTGTGCCTGCTTATGCCCTAATACTGTCTTGTTCTGGTTTCAGTTATGTACACACATATGCTATGGAAATATTCTACATTGCTATGGAAGTTAGTAGTTTATTTAAGGTTGAAGATATAACAACAGACAAGGAATGCTAACCTAAACAGAGTCTCTGAAAGAAGCTTGCCTGAGTGGTTTTGCTTTTAACAGGAGCACACACAGAGTAAATAGCCAAAATCCAATCTAAGGGTTTTTTTTCCAAAGGTCAATCTAAGCCAGTCCAAAAACATCATTTCACAAGCAGAATTCACACAATGATCAGATGGTTGTTTCCAACAAAGGAACATAGATCAGGGTTGCCTTTTAAATCAGGCTGCAGTCAGCTGTCTTTTATCTAGAAATTTATGTATTTATTATTTTTTAATCATTATTTTTTATTTTTGTAGGTTGATTGACATGTGTTTGTCCCAAGCATGTTTAAACTTAAAAAGTTATGCTTTAATGTAATGTAACCTGGTCTCTGGTTCAACCATCTGTCTAAAAGTTCTAATATAATTTCTTCTAGTTGACCAGAATCCAGGTTTGCCTCTGGATTTTTCAAAGCCTACAGCCCTATCTGAATGCAAGCAGCAATGTTTACATTTGAACTCGGAGCTATCTGGCTCCGAGCTATTCAGGGTGAAAGTTGCCTAGCTCAAGTTAAACATTTGCTTCCCAACTCTTGAAAGTATGTAGCTGAATTTAGAATGCTGATCTACTGGGTTGCACTTGGGTATTATATATAACAAGGAATTGACTTTCAAAAGAAATGCATATTTCAGTGAAACCTACCATTTGCATTTACACAATGTGCTAAACTTTGTTCCTTTTTCTATTAATTTTTCTGTGGCTTTATTTGTCAGTCCAGAATATTTAGATCATTTGTGGTTCAACATTTTGTGCAAATTGAGAAAATGAGTTAATTCTTTAGCCAGATGCTGGACCAATACAGCCTTTGCTTCACCAACAACTTTAGGGTATTATGAAACCATACTGGAACTATGGTGTATCAGCATATTTTAGGGTTTCTGTTAGAGAATTTAATTTTTCTGTTGGTAAAAAAAAATCAGAAGCTCTCACAGTTGACTGCATTTAGCTGATTCAAATAAACTCTTTATATTCATATAAAAATATTTACAATACCATACATTCTTCTTTACAGCAACAGCACAATGAATACTTCTTACAGCAGAGACAGACCTGAGACTGAGACTGAAACTGAAACAAACAAAATCCAGCTTCTAAATCAATATCTTTTGCACAAACTCAGTAGCATTTTCTTCACATTGGCTGACTGAGTTACCACATGACTCTTCCTGCTCATGAATATTCCAACACTCCTCCCTTCATGACAGGAAGAGACATCAGACCTATTGACTCAATACATTTTCCATAGTGAATACCACCCAATGGTTTAGTCATCATGTCTGCCAAATTATCCTCAGAAGAACAGTGATGTAAACTAATCAATTTTCCTTTTACAGTTTCCCTGACATTACAATACTTAATGTCTACATGTTTACTTCTGTTCTTCACCCTGTCACCAGTTGCCATTTTTATACAGGCAGCATTGTCTTCAAATACCTTTACAGATTCTTTTACATTAATATTTAAATCTTGCAACAACTGTACATACCATGTTACTTCAGAACACAATTCAGATAAAGCAATAAACTCTGCTTC
>NW_015386488.1:41978-44684 GCF_001527695.2 Protobothrops mucrosquamatus
ACTTCTGTTCTTCACCCTGTCACCAGTTGCCATTTTTATACAGGCAGCATTGTCTTCAAATACCTTTACAGATTCTTTTACATTAATATTTAAATCTTGCAACAACTGTACATACCATGTTACTTCAGAACACAATTCAGATAAAGCAATAAACTCTGCTTCCGCTGTTGAAATAGCAACAGTTGTTTGTTTTCTGGACATCCATCCAATCAGAGTCCCTCCAAACAATATTATAATCCCAGAATTTGATTTCCTTGTGTTTATGTCATTTGCATAGTCACTATCAACATAACACTTTAATTTCAATTCCTCAGTAATCTGTATTTGAAGACCCAAATTTATGGTTCCCTTTAAATATCTGAGAACCCTCTTTACACCCATCCAATGTAACTTTGTAGGTGCAGCAGTAAAACGACTTAAAATGCTTACTGCGCAAGCTATGTCTGGTCTGGACCACCGTGATCGATATAACAAACTCCCTATTGCTGAGTGATATATCTCTTGATCACAGGTTTCACCTTTGTCCACACTTAAACTATTATAAAAATCCATACTTATGGGTGTGGGAGCAGTATTGCAATCTTTCATATTACACTTCTCCAATAACTGCTCAATTTTTCTCCTTTGACTGAGAATATAACCACCTTTTTCATTTTTCTGTATCTCTACACAGAGATAATTTTTTATTTCTCCCAAATTCTTTAATTGTGAAAAACCTTGTGCCACTAACCTGGCCTTATACTGTACATCATTATTTGGCAATACCTTTTTCTTATATACCCACTTACAACCTACAGCTTTGGTTCCCTGTGGCAAAGTCACTGATTTAAATACTTCATGGTCTCCCATGGATTTCATCTCTTTATCCATGGCCTCCTTCCATCTTTTTTGTTCAGCTTTTGGTAATGCCAACACCTTTTTATAACTTCTTGGCTCATACCACACATTGCAAACCTTTACCTTGCTGGCAGAATATATGTCAGGCAGAATTCCTTTATTACATCGCTCCGACCTACGTGGTATTAATTGCTCCTGTGTCTCAAGTCTTTCTGGCTTCATGTCTNATTCTCAAATGTGCCAGTGATGGCTTTCTCCCATATAGAATGGCATATGGAGTATTATTAATGGAGGAACTCCACAGCCTGTTAACTATATAATTGGCAGTCAATATGGCTTCTCCCCAATATGACCTGCTCATACCAGAATCCTCTAACAATGAATCTTTCATTGTTTGCAAAACACCATTCCTTCTTTCAGCTACACTGTTCTCTGCTGCTGAGTAAGGATTTGTATGTCTGTGTCTTATCCCCAACTGCCCCAACCATTGTTGGAATTTAGTTGACATAAATTCAATACCTCTGTCAGTTTGCAACTGACACACTTGTTGTCTGTACCTTCTCTCTACAAAACTTACCCACTGTTTGAATTGTTGTAGTACCTCTGTCTTATCTCTAAGCAAGTAACAAAAACTATATCTGCTATAATCATCAACAATTACTAGTGCATACTTTGCTCCTCCCAAACTGGCTTGCATAGGACCCACCAGATCTGCATGGGCCAGCTCTAGAGCTCTTTTTGTTTGTCTTGTGCTATATTTATTAACTGGGAATGCCTTTGACTTCGATGCTTTGCATACTGCACAGTCCAAATATGTTTTGCATCCCTTCAAATTTAGCCCTTCTGCAAACTCTTGTATTTGCTGCAAAACTTTAAAGCTTGCATGACCAAGTCTTCTATATAGAAGATGAACGCATGAATCATGCTCTGCAACATTCTTAAATATATGGGAACATTGAACCTTTTGTCCCTGCAATATATATATATTATCTTCCTTTATGCCTTCTGCACAAATATTCCCATTCCTTTTGATGAGACACTTCCCATTTACAAAAATGATCTCAAAACCTTGTTTGTCTAAATTAGACACACTTAACAAATTATGTTCCATCTCAGGTACAGAAAGCACATTGGTAAACTTTGATTCCAAATATGGAATTTCTACATTGCCTTTTCTGATGACTTTTGCTTTCTGGCTATTTGCCAAAGCCACAGCTTCTTGTGCTACTGGAACAAACCTGCAAAATAATTCAGAGTGATTAACAATTGTTTGACTTGCCCCACTATCTATTAGCCACTTGTCTCTGTTGTTGCTATAGCAAACTTTTGCAACACCAAAATGTTCCTTTTGCAAATTAGTCTTCTTTGCATGCACAAATGTCTTGTTCTGCAAATTGTTCCTCTGCAAACAGTTCCTTTTCAGATGTGTTCTTGCTCCACAAATGTAGCAATTCTTTTCTTGCAAAACTCTCTGTTTGCAAAATCTCCCTTTTGTTGCAACTTGGTCCCATCTGTTCCTTGCTTCTCCGGAGACTTGCAGTCTGGACCCCCTCCTCAGGAATTTCTCCTCCTCGTGGCTACTCCTGAAATTGTGCTTTTCTTCTTCATTAAGCAAACATGCCTTTAAAGCCTCAAAATTTAAGTCTTTCTCTTCTTTACACTCAAATATAGCAGAAACTGTGTCCCAGGTTTTATCTAAACTGTTCAACACCAATAAAACCTTCTGTGACTCAGGAAATTTAATCCCACGTTGTTCTAAGTCCAAAAATAAACTTTGCATTTTATTTAAATGCTGTTCCACAGATTCACCTGGTTGCAAACAGGCTCTGTAAAGTTTTCTTGACAATTGCACTATATTGCATGCAGAAA
>NW_015386488.1:45667-56179 GCF_001527695.2 Protobothrops mucrosquamatus
ATCCATGGCCTCCTTCCATCTTTTTTGTTCAGCTTTTGGTAATGCCAACACCTTTTTATAACTTCTTGGCTCATACCACACATTGCAAACCTTTACCTTGCTGGCAGAATATATGTCAGGCAGAATTCCTTTATTACATCGCTCCGACCTACGTGGTATTAATTGCTCCTGTGTCTCAAGTCTTTCTGGCTTCATGTCTCCTCCCTGAACATTGACATCTTCAATAATCATTTTTCCATCATTAGATGATGGAACAACAGTTTCTCAGTCTTCCATTCATGGTCCTTTCTAATCCGATCCTCTAGTTTAGTTGAGAAGCATGAAATTTCTTGTTGGGTGATGGCAGTCATTATCATAATTTAATCCTTTCTTCCTTGTAAGATATGCAGTCAAACAGATTAGAAATTTTCATGTCATTATCAGCATCGAGCAGGAGGAGTAAGTAAATCTCTATTAGGCACCTAACATTCCTATTTTCTGAGATCATACATCTTAAGTACTAAGTTGCCTAAGCAGAAATGAGCTGTAACATCTTCCATAAAACTCATTGCAAGTTGATATGTAATAATCCACTCCGATCTCCATCTTTCCTTCCAAAGAACCCTCTTATAATGTTGAAGATGCTGTCATTTAGTCAAGATAGGGACTTTCTCATGTAAACTCATGATATAGATACTCCTTGATTTATGACCTTCATGGAGCCTACTCATTACAGTTGTAAGTTGTCCTATGGTCATCAAGTGATCATCATGTGATTGACTAAAAAAGTGCCCAAAACTGGCAAAAATGTCACAAATCATGCTCATGTGACCATGGGATGCTGCAACCAATCATAAATTGAGTGGGTTGCCAAGTGCCTGAAATGTGATCATGTGACCTTGGAGGGTGAACAGTACAATATTTTGTGATGTCCACACATGCTTTATAGACTGTAAAGCGCTCTTTCTATTGTAACTCCGAACAGTCATTAAACATCTGGTCATAGGTTGGGAACTCCTGGTACAAGTTGTGAGAGTTCCATGTTTTACCTTGGCCCTTCCTTTTTGAACATGTCATTTAAGGTCATTTAAAAACCTCTTCTCTCTATTCAAAATTTTGTGCAGTGCAATGTTTTTCTCTATCTGTAGAAAAGTCACAGGAAGATTATAGGTCTTAAAAAAAAGACTCTTTGCATTTCAAAAGCCAATCAGAGACTGACATCTTGGATCAAAGTCAAGATGGCTTTCTTGGTTATTGATTTGGCACTTTATGCCTTGGTCTTTTTTCTGTCTCTTGCTCCTGTCTTTTATATAAATAACGGAAGGAAAAAAAGGCTGCAAGTCAACTATGCAGGCTGAAAAATGTTTACCCAGTTTCAAAAAAACAACAACCCAACTCTTGTAATCCTGGAAGCTTAAAGCTTTTCAACCAAAAGAAAAAATATTTAAATTCTATTCTTTTTAAGGACATAAGATTAGACTTGCTGCACGAAGTCACGATCTTGTTGTAGTCCAACTCATCTGGGAGTCAACCAAGTGTATTCCTGAAACTCAGAAACTTGTACTGGAAAATAACTTTTATTTTCCCCACAGTTGCTCTCCAGCAGTTAGTTTCCAATAGATGTTGCCCATGATTCTGGAAATGCCTACACCAAGAGCAGTAGCCATCAATAAATGGATAGTCTATCAATTGGATTTATTTATATACTTAGCCCCTCCTCAATTTATAACTCTGGGTGGCATAGAAAACAGAATTAATTTTTTTTAAAATAAATGCAATGCGAAACCCTCATCAAAATACCCCTGCCCCAGCCTGACACGTTATTGAGGCTGGTGATAAAAACATACACACCCACATCGTATTTGTAAAGAATGCTTTGAAGACAAAATTGGTGGCTCTTGCTATGCTGTTGCTGTAAAAATGCAGCCTGTCACAGTAAACAAAAGGAGCGAGACCAACAAATTGTTTAACTTGGCATCAGATCACTTCATCAAGTCGTTAAGTCTGTATGAGAATCATGCATTTATTCCTCTGTCCCTACAGGATTGGTTCCACTCTCTCAAGATCCATCCATAAATAGGAGGAGCTTGACATGGACAAATAGAAGGTAGGACTGCTAGGTTGCAGGCTTGTCATGTTTCACATTTGTTTAATCCTTAAACCGTGTGCCCCCATCCTGTCTTTGGGGAGTTATAAAGCATACAGCTGCCACCCCTTTCTTGAGATTGACACAATGATTGCATCTTATCTCCTTTTCTCTGAATGTGGAAATAAATTTCCTGGTTAGATGGCAGCGCTGAGTCATTCCAGTCCTCCCCCCCCCCAGGAATTGTACCTCTATCAATTAATTACAGTTGCAAATTATAGGAATTAGCTATCTGGTTGCATCTGTAAATGGTGCACTAAGATAATTAAATCCTGTCATTTGCAGCTTCAAGTTAATTGTAGCTGCAAAAATGTACACACAGTTAATTGCAGGTGTAAATGTACTGGGAAGGACAGAGAGTGTATGTTGAGCCCTCTTAAAAATTCAGGTCACATTTTCTTCCCACAATTAAGGTACAGTCTCAAATTCTTTTGCCCTTAGGGAGGGAAAAACATAGTTTTTGTTTCAGAAAAATATAACTGCCTTTAATGGGAACTGCTTCGCAGATGTCATGAGCAAACAATATCCCAAAGAACAGTTTCTATTCTTTGCATGTCTTCAAAGAAAACCTGGTGCCAGATTCTCTTCCTACCACAATTAAAAGTCATCAGTGTATTATGGAGCAGAAGTTTTTCACTTCAGATTTTGCCTTCTATGTTTTTGTCTCGTGGCAGCAATAGGACCAATTTAAAGAAGAAAAAAAATCACCTGCAATTTTCCTATCAGTTCTTATTCAGTTGAACGAAATGGTATTTGCTTTCAATTTTTTTCCCCAAAGAAGAAAATGATTGTAGGAGAGCTGTGATATCCTTGCATATTCTTTATTTAATGTAAGAACTAAACGCTGGCCAAGGGTTATATGTGAATGGGCTGCAGTTTCTTTTCCATTAAATTGCATGAGAAGGAATGGTTTTTCCTAAACAGTTCTCTCAAAATTATACTGATTGTAATAGAAGTGTAATTAATATTCTATTAGGATGTTTGTTTTCATCAAGCAAAGGACATAACTCAGTGGTTGAATGCTTGCTTTGGATGTGATGGGGGGGGACCCCTGAAATTCAACCCTTGGCATCTCCAGTGAACTTGGAAAAATTCCTGTTTAAATCCTTAGAAATATCTGCAGGTTAATATGAATGGTTTCAGTTGGTATTTTGCATGTATAATCTGTCTTATCTGATTTTTGTGTACAAGAGGGCAAGTCTTTTTAATGACGTGGTATATTTGCACTTATTGAATGCAACTTCCCCTAATAGAACATAGGTGATTTCATAGAATCATAGGGCTGGAAGGGAGAGACAACTGGCTGTTCAGTCTCTTCTTAAAAGCCTCCAGTGATGGAGCATCCACATCTTTCAAAGGCAAGCTGTTCCACTAATTAATTGTTCTCACTGTCAGGAAATTTCTCCTTAATTCCAGGTTGCTTCTCTCTTTGATTAGTTTTCATCCATTGCTTCTTGTTTTGCCTTATGGTGCTTTGGAGAATAAGTTGACCTCCTCTTCTTTGTGGCAGCCCCTCAAATATTGCAACACTGTTATTATGTCACCCTTAGTCCTTCTTTTCACTAGACTAGGCATACCCAATTCCTGCAACCATTCTTCATATGTTTTAGTCTCTAGCTCCCTTTTAGATCTTTTAGACCCCTTTTAGGTCTTTTAGTCCAAGGCAGAAATTTTTATACCATTTTGGACAAACGGGTCTCCAATCTTTTCTTGAAACCCTCCAGCGATGAAGCACGCACAACTCCAATAGGCAAGCTGTTCCATTGATTAATTATTCTCGCTGTCAGACAATTCTTCCTTATTTCCAAGTTGGATCTCCCTCTGATGAGCTTCCACCCATTGCTTCTTATCCTGCCCTCAGGTGCAATGGGGACTAGATCAACCCACTCTTCCCTATGACAGCCCTTCAAGTATTGGAAGACTGATATGTCTCCCCTAAGCCTTCTCTTCATTAGACTAAACATACCTAATTCCCTTAGCTGTTCATCATACGATTTAGCTTCCAGACCCCTTATCATCTTTGTTGTTGTTTTAATTATTTTTATTTTATTAGGTTTTTATGTATTATTATTTATTGTTCACAGGCTGAGAAGTGCAGCACAAATTCAAGATAAGGATGTAGGTGAGTGGTTGGCTGTGCTAAGATCTGCACCTTAGTATGAGATCTGTCAAGTAGAAGAATCTTATCCTGCCCTTCCTTGTCTCCCTTTCTCCTTTCTTTTCTTCCTTGCTGTCTTACTGTTGACACTCCTGCTAATTATAAAGAAATAAAATACAGTACTTTTCAGTGGCTATCTTAATTGTAAAGGCAGAAGGGATAATACCTCACAGTCTCATGAATACAAGAAATGTCTTATATTTCATCTTCTTTTTACTTATTTTTGTCTATCCTGCAGGAAATCTCACTAATAAGCACGTCAAGATAGCATCTCATTATGTTAAGAACCCGAGAAACAGGTAATTTTAATTTCTTTGTACAGTATAATATCAGTGCTTAAATCCTATGCAAACAAGTTCTTTATAGTAGATACTTCAAAGTGATTTTGGAGATGTATGCTCATGGGAGACTGATATTAGTTCATGAATTTCAAGGCATTATTTACTTAGCAAAGAGGACCTCCTGCCCAGATAATGAATCAAAGATGATAACGAATCATTATTTTGGAATTTAAAAAAAAGAACATGGATATCTTTTCCTTTTGTATGTAGTTTTATATCATGAAAAGAAGCACCAAAGCAAGACAGGTGGATTGAAGGGTTAATACAAATATTGCTGGGAGATTTGGGACTCTCCTTGCTTAGGAAAAAAAAAACTTGAATCAATCCTAAATGTGCTTTTTCTAAAAGGCAACTGGATTTTCTTGTGTTTTTTTTCCTTTGAAAATGTTTCTCTTCTCATCCAAGAAACTTCTGGAACTGAAGAAGCTTCCTGGATGAGAAGGGAAACCTTTTCAAAGGGGGAAAAACTTAGGAAAATCCAGTTGTCTTTTCAAAAAAACACCTTTGGGACAACCATAACCTGAATGACCGAGAATCTCCATAGACATTTAACCTCAGTCAATATCTCAAGGAGGATGACTTGGGAATATAGAAGTATTTTCTGAAATGCCGATGGGCTTACAGTATGTCACTGATTTAAAACAAGAGCATTAACCTGGAGACTACAGCAGACTAGGGCTATGTTGAGGACCACACATGTAAAGAATTAGAATAGAATAGAATAGAATAGAATAGAATAGAATAGAATAGAATAGAATAACAACAACAACAACAACAACAACAACAACAACAACAACAACAACAACAACAATAATAATAATAATAATAATAATAATAATAATAATAATAATAATGAAGTTGGAAGGGACCTTGGAGTCATCTAGTCCAACCCCCTGCTCAGGCAGGAAACCCTATACCATTTCAGACAAATGGCTGTCCAGTCTCTTCTTAAAAACTTCCAGTGTTGGAGCATTCACCACTTCTGGAGGCAGGTTGTTCCACTGGTTAATTGTTCTAACTGTCAGGAAGTTTCTCCTTAGTTCTAGGTTGCTTCTCTCCTTGATTAGTTTCCGTCCGTTGCTTCTTGTCCTGCCCTCAGGTGCCTTGGAAAATAGAATAGAATAGAATAGAATAGAATAGAATAGAATAGTCCAGCCCCCCGCTTAAGCAGGAGAACCTACACCATCTCGGACAGGTGATTATCTAGTCTTCTTAAAAATCTCCAGTGACGGAGCAGCCACGATTTCTGGGGGTAAGCTATTCCACTGGTTGATTGTCCTCACTGTCAGGAAGTTTCTCCTTAATTCCAAGTTGCTTCTCTCTTTCTCTTTGATCAGTTTCCAACCATTGTTTCTTGTCCTTCCCTCTAGTGCTCTGGTGAACAACCTGACCCCTTCTGCCTTGTGGCAGAAGATGAGTCCAAGGCCCATTTTAAGGATTTTATTCTCTAAAAATCCCCAAAGAGGTCAAAATATTTGACCCCCGCCTGCCTTGAGTAAGCTTTCAAAGACATAGTATGATTTGATGAACAGTACCTGGCCCCTGGAATCTATCTTTTCTACCTCTTATGTAACTCTGATCTAAACTCTGGATATATTAGAACTATACTATTCTGAGAATACCAAGTGAATATGGCTGTTGTTGTGCCATAGAATGTGTGTGTGAGAGGGGGGGAGGGAGAGGAGAGAGAGAAGAGAAGAGAATTCTTTCTAATCTGCCATCTATTCTGCATTTTTTACCTCTTTCTGAATTAACTTTTGTTTTAAAAAGCAGGGAAAGATTAAGAGAAAATTAGAAAGACTGGAGTGAAATTAAAAATAGTTTCTGGTCTGCAAAAAAGATAATTCCCATTGTTTGAAGAACAAAGATTTAAATCCTTCTATCAATGTCATCTCATAACTAATTTTTCAATGTGTCATGAATCAGTTGTGCAGGTCTTCGGAGTTCAGCATCAATCTTATATTGTTCCTACTGCCTGCTGCCCCAGGAGCTTCCCTTCAGCACAAGCTATTCATGTTTATCTGTTCCATCAATAATTGTGCCACAGTAATTAAAATACAATTGCTCCAGAGTATGGTCTGTGGCAAAGTACTGTGCTCAGCATCTGAGCAAAATAGGTATCTGTTACATACACAACATGAATACCCAGAGAAAGAGAAACCCAGACTGCAGTACAAACAATTTAATTTTCCATTAGTTTGGCACATTCAGTCTACTGATTGCATATGAAATAATGAATTTTATATTGAGTTTTACAAAGGAACTTCAGAAAATTTATTTTAGAGGGAACCTATAGCATGCTGATGATTTTTCTGGAACTATTATTTTGAAATCTAGTTAAAAAAATGGTAAAATTGTATGCTATTTCAGTGACAGCAAGTGCAATTTATATAAACTTTAGAGAAAAGGATACAATTTGTGCAAATTGTGGGTGGGAACTACAACTAGGACAGCAAGCCAAACAGCACTAGGGATTTGACACTATAATTTTCACTGATGTATGGGGAAAATGTTATATTTTTTGAACCAGGGATGTTGTTGGCATCCACTACAAATAATAATTCAGATTTAAGTTGGAGAGCCAGTAAGTGGATCGATATTCTCCTCATCCAAATGGTCATGTGTAATATGTAGGTGCGCCATGACCTCAGGGCATGCTATTCAGGATGGCATTTTATGAAAATACTTCCTAACAGAACTATGAAAATAACAGAAATAACAGCGTAAAAGAGTTGGAAGGCACCTTGGAGGTGTTTCAGTCCAACCCTCTCCTCAAGCAGGAAACCCTTTAATATTTCAGATAAATGCTTGTCCAATCTCTTCCTGAAAACTTCCAATGTTGGAGCACCCACAACTTCTAGATTCAATTTGTTCCACTGATTAATTGTTCTAATTGTCAGGAAATTTCTCCTTAGTTCTAGATTGCTTCTCTTCTTGATTAGTTTCCATCCATTGTTTCTTGTCCTGTCTTCAGGGGATTTGGAGAATAGGTTGACCCCTTCTTCTTTGTGGCAGCCCCTCAAATATTGGAACATTGCTATCATGTCACCCCCTAGTCCTTCTTTTCATTAAACTAGACATATTCATTCCTGCAATTGTTCTTCATATGTTTTACCCTTCAGTCCCCTAATCATCTTCATTGCTCTTCTCTGCACTCTTTCTAAAGCCTCAACTTTTTTTTTATATTGTGGTGACCAAAATTGGATCAAATATTCCAAGTGTGATCTTACCAAAGCATTACAAAGTGCAGTCTACTGCTCTCTTGTATAAAAAAAATAGCAATCCATTAGGATTTTGATCCACCTGGCCTTGGGCATTATGCATAAAGGAGCTGCAAAGTTAATATTTGGACTTCATAGCCCATATTTGGTGGGGAATTCTGAGCATTAAGGTCTACACAGCTGTATATGTGCAGGGCACTGAGAGTGGAGAAGTTACTATGCACCTTAAAATGGGGAGAGAGACATTTGATGCTCTACTCATCATGACAAAAGTGGGCTGGATGACTTTGGGCCACTCACCAGGAGACTGTGAGTTCTAATCCTACCTTAGATATGAAAGCCAGCTGGGTGACCTTGGGCCAATCACCAGGAGACTGAGTTCTAGGCATGAAAGCCAGCTGGATGACCTCACTTACCTCACAATGTTGTTGTAGGGAAAATAGAAGAAGGAGTATTAGCTATGGCAGGAGTTTTTGTTTTAAAAAATATCTATTCAGCACAATATCCTGGGTTATTTTAATATTACTGTCAACCTGGAACTATGTGTAACAATATTTTCTAAAGCATGAGTTGAATAGTCATGATATTCTAATTTTTTGTCCTTTTTTAGCATACAAATGTTTTTTCCATTAATATTTTTGAGTGCTTTTTAAAAACCCAAACAAGTTTTATTAGCCCAGTTTTAAACAAAAACAAAATATGGATTTGATTTAGTTTGCTTAACAAGCAAACAACTACACTAATCAAACATAATTTTATTTTTTATTTTTTTTTAAATGGAGCCATCCAGTAAATCATTTTTTTAACCTGATAATTTGGTAGTATATGTAAAAACAAAACAAACTGCAGACCTGCTAATTTTTAAAATGACTTTATTGATTCTCTGTAGCTAATACAGCAATGTAATAAATCTGACCCTATTTAAAAATAAAAAAAAATGCAGGAGGAAGATGATGAGTCTCAGGAGTACAGTCAGAGCTGTGTGTTCTCAGACAGATATTCCGAGTGACATATTTATTTTTCACAGAGATTTTTCAATGCTCTGTTATGTTTAAAATGTCCAAAACAAAATGAGATTAAACCTCAGCCTCTAGGTAATCAGCTGATGGAGGAGGAGAGACAGCTAAAGATATTGATAATTTATTTTTAGGTTTTGCCCAAAATACCTATTTATTTTAATATTTGTTATTAAGGTTTCTATGCCATTCCATTCTATGCAGGTACTCCTTGACTTATGACTACAAATGGGACCAGAATTTCTGTTACTAAGGAAGATGGTTTCCTTTTGTTTTGTCCTGAGCCTGCAAGAGGCAGGCTCGGGACGTTGCAAGAGTTCCGGGCATTTGCAGAAGCTGCCCGGGACCAGACTGAGCGGCGCCAGCTTTGTGCGCATGCGCAAGGCGGGAAAAGCCCGCCTCATGATTGGTTGAACTTGCCCGGGGATCAGAGGGTATAAATAGAGGCCTGCGTGCCTCTGCTCTGGTTGTTTGTAGAGTGGAGCAAACAATAAAGACTTGTTGGAGATGATTCGTCTCAAGCGCCATTATTCTCCGGACTTAACACTGCCGACGAAGGTGGGATACAGTCTCTACAGCTAAGAAAAGCTAGAAGACTCACCCAAAGAAGTCCGGTAGAGAAACGGCGTGGAAGTCAGCGTTATCCTGCCAGTACGAAATCGCTGGAGGGTGCGTGCGGCTGAAGAAGAAGAAAACTTGATCATCAATCATGGCTAAAGTTGGGCATTTAGCGGAATTCCACGTCTCTCACCCCGAGAGGTGGGAATCTTATGTGGCAAGAGTCGAGACGTATTTTCGCATAAACCAGATTCGAGAGGAAGGCTTAAAGGCTGCAACATTGTTGTGCGTTTGTGGGCAAGACACCTTTGAGATCGCCGAGAGCTTAATCGCCCCAGACTCGCTGGAAACGGTATCATACTTCGACCTCAAGAAAACCTTAAAGGAACACTTCCAGCCCAAGCAATCAGTCATGGCTTGGAGGCACACATTTCAACAGAGAGATCAGCAAGTTGGAGAATCAGCAAAAGACTACATTGCGGCCTTGAGAAGAGCAGCTAAACTGTGCGACTTCAAGGACTTAGAAGAAAGACTGCGCGATCGTTTTGTGTGCGGACTGAGAAACACAGAATTGCAGCAGAGACTGTTCGCCAGGGAAGAGGTTTCCTTCCAAGATGCTCTGCAAGAGGTTTCGGCTGAAGAAGCTGCCGGCGGGGCGGTCAAGAACATGCGGCCTAAGCAAAACGTTCCAGAGACCGCCACTATTCACAAGGAAGACGTGCGCGCGGATTCGTAAGAAGATCCTGAAGAAGAGGTGGTGTCATATGTCTGAGTAACGAAACACTTAAAAGGACTTTCAGGCATGTTTTCTCCTAAAAGCTTTTATTAATGTTAAAGTACATCAGCACGGCATGGAGGAATGCTTAGAACTGCTTCTCTTCCGTGACGCCTAGAATTCCAGACATTGTCCACTCCCTTATTGTAGGGTCATGGTTCACATCTTCCAATCAACTTGAAAGATGTGATTTACTTCCGGTTTCTTTCTCCCGGGCTATCCTTATGCTCCTCCCTCTTTCCTAGTTGCTGGTTTAACTATATATATATATACCAGACAGTTCTGCACATTGTCAAAGCAAGAATATACAGTATTTGC
>NW_015386488.1:58193-76878 GCF_001527695.2 Protobothrops mucrosquamatus
AGCTGAGGCCCAAACTATTGTCACCCATCGTGGAGCTTTCAGGGTGAAGAGGTTACAGTTTGGGGTGAATGTCGCTCCTGGCATTTTTCAGAGTGTAATGGAAAACACCCTGAGGGGTATTCCTGGTGTATGTCCTTACTTTGATGATGTTCTCATCGCAAGTGACTCTCCACAAGTGCTGGCTGAGCGTTTAAAGGCCATTTTGCTTCGTTTCCGGAAAGCAGGTCTTAAACTAAAACAGGACAAATGTAAGATTGGTGTTCAATCCACTGAGTTCTTAGGTTTCAAGATAGATGCACAGGGTATTCACCCGTCTGATGCTAAGCTCAAAGCTATTCAGAAGGCTCCAAGCCCCAAGTCTAGGGGCGAATTGCAAGCCTTTTGGGGTTTATTGAATTTCTATCATGCTTTTCTACCTCACAAAGCTGCTATTGCTGAACCATTGCACAGACTCCTTGACAAGAATGCGTGTTGGCGCTGGACCAAGGTCCATGAGGCCAGTTTCAATGAGGTCAAAGCTTTGCTTACATCCAATGCGGTGTTGGCTCATTTTAATGAGCAGTTGCCAGTGTGCCTGGCTTGCGATGCCTCACCCTACGATGTGGGCGCTGTTCTTAGCCATTTGATGGCTGATGGGACTCAGGTCCCTGTGGCTTACTATTCTAGGACTTTATCTGCTGCTGAGCGCAACTATGCTCAAATTGATAGGGAAGCTTTGGCTCTGGTGGCTGGCATTAAGAAGTTCCATGACTTCATCTATGGCCGCCATTTTACGGTCTTTACGGACCACAAGCCTTTGCTGGGGCTATTTACCACCTCCAAACAAACTCCTCATATCCTATCCCCTCGTATGCTCCATTGGTCCATCTTCCTCTCAGCTTATGACTATTCACTGGTCCACAAGCCTGGTAAGGAAATGGGTCATGCAGATGCTTTGAGTAGGCTGCCATTACCTACTGTGGAGCCTGATCCTGCTCCTGCTGTACACATATTGTCAATTCAGGAGTTGCCTGAATGCCCCCTCAATGCTAGGGATGTGGCTGCTGAAACTGCCACTGACCACACGCTCAAACACGTGCTGTCATGGGTTCTATCTGGGTGGCCTGACAGGTGCCCTGCAGAGGATTTTCAACGTTTTTGGGTCAAGAGGCACGGGTTGTCCACTTTCAATGGCTGCCTCCTCTGGGGATCGAGAGTTGTGATCCCGGCCTCATTGAGGGCTAGAATCTTGATCTCGTTACATGAGGGTCACCCTGGAATTGTAAGGATGAAGGCGCTTGCTCGCACCCATCTGTGGTGGCCTGGCATTAACCGGGCCATCGAGTCTCAAGTACATGGATGTCATACCTGCCAACAGTCCAGGCCGGAAATGCCCCAGGCCCCTGTACACAGGTGGGAGGAAACACACACTCCATGGTCTAGAATACATGTAGATTACACTGGGTCCTTTCAGGGTCAATTCTTCCTGGTTGTTGTTGATAGCCATTCCAAATGGCTGGAGGTCGTGCCTGTGTCTTCTACCACAGCCGCCAAGACTATTCAAGTGTTGAGAAACATTTTTGCTGCACACGGGTTGCCAGATGTTCTAGTGTCGGATAACGGTCCTCAATTTACTTCTACTGAGTTTCAGGGATTTCTCCGGACCAACATGATCCACCACGCTGCTTCGGCTCCCTTCCATCCTTCCACCAACGGTCTGGCTGAACGGATGGTCCGCGTCACCAAGGACGCCCTCAAGAAGCTGACTTACGGCAACTGGCATCACAGGTTGGCTGACTTTCTTTTGGCACATTGTACTACTCCGTGCACTGCCACAGGTAAGTGCCTGGCCGAACTCCACTGGGGTCATCGGCTCGTGACTAAATTGGACAGGCTGCATCCGGAACGTGTAGCTGCACAGGTGTCTCAGCCACACCCACCACGGGTCCTACATGAAGGTGATCCTGTCTGGGCCAGGAATTATGGGCCTGGCCACCTTTGGGTACCGGCTGTGGTCTGCAAAGTCTCGGGGCCTCTGTCTTACGAGGTGTCCCTGACAGACGGCCGCGTGCTTCGCCGCCACATCGATCAATTACGTGTGAGGCGGGACGCGCCTATGGTTCCTTCTCAGTCTCCTCTAGGGGGGGAGGAGGAATGGGAAATGCATTCTGGGATTCAAAATCAACAGCCTACATTGGCTGTGGGAAGGGAAACGGGTACTCAACACCCAACTTCCACAGGTGCTTCAGGTAGCAGTTCTTGGGAAAGAGAGTACATAGACACCCCCACACACACTCCAGCCTGGGAGTCCCACCGGTGGCAGACTAATTATCCACCCCTATCAAGCAATACTCCAGACACGGAGAATACCTGGGAGCATACTCACAACTCACAACATGCAAGAGAGTAGGCAATACAAAAGGGGAACACGTCCCTTGCTGAAAGGGCTCAGAGGAGGATGTCCTCACGCATCAGGGCTAATAGGGAGGCATCCCTAGTCCCTAGCACTACAGAAACGAGCCAGGACACCCGTACTCCCTCAGGAAACACGGGAATGAACTCAGAGGGGTTAGACAACTCCATAGAGGGTAGGTCAACCAGGTTTAGCGACCAACAGGGCCCTGACTGCTCAAATACAGGAGACGGGCTGGAAAGTCAAGCTGAAGTTACTGGTTATTCACAGGGCACTTCACCTAGTGCAAGCAGTAATGGGGATAACAATACAAACTCTCCAGGTCTGAGAAGGTCGCTCAGGGTAAGAGGCCCTCCCAAATACCTAGCCGATTATGTAAGGTGAGCAGGTACATAGCAATAGCTAACCTAAAGGTTCTGGCTGGTTGTCTTTAAAGAAAACAAGGTCGGGGGGTCACTGGATCTGGTTCAAAGGAACAGTGCCACACCTTATACATTGTGTAACATTAACTTATTAGTAATTATATTACCATCTATAGGATGGCGTCCATGTGGGCGCAATCTTATTTCATCCGGGGGGAAGGGGTGTTGTGTCCTGAGCCTGCAAGAGGCAGGCTCGGGACGTTGCAAGAGTCCCGGGCATTTGCAGAAGCTGCCCGGGACCAGACTGAGCGGCGCCGGCCTTGTGCGCATGCGCAAGGCGGGAAAAGCCCGCCTCATCATTGGTTGAACTTGCCCGGGGATCAGAGGGTATAAATAGAGGCCTGCGTGCCTCTGCTCTGGTTGTTCGTAGAGTGGAGCAAACAATAAAGACTTGTTGGAGATGATTCGTCTCAAGCGCCATTATTCTCCGGACTTAACACCTTTCCCTTGGAGTCTGTCCTCCAAGCTGTTCAGCTCCCAGATGTTTCATTACCAAACTAGGAAACACTTTCAGCAAGGATTCTGGGTGAAGTGTCTTGTTTGTTTATATAGGTCCTGGGTGGACTGGTTGAATCACAAACTGACTGAGTCACAAGGATGATTGCATCTCAAGACTGGTTGAATCACAAAATTGATTCTGGTCTTGTGATTTTGTAACTTTCTGACTTCTGACTGGTTGCTGTGAGGCATGGAATTCAGTTGGTGAGGGTGTTGTTGATTCTGTTGTTGGCTGTTGGTTTTGATGGTCTGCTTCTTTATTGGTTCGTTCTCTGGTTCTAAGTCAATGTGTTTGTTGATGGATCCANGATGGATCCATTGGTAGAATGACAGGCTTCGATAAACTCGTATGCCTGATGGGTTTTGGTGTGACCAATGACTGGATTCATCCCAGTCGAAACAGTGTTGTTTGTTGTCAGTGTGGCTGGTGATCAGAGACTTCAGGTCCAGTATTTTGTACTTTATTTAAAAATATATAGGTTGTATTGTACATTAGCCATAATAAGCCATTGTTATATTATTTTGCAAGACATTGTATTGTTTCAGTGATCTCTCACAACTCTTCAGCTCATTAATTTAAAGGCAAGTTGAGTTTTTAATGGAGTCTTTAAATTTATGCCCAGCAAATATCCCAACGTGAATTAGGGAATTATGCTGACAACCTCAACACTGCGGATCTAGTGCTGTTCTGCAGCTGGCTACTGCAATAGAACATATGGAAGCAAGGAGTTCCTATCCTGTTTCTTCCTAACCTTCATGCTGGGAATTGTGCTCAGGAGAAAATATGTCATTGGACAATAGTAAAACTTGACAGTTTTGTACTGCTTCCACCTGTCTGGTAGGTTGCTGAAAATTAAACAGGCAAAAACCACAAAATGAAAAGCTTATAGAGCAGGGAAGAAAGCTTTATGGACTGTACGAACCAGTCCATAGCTTCCTTTTCCTAAATAAATATTTTAAATTTCTTTGGAAATAATCCTGGATCATACTTTACTTAGGACTACTCATGTAAGTCAGTCACTGTGCACCTTGAAGTCAAGATAATCTGTTCATGTAGCATCTCAGGGGTTAGCCAAATACAGAGATGGTTGCCTTAGTTTTAGACCACTGTTATCTCCTGTATGTGATGCTGTCCTTGAAAAATGTAGGGAAATGCAGACAATGCAAAATTCTGCAGCCAAATTCCTTTTTTT
This sequence comes from Protobothrops mucrosquamatus, assembly GCF_001527695.2. Lineage (NCBI taxonomy): Eukaryota > Metazoa > Chordata > Lepidosauria > Squamata > Viperidae > Protobothrops > Protobothrops mucrosquamatus. Next base: position 62,699 of record NW_015386488.1, read on the forward strand.
TGTATATTCAATAGATAACATAACTTGGAAGAAGCTTGTTGGCACATCTACCTAGGGTGATTTTTCCACATTTGTGAAAATGACAGTAGGACAGTTCAGCTTTGTGCCGACATTTGCAATAAAATGTCTTACTATTTTAAAAAAAAAAATCAACTTATTATATATCAAATGTTCATACATGACTGGTTTCTGTGTGTGAAGTGTGATGACAGCACGGAAGAATGAATTATACGTTCAAAAAAATCCATTTACATTGTTCTATTGTGTTTGAATCTCCTACTGGTTAATGTTTCAGGGTTATTTAACTTTTCAGCTTTGCTTTCTTGAAACAGTGATTTGGCTATGAAATGACATCATCGAAATTACATTATTCATAGCTGGCTCTGAATGTAAACAATGACTTTGCTCTAGGTCTGAATGTGGATTGTGGTGCAAATTTCAAATTCCGAAAGGGGATGCTTTTCAGAATGTATTTTTATTTTATTTTTATATGCACTAATTTCATCCAACTTTATTAAAATATTGATTAGCCAACCATATTTTTCAGTGTCGGCATGGCTGTTATTGATCCTACTGACCCTTTTAAAAACAGACTTCATTAAAAAAAAAAAAATCAAGGCAGCCTAGCAATGATTTTGCAAAATGCAACGGCTTTTAGAAGCATCCTGTCCATTTGCTTTCTTCTTTCCCAAACCTGCATACAGAGGAAATATTTTAAAATTTTCCATGTAAAAAATCAATACAAGAAAAGGAGGAACTCAGATGTTCTGAACAGAAGGAGAGAAATACTGTTACTCTTTTCCTATTACCATTAGTCTTCCCCAATAAAGAGAGAGATGATTACTCAGGAGTTGGGGTGCCAAGCAATGCTGACTTTGTCTGTTCAATGTTATCATCCATCATCCATGGCATGAGATTGGCTGGATCTTCACCCTTAAATCAGAGTTAGCTCTATTATAACCAAAGGAACAACTCCACACCTAGGGACCTCTTCCAATCTTCCTCCCTTCTCAAAATATAAGACATAAAACACAGCCAGTCCCATTATAGAGAACATTTATTTATAACTCTAATTACTGTAAGAAGTGAGTCATTTCTAAGGGCAAAATGATTTTTTTTTAAAGTAGCTCTGTCACTGTTAAGGGACAAACAGAAAGAGTTCAAGTTCTGTCTGAAACAGCTTTAACCACCATGAATTTGGATCAAAAAGGCAAACTCTTTGACAGGGCTGTTATTCCTGACATTTTTAAATTACTTTTTTGGGAGACAAGGAAGTGAAGATCTATTTCAGGAGCGCTTTCATTGGCTAAAGGTTATTTATGTGTCGCTTTTCTGAGAAGGGGTCACAGTCATGGGTAATGATGGAAATATAGGCAGGGTTTGTAAGTAGGATTTTTTGTTCCTGCTTATTTTTAAATTTTAGAGGAGGGCTTTTCTTAAAAAAATGTTACATCTAAATTATGATTGCCTATAAATCATAAATTAGTCATGTTAAAAACTCATACATGACATAATATAACATTTGTATCTCTCTATTTGCATTAAAGGATTATGTACACTATTCTGAGGCAAGAAGTTCCAATTAAACTGATTTATTACCAAACATGCCTATGCACAGGAATCTATTCAACTAAAGGTGAGAACTGTCTTGGCATTAGATAAGGGTCAACAGAATTCAAGGAAGGTTAGATTTAGTTCACTTGTGGCTACGTAGAGACACTAGGCTGATTCCTCTTTTGATGCCAACCTCCAGGTTCTGCCATTCTTTTGCCTACAATCTTCTATCTAGAGGTCTTATTTGCATCAGGACTGAAAATTACAAGCAACCTGGTTAAATAGTGAAATCACAAGACATAAAATCAGTTATCCTATTTATCAACTGGGAGACAAACTCTGCACCAAGTAGAAGATCAAACAGGTTCCTGGCAAACCTAGCAGACAATTTTGTTTCCCAAAAAGTAGAGAAGGGAATTAATTCTCACTAACAGAGATGAAATGATAGAAGGTGTTGAAGCCATAGGAACCTTGGGGGAAGTGATCATACAATATTGGAATTCAACATTATGGAAGCACAAGCAATAGAACACAGTCAAACTAGAGTCTTGGACTTCAAGAGAGCTAATTTCAATAAACTTAGAGAGGGCTTGGGAAGGATTCCATGGATGAGAATCCTCAAGGGGAAAACAACTCAAGAAGCTTGAGAAATTTTGAAAAATGAGATAATAAAAGCCCAGTCTAGCACAATACCAACAAAGAGGAAAAATAACAGCTCTCAAAAGAAACCAGCATGGCTGCATAAAGAACTCTCTGACAAATTGAAAGATAAAAAGGACAAGTATAGAAAGTGGAAAGAGGGGCACATAACTAAGTCAGAATATCAGCAAATAGCCCGAGCCTGCAAAGATGAAATGAGGAAACCCAAGGCTCAAAATGAACTAAGGCTTGCGATCAAAGTCAAAAATAACAAAAAAATCTTCTTTCAACATGTAAAAAATAAGAAAAAAGTGAAGGAAATGATTGGACCATTAGTGGGTGAAAGTGGCAAGAAGGTGACAAGCAACAGGGAGAAAGCAGAACTATTTAACTTGTTTTTTTGCATCTGTCTTTACACAAAGGGGAAAAAAAGACCAACCTATCAAAAATAGTGCCATAAAAACAGAATAGAAACACAAGTTAAGATAGGCAAGAAAATGGTAAGTGAGCATCTGTCCAGCCCAGACGAGTTCAAATCACCATGACCAGATGGATTACACCCCAAGGTTCTCAAGGAATTGGCAGATGTGATCTCAGAACCACTGAACTATATTTTTCAAAGATCCTGGAAAACTGGGGAACTACCGAAGGACTGGAAAAGAGCTGATGTAGTTCCCATATTCAAAAAAGGAAAAAAAATGGATCCAGGAAATTACAGACCTATCAGCCTGACCTCAATACCTGGGAAGATTCTGGAAAAGATAATCAAACAACGAATCAGCAAAGACCTAGGCAAACAAAATCACTACTAAAAGCCAACATAGGTTTGTCAAAAACAGATCATGCCAGACAAATCTTATTGCATTCTTTGACCAAATGACAAAATTAGTGGATCAGGGGAATGCTATGGATATAATTTACTTGGACTTCAGTAAGGCATTTGATAAAGTAGATCACAACCTACTACTTGACAAGATAGAAAAATGTGGGGTAGACAGCATCACTACCCGATGGATCTGTAGCTGGCTGACCGGCCATACTCAGTGTGTGGTCCTCAATGGAACTGCATCTACATGGAGGGAAGTGTGTAGTGGGGTGCACCAGGGCTCTGTTCTGGGCCCAGTGCTCTACAACATCTTCATCAACGATTTGGACGAGGGGATAGATGGGGAACTCATCAAGTTTGCAAACGACACCAAGTTGACAGGAATAGCCAACACTCCAAAAGACAGGCTTAAGATACAGAAGGATCTGGACAGACTTGAACACTGGGCACCATCTAACAAAATGAAATTCAATGGTGAAAAAAGCAAGGTTCTACATTTAGGCAAGAAAAACCAAATGCACAGGTATAGTATAGGGCAGTGGTGGCGAACCTATGGCATGGGTGCCAGAGGCGGCACTCAGAGCCCTCTCTGTGGGCACGCACGCCGTCACCCCAGTCCTAGGCCTTCAGCTGGGTTTTATAAAACCTTTTTGCTTTAGGCATGTGCAAAAAAAAAAAAGTTCAATCAGTCAATTTCAACTTCTCGCGGAAAAAAAAAGATCTTGCAGAGTTGGAATTGATTGATTGAACTTTTTAGTCCCACCCAGTCTGCCATTACCACTGCAGCCACACCCACCCAATTGGCCATGCCCACCCAATTGGCCACACCCACCCGGGACTCGACGATGCATAAGTGGGTTTTGGGTTGCAGTTTGGGTTTGCAGTTTGCCATCACTGATATAGGGGGTACCTTGCTCAATAGTAGTAACTGTGAGAGGGACCTCGGAGTCCTAGTGGACAATCACTTAAATATGAGCCAGCAGTTTGCTGCAGTGCCAAAAAGGCCAACACAGTGCTAGGCTGCATTAACACAGGGATAGAATCAAGATCACGTGAAGTGTTAATACCACTTTACAATGCCTTGGTAAGGCCACACTTGGAATACTGCATCCAGTTTTGGTCACCACGATGTAAAAAAAGATGTTGAGACTCTAGAAAGAGTACAGAGAAGAGCAACAAAGATGATTAGGGGACTGGAGGCTAAAGCATATAAGGAACGGTTGCTGGAACTGGGTATGTCTAGTTTAATGAAGAGAAGGACAAGGGGGGACATGATAGCAGTGTTCCAATATCTCAGGGGCTGCCACAAAGAAGAGGGAGTCAAGCTATTTTCCAAAGTGCCTGAAGGCAGGACAAGAAGCAACGGATGGAAACTAATCAAGGAGAGAAGCAACCTAGAACTAAGGAGAAACTTCCTGATAGTTAGAACAATTGACCAGTGGAACAACCTGCCTCCAGAAGCAGTGAATGAAGTTTTTACGAAGAGACTGGACAGCCATTTGTCCGAAATGGTATAGGGTTTCCTACCTGAGCAGGGAGTTGGACTAGATGACCTCCAAGATCCCTTCCAACTTTATTACTATTATTATTATTATTATTATTATTATTATTATTATTATTATTATTATTATTATTATTATTATTATTATTATTATTATTATTATTATTATTAATCAAATCTTTATTATGGTCATAGACCAGAATAAACTATCCATTTTTTCAAGAAGGTTGGTGTCTTAACGTCAACACCAAACTGGCTCTACATGAGCATTTATAACTTCTTGCTTGATTAATATAGGTCTCCATGTATCTGTTGCAAAAATCCATAAGTCGACTTAGATGACAGTAAAGAATTATGGTTTTCTGTATCTCTTTATTATCCTGTCATGGTCCACTTTTGCAGTATATATAGATGGGGGGGTCTAGAACATGAAAAACAAACAAACAAACAAACTTTCAGTTTTATGAAGTTTTTAATTATTGATGTAATGAATCCACTTCTCAGGCTCAAACTATCTTTATTACTCCACTTCAAATATAGGGATAAAAATATAAGAATGTCTTGTTAGAAGTAAATTTTGTTCCATTCAGCTCCAGAATACCTGACAAATTTCAATCATGAATCTTCCAGTCCTACTTAGAGATGTTATACATTGGAATCTCCCTTCAGTATGCAAACATTATCTAATAGTTGTCTACTTCCTTTTTATTGACCTCTTAATCCCAAAATCTGTTATGCAGGCTTCGCTTTGCTGTCCATCAAGGTTAAAACATCTGCATCAGCTAATTTGATTGTGCGTGTTGAAAAGAGGAGGAAGATGAAAGCAAGAATGCCTCCCTCTTTTAGAAGTATTGGCTTCAATCGGGGTCTACCGGAGGCCAGCAAAATGTCCAGACTGGCAAAATTTAAGCATTTCAAGTGTATTAAATTATATGTCATCCTAGATCAGTTCTGCAGCTGAGTATTGATTTTGGTTTTCCAGAGGGATTTTATCTTCATAATCTGTTCATACTCTGGGTAAGAAAGATTGGACCTTAATCAAATGTCAAAAAAGAGATGGAAGAAATATTATCCCATTATTTATATATTTGATACTGGTGAATAGATGTGTAAAACAAAAAAGAAACTAGAGTACTATTATTTTTCAGAATCCTTCCTGTGAATCCATATTACGTTATCTACTAACTTGCACAATGAAGGCAATTCTTATAAAGCGTGTTCTTTCATCAATTCATCAACAGAGACATATCTGAACATTTGTTCATCCTTTACATAAAGACTACAAATGTATCGTTATATTGACTTTTAGTTTTACATTTTCTACTGTCCACTTACTGTTCCTCAGCATGAAAACCACAATGTTTGGGCAGCCATATTCTTTTTATATTTCTTTTGTTGTTGTTGTTGACCTAGATTATTTTCTTCCCTTTCTTGTTTTCTTTCTGTTTTTCTCCTTTCTGAACTTTAGATTTTTTTATCTTTTTTTCTGTTTTTTGTATTAGTTTGTACCTTTTTCATAGTAATGTTTAATAAAATTAAAGAGAGTGCAGAGAAGAGCAACAAAGATGATTATGACACTGGAAGGTAAAACATATGAAGAATCTTTGCAGGAATTAAGTATGCCTAGTTTAATGAAAAGAAGTACTAGGGGTGACATGATAACAGTCTTCCAATCTCTAAGGGGCTGCCACAGAAATGAGGGAGTCAACCTGTTTTCCAAAACACTTGAAGGCAGGACAAGAAGCAATGGAAACTATGGATGGAAACTAATCAAGGAGAGAACCAACCTAAAAATAAGGAGAAATTTCCTTACAGTGAGTGTAATGTATTGGCCACAACTGTTTTAAATCACTTGCTTAATGTCTGACCTACATTGCTGTATTGTTTAACAGTTGCTGTTACTGAAAGCCATACTGGCTGTCTCCAAGCTGATAATGAGGTTTGGGGCGGGAAACTGTTACTTTAAACCTATTGGTTGCCACTTAGAGGCTAACTGTATAAATAGCTGTACAGCAGCCTTTAGGGCTGCTTCTGTTCTGAGTTAATAAACTTGTTGCTGTTTCAGCACTCTGCCTCATTCAATGCCTAAAGATATAACCGAAGATATAACAGTGAGAACAATTAATCAGTGGAACGAGTTGTCTCCAGAAGTTGTGGTGCTCCAAGACTGGAGATTTTTAATAAGAGACTCAACAACCATTTGTCTGGAATGATATAAGATCTCTTGCTTTGAGCAGGGGGTTGGATTAGAAGACTTCCAAAGTCTATTCCAATTCTGTTATTATTCTATTAAAATTACTATTAAAAATAACAAACCACACCAGACGTTCTACAAATACATTAACCCCAGGAGACCCTAGCCAGATGGTGAGGACTTTTTAGGACTGTGGGAGAGAAGTTTCCTGTTCATCAACTTTATTTGATAACACATAGGTCAGTGGTGGCGAATCTATGGCACGGGTGCCAGAGGCGGCACTCGGAGCCCTCTCTGTAGGCACACGTGCCGTTGCTCCAGCCTTGCCTTCCCCCGTGACCCCCTCCTCTGCAGCAGCCCCCCTGAAGGAGAGTTGCCCTCGAGCATGGCCCACACGGAGCAGCGCAGGGCAGGGGGGTGGAGCAGGGGCGGGGCTAGTTTTGGGGCACTCGGTCTCTAAAAGGTTCGCCATCACTGACATAGGTGCTACATTAATACAAAAAAACTTTTGCTGTTAGAATCCCAAATCCATGCTTATTGAGTATCAGTTTAGTATTTCAAGGCTTACCATCTTAAAAGTATTTAAAAATAAAATATCCCATATTTTCACTGATCCCTTGAAATGTTTCTTTTCAGCTCCAAATTCCAGGCATTTGGGGTGAATGTATATTAATGATTTCCAAAATTACACATCAGTATTATACATTATCCTTCATTAGTATGCAATCACCCAGAGATTTCTAAGATCTGCGTTGTTGCACTTGATTTCTTTTTGTTTGCAATGTGCTAAACAGGCAAATGAAACCTCAACCCAAACTCTCTGCCTAAACTTAGTGCTCTATCAGCAGGCAGCCATTGTGGTTCAGTTCTACCTTTCTCTTTCCAAGTTAGAAGATGCCTTATTAAGTAGCCTCCCTGTTGTCTATTTTCATTTCTGCTCTAATCTAGGATGATCTGGAGGAACCAGAGAAATGGGGGGGGGGGCAGTGAAATGAGTCTTGCTATCCCCAAAGGATGAAAAGCACTTATTCCAGGCCTCCACCAGATACATCTTAACCCTAACAAAAACAAGATGGAGCTCACTGTATAAGTAGGAGCCAGCAGTGTGGTACAACTGCTAAAAAGGCCAATGCAGTCCTTAGCTGCTTCAACAGAGGGATAGCATCAAGGTCAGGAGAAGTAATAGTACCGATTTATACCACACTAGTGAGATCACACTTGAAATATTGCATCCAGTTCTGGTTACCATGATACAAAAAAGATGTTGAGGTCCTAGACAGACTGCAGAGAAAGGCAGCAAAGATACTAAGGCAGTGATGGCGAACCTTTTAGAGACCGAGTGCCCAAACTGCAACCCAAAACCCATTTATGCATCGTTGGGTGCCGTGTGGGTGTGGCCCATTGGCTGGGTTTGGCCCATTGGGTGGGTGTGGCCCATTGGGTGGGCATAGCTGCGGTGGTAACAGCAGACTGGGTGGGACTAAAAAGTTTAATCAATCAATTTCAACTTTGCAAGATTTTTTTTTCCCGCAAGAAGTTGAAATTGACTGATTGATTGAACCATTTTTTTTTCTTTTTTTTTGCACATGGTGGCAGAGGCCTAAAGCAAAAAGGTTTTATAAAACCCAGCTGAAGGCCTAGGACTGGGGCAATGGCGCATGTGCCCACAGAGAGGGCTCTGAGTGCCGCCTCTGGCACCCGTGCCATAGGTTCGCCACCACTGTGCTAAGGGGTCTGGAGGCTAAACCATACGATGAACCGTTGAGGGAACTAGGTATGTTCAGTGTAATGAAGAGGAGGCCTAGGGGTGACATGATAGTTGGTTCCTGAGGGGCCGTTGCAAGGAGGAGTGGGCCAACTTATTCTACAAAACACCTGAGCTAGGACAAGAAGCAATGAGTGGAAATTCATTAAAGAGAGATCCAAAAAGACATCTTCAAGAAAAGATTGGAAAACGATTTGTCAAGGGGTCTGGACTAGAGGATCTCCAGGGTCTCTTCCAGCCCTATGATACTATGTTCTGTCAGAGAAGGCCTCAACCCTTATCTGCAGCATACTTTTCTCCCTTGCCAGTCTCAGTTTAGCTCCCGAAAGCAAGCGAGAGCTACAAATGGGTAGTAGAGTAAATAGTTTCACTTTGTTCTTCCATATCATTCCCTTTAGGTCTCCCATGTAACTGGGAGAGATGCGCAATAATAAGGGAGCAGCAAACATGGAAAACAAAATAAAATAAATCTTGTGAGAAGCTGTTAGATCAGTCTTAAAATGACTAAGGAGGAAAGCTGGAGAACTCCTGAAGATTTAGAGCAGGGGTCTTCAAACATGGCCCTTTTATGACTTGTGGACTTCAACTCCCAGAATTCCTCAGCCAGGCATGCTGGCTGAAGAATTCTGGGAGTTGAAGTCCACAAGTCATAAAAGGGCCAAGTTTGAAGACTCCTGATTTAGAGAATCAACTGTTTGGATAGCAAACCAGAAGAGGGAAAAATTAAACAGGGGCATGAGACCCCCCAAAGGATGTAACTATTATAATGCATTGAGAAGAGGTGCTTTGTTCATGCTAACATGCTTTATGAAGCACCTCTTTGGAAGACTTTGCACAATCTTAATATCAAATACTAGAAATCAATCTCAGTGATGGAAGCAGGAGAAGGGGTTTCTTTGAATCAGTAACATAGAACACTTTCGATAATGTTTCTAGTTTTTTTGAAGTAACAAGCAAGAATGTGAAATTTTGATAAGACCTAGTTCAGACAGGCTTAAAGACAAGAATTGTACCAGAAAATTGAACTTTAATAACCTGAAAAATCATTATAACATGAAGAACACGTCTAAATATTCAATTGGTCATTTAACAAGATTACAACCTAGTTGGCATGCTTTCCTATGGTATGGGAAAAATAAAATTCATAAATATGTTCAAAACCACTATATTAGAAATGCATTATTATAACATGGGAAAAAATAAAATGTAAAATATATTTGAAAATTCTAGGATGGCTTTCAACAATGGAAGCATTTGTACATCCAAATTTAGTTAGTCTTGAGAAAATATGGACATATAAAGATATTCTAAACTCTGAAGGGAATTTAAAATCTAAACAAGAGATGGAAAATCAGGGTATTGATCTATCATAGTGGGCATATTTACAAATGCAAGTGAGATATGATAAAGATGTTAAATTGTATGGATTTTATAAAGAGCAGACCTTGTTTGACAGACATTATTAACTTCTGATGAGAAACTAATTATGAAAATGTATAACTTTTTATTGAATTTGAAAATGGAAAATGAACAAGTAAAAGAAACAATGATAACACGGGCAAAGAATTTTGGATACAATATAGACTTAGAGAAATGGCAAAACTTGTGGGAAAGAAATTATAAATTGACAATGTCAACTTCTTACAAAGAAAACTTATATAAAATGTTTTATATATGGCACTTGCCACCAGCAAAAATGTTTAAATGTTTAAAAATATGTCAGATAGATGTTGGAAATGTAATCACAAGTCAGGTACCTATTATCATGTATGGTGGACATGTGTTAAAGCAAAGAGATATTGGACAAAAATACATACTTGGCTAGAAAAGATGTTGGGAAAACATGTAGATTTTAAACCTGAACTTTTTTATTAGGTATAATGCCAGAAAAGCTTGACAAACAAAGTATATAGTTGACTTTACACGTGATAACATGGCAAGAATCATATTTGCACAATATTGGGAAAATGAAGAAATACTACCAGAGGAAGAAATAATTAAAAAAAATACTAGATTGTGCGGAAATGGACAGACTTACTCTGAGGTTGAAAGAAAAAGAAGAAACAGAATACTTTCAAACTTAGGACTTATTTTATCAATGGCTGGAGAAAAGAATAAAGGATTAGGAATTCAATTTGTATTAGTGGATGATAAACTCAGACAACATGTTTGCTGAATAAATACTTTTGAATTGAAAAAAAAATCAGTGGATCAACCTGCCTCCAGAAGTTGTGAATGCTCCAACACTAGAGGTTTTTAAGAAGAGATTCAACAACCATTTGTCTGGAATGATATAAGGTCTCTTGCTTGAGCAGGGGGTTGGACTAGAAGACTTCCAAGGTCCCTTCCAACTCTGTTATTGTTATTTTATTAAAATTACTATTAAAAATAACAAACCACACCAGAAGTCCTACAAATATTGTGCTAGCAATATTATGAGATGCTATGAACTGTTACACAGGACATGTATGATTAGTGGGTATGGTCTCTAGAACAGAGGTCCCCAACCTTTTGGACACCAGGGACTGGTTCCGTGGAGAAAGGTTTTTCCACGGACCGGAGAGTATGTAGTTTTGTGTGCTGCCTGCATCCCAGACCGAGGGTTGGGGACCCCTGATCTAGAAGCTTGATGGCTCAAATGATGCCAGCCAATTGAAGAACACTCAATATATTTGAACTGTACAGATTTCTTCCTTTTCTAAGGATCTTTTCATCTTGTACCTGTGGGAGACCTATCTTCTTACTTATGCATAAATAAAAAGATATTAATCTACCTTTCTGGCTCAGATTCTATTTGGCAAAGGGCACACCGGGCTAAGAACCTTGCTGTGATTAACGGCTAACATTGTCATGCATGGTTAAGAAATAACTTTAAGTAATTCAGAAGATTTGAGGCTTGCACAAGTGTTCGTGAGAGCCATGTCAAAAAAGTCAAATGATGGCCATGACTATACAATCAAAAATTGTACGTGCCCATTCATTCACTCAGCTGGTTAATCATGCCTACATTATTAAAGTTGGCTGTGTTCTATAAAACCCTTAACCACTTATCCTTAGGGCTACATTTATACAATGTCTTTATCTGATTTGGTTTTACAAATGCATACATTTTCTTTTGAACCAACCCCATTTGGTTGGTTCTAAGATGGCGGCGCCTGGATCGGCTGCGGCTGCATTGGCTCTTGAAGATGAAAAGTTTTGGGAGGGATATTAAGGGATATGGGCCACATGATCAGGAAGGTTTTGATGTGTTTGAGCAACGTGGTGGAACTAAGGTAACATACAACTGACAATCTTTGCTGGCATGGCGAGTTTCTAGCTGTTTCAGAACTGTTGGTGAGACCATTAAAAGTCGTTGGCGCTGTTTGAAATTGTTCTGCCAGCAGCAAGATCTGACTGCTAGCCCAGCAATTGATTCTATTGCAAATCAGGGCTGTTTCCAAAGGAGGCAGAGGAGGAGAGGTCCCAGGGCTTATGGGGTGAAGGAACTGGATGAGGCTGTCGGCAGGCCCAGAGGAAGACAGAGAGGCTTTTGGAGGAGTTGGTGGCGGTGGCAGTGTGCTCCAGGGGCAAAAAGAAGCAAGGCCTCTTTAAGGAAAAGGTAGAAGAGACAGGATCAGAAAAAGGAAAGGAGGCAAGGTTGTCGTGCAGGAATACAAGCTAATTTGAGGGCTAATCCACATGGAGCTCCATTTCCATCTGTCCTGTTTGCCATCATTCGCTCTCTAGAGACTAAAATGGATGATCTGAAACTTGAGCTGGCCATGAACAAGGAGTGTATATCGGAGGTGGTGACTCTTTGAGAGCTGTATGCAATGAAATTTCATTTTGATGTATGCCAATTGGTGTACATTCAAAGTGACAATAAAGTTATTATTATTGTTATTGTTATTGTTATTGTTATTGTTATTGTTATTGTTATTGTTATTGTTATTGTTATTGTTATTGTTATTGTTATTGTTATTGTTATTGTTATTGTTATTGTTATTGTTATTGTTATGGATAGTGTATGGTCTCATAAAATCACTTAATAATCAAGTTAATTATATAGGAACACAATCTTTGGCTAGATAGTCAAACATACAAGATACAAAGATGCTGACCCATCTTTGCTCAGCTCCAGATGCTGATTCTTCTCTCTTTCTCTTGCATGTTTATATCTAATACATACACATGCCTGACATGCAATTATTGCTTGTTCTGGAAAGCTTTTGGTTGTCATAAATTGTCTAAGACAACTCCTTGTGGACATCCTCTATCCCAGTGGTTCTCAGCCTTCCTAATGCCATGACCCTTTAATACAGTTCCTCATGTTGTGGTGACCCCCAACCTCCCATCCAGCTGGCTGGGGAGGGGGGGGGGTAGGAAGGCCGCTCTGCTGGCTCCACCCAGCCTGGTTGGAGAAGTGCCATTCCTCTCCCTCTTTCTCTCTTTCTCTCTCTCTTTCCTCTCTCTCTTTCTCTCTTTCCTCTTTCTTTTCTCTCTTTCTCTTTCCTCTCTCTCTTCTCTCTCTTTCCTTTCTCTTTCTCTCTCTCTTTCCTCCCTCTTTCTCTTTCTCTCTTTTCTTTCTCTTTCCTCTTTCTCTCTTTCCTCTCTTTCTCTTTCTCTTTTCTCTCTCTTCTCTTTCTCTCTCTTTCCTCTCTCTCTTGTCTCTCTCCCTCTTTCCTCTCTCTTTCCCTCTTACCTCTTTTTCTCTCTCCTCTCCCATTTCTCTCTCTCCTCTCTCTTTCTCTTTCCTCTTTTTCTCTTTCTCTTTCCTCTCTCTCTTTCTCTCTCTCTCTTTCTCTGTTTCCTCCCTTTCTCTCCTCCCTATCTCTCTTTCTCTCTCTCTCTTACGGCAGCATCGTCGGGGGTCCCCGCCGCCCACGGCCCGGCCTCCGCTGCGTCCTCAGCCGAACGGGCGGGGAGGGGGAGCAAGACGGGAGGCAGAAGCTTCTTTCTCTTGAGAATGGGGGGCTTGGGACACTCAGAGGATCCAAATATGCACACCACCAGGTAGCCCCACACCACCAGGACAATTTTTGTCTGAAAAATCGTTGGTTCTAGATTCAGCCGAGGAAAATTCTTTTAGTTTTTTTTTTTATTGGTCCTCTATGTAGGACTACCTAAATCAGCAAAACCAATACCAGCCAAACAAATAGATAAACTATGAACATCATTTTGTTTTTCACCCATTTAACAAAGCCTCGCCAGGTTAGCTTGTTTAGAGGGCACAGACTAACTTTTAGTCGTACTGGTTCATAAATGAAGGGACCAGACCAGCATCTTGTTTATGGAATACAGGACTAACATTTGGAATTAATTTTGCTGAAGTTCAGCTATATAAATTTGATACAACCATCTGTTTGTAACCCAAGCTCTTCAGTTCTGGCTCTTCTATTAATCATCTTTTTATTACTTTATTACAGTTACAAATGGAACCCCAACAGAAACCATAAGCCATTTTTATTATATACACACAGGCTGAATAATGTGATAAATTGCATTTTTTCTGCCATTAGATGCAGTCAGGGCTTTTTTTCTCGGAGAAAAGGTGGCGGAACTCAAACCTGGCCACGCCCTCATCAAACCCTAGGACCGCCCCTTTAGAGAACAGGAATGCAAGTAAAATTTGGGAGGGGCTATTTCCGGTGTGGGAGGGGCTATTTCCGGTGCGGCCGGCCCGGAAAAAGGTGCCGGAACGCGGTTCCGCCGCGTTCCG
>NW_015386488.1:82436-99740 GCF_001527695.2 Protobothrops mucrosquamatus
TTTCAGACCGACTAATGGCCAAGGCGATGGGGCTATGGTTCCCGGGATTGGGGGAGGGGAGCATTTGACGGAGGGTAGTACCATCACGACTGTGGTTGGGAGAGGCAGATATGGCGGGGGCACAGGGCCGTATCAAATATTGGGAGCACGCCCCCGCTGTGTGCAAGCTGTGGCGTGCTCCGGCCCTCATAGCACCACCGGCGTCTCTGGAGGTCTGGGAATTCAGGGCCTGGGCTTCCGACTGATGTTGTGTAACGCCAGGTCCGTGATGAACAAGGCCCCCCTTATTGCCGACCTGGTCTCAGAGGGGGACTCGGACCTGGCGGGTATTACGGAGACCTGGCTGGGTCAAGAAGGGGGGGTGCCCCTCGTTGAAATGTGCCCGCCAGGTTACCGTGCATTCCATCAGTCGAGAGCCCAGGGTAGGGGTGGGGGGGTGACGGTTATTATTAGGGAGGTCCTGGACCCGAGGGAGACCACTGTGCCGCAGACTGCTGGTTGTGAGTCCTTGGGTGTGAAGTGGGGTCATGGGAGGCAGTGGGGCATGCTGATAGTGTACCTGGCTCCCCGCCACATGTCGGCAGCCCTACCCGAGCTTCTCGGGGTGATCGCCGAGATGGCGGTTGGGACCCCCAAGCTGTTGGTTATGGGGGATTTCAACCTGCCGTCGGTAGGCGAGACGTCTGAGGTGGCTCGGGAGTTCATGGCCTCCATGACGGCCATGGACCTGACCCAAATAATTAGGGACCCTACTCACACCGGAGGACATACGCTGGACTTAGTTTTTGCCTCCGGCCAGTAGTTGAGTGATCATGGATTAGGGGACATAGTGGTTGAGCCCCTGTCATGGTCTGATCACTCGCTCCTTCGACTGGCCTTCCCGACTGCTACACCCCACCACGGGGAGGCGGACCCAGGAGAAATAAGATGGTTCCGCCCCAGGCGCCTGATGGATCCTGAGAGATTCCAGACGGAGCTTGGGCCAATACCTGTGACTCCGACCCACGGCTCGGCGGGGGACCTGGTGGCCGCCTGGAATAGGGCAGCCGGTGGGGCCTTAGACCAGGTTGTGCCACTGCGGCCTCTCCCCCATCGCCGGACCACCTGGGCTCCCTGGTTTTCCGAAGAGCTTAGGGGGATGAAGCGCCGGAAGAGACGCCTAGAGGGTGTTTGGAGGACTACCCGCTCCGAGACCGACCGGACACGGGTAAGGTCACATTTAAGGGCTTACCTAGTGGCGTTGAGGGCAGCGAAGCGTAACTACTTTTCTGCCCTCATCGCGTCTGCGGGAAACCGCCCTCCCGCCCTTTTTTGGGTGTCCCGCTCCCTCCTACATCAGGGGGCACAAGGGGCCCCCTTGCAAGGGCAGGCAGAGGAGTTTGCGAGTTTCCTGCAAGATAAAATCGCTCGGATTCAGGAAGGGCTGACCTCCGAACGGGTTGGTCTGGGCACGATGACGGAGGCGGACCTTGATTCCAATCTATGGGTTGAGTTTGACCCCGTGACTCCAGAAGACATGGACAGAGTCCTGGGGCGACTGAATGCCACCACTTGTTTGTTGGACCCGTGTCCCTCCTGGCTGGTTATGGCCGCCCGGGAGGGTACGCGGGGGTGGCTCCAGGGAGTTGTCAACGCCTCTTTGGACGAGGGATCCCTACCCACCGCCTTGAAAGAGGCGGTGGTGCGGCCCCTCCTCAAGAAGCCCTCCCTGGACCCGGCGATATTGGCCAACTACCGCCCCGTTTCCAACCTTCCCTTCTTGGCAAAGGTTGTTGAGAGTGTGGTGGCATGTCAGTTCTCCTGGCACCTGGAGGAAGCCGTCTATCTAGACCCGCGTCAGTCTGGCTTCCGGCCTGGGCACAGCACAGAAACGGCATTGGTCGCGTTGGTTGATGATCTCTGGAGGGCTCGGGATAGGGGTGATTCCTCTATCCTGGTCCTGTTAGATCTCTCAGCGGCGTTCGATACCATCGACCATGGTATCCTACTGCATCGGCTGGGGGGTTGGGGTTAGGAGGCACTGTTTGGCAGTGGTTCTCCTCCTACCTCTCCAACCGGTCGCAATCGGTGTTGGCAGGGGGGCAGAGGTCGACCGCGAGGCAACTCACCTGTGGAGTTCCGCAGGGGTCGGTCCTCTCGCCCATGCTGTTTAATATCTATATGAAGCTGCTGGGTGAGATCATCCGTGGGTTTGGAGTGGATTTCCATCAGTACGCTGATGATACACAGCTGTACATTTCCATCCCAGACCACCCCAACGATGCCATGGAAATAATGTCCCGGTGTCTGGAAGCTGTGCGGGTCTGGATGGGGAGGAACGGGCTCCAGCTCAACCCATCCAAGACCGAGTGGCTGTGGTTCCTGGCGCCTCGTTTCAGCCAGTTTACTCCATCTTTGGCCATTGGGGGCGAAACACTGGCCCCGGTGGAAAGGACACGCAACTTGGGCGTCCTCCTGGATACCCGGCTGTCGTTAAACGATCATATGACGGCCGTGGCCAGGGGGGCTTTTTATCAGATACGTCTGATATGCCAGTTGCGCCCTTTCCTTGCGCACACTCACTCAGGCCCTCGTCATCTCACGCCTAGACTATTGCAATGCCCTCTACATGGGGCTCCCCTTGGGGAGCATCCGGAGGCTCCAGCTGATCCAGAATGCGGCTGCGCAGGGGATTTTTGGGGCTCCTAGGAGCACCCATGTGACACCTCTCCTGCGCGGGCTGCACTGGTTGCCTGTGGCCTTCCGGGTCCGCTTCAAGGTGTTGGTGACCATCTTTAGAGCACTCCATGGCAGTGGACCAGGTTATCTGCAGGACCGCCTTCTGCCACATACCTCCCTTCGACCAGTCCGCTCCCACAGATTAGGCCTCCTCAGGGTGCCGTTGGCCGGACAATGCCGGCTGGTGACCCCCAGGGGGAGAGCCTTCTCTGTGGCAGCTCCTACCCTATGGAATGAGCTGCCCCCTGACCTCCGTACAATGGNTAAATCTGAAACTTTACAATTTTAAATTGGGTATAATTTTATATTATTATAGTGGGTTTTAGGACAGGACAAATAATTTAATTAGTTTTGAATATTTTTAAATATTATGGTATTGCTGTTTTATTAATGTGCCTGTTCACCGCCCTGAGTCCCGCAAGGGAGAAGGGCGGTATATAAATCAAATAAATTTGAATTTGAAATTTGAATTTAAGCAAGGTGGTTGGTAAGTGAGTTGTGCCTGATTTTATGACCTTTTTGGCCATGGTTGTTAAGCGAATCACCAAGTTAATAAGCAAATCATGCAGTCATTAAGCAAATTCAGCTTCCCCCATTGAGCCAATTGGGAAGGTCACAAACGGCAGTCATATGATATCAGGACTCTGCAACCATTTCTCAAAGGTGCTTTTTCAAGAGGCATTTAGCTGTTTTGTCTTTGAAGACGTTTCGCTTCTCATCCAAGAAGCTTCTTCTGCTCTGACTGGATGGTGGGGAATGGAAGGATTTTTATTCCTTGCAGACAGCTGGTCATTTGCATTCTTTTAGAGAGTCATTGAGGCCACTTGGAGATTTGTCTGTGTCCTCAGCTTCACCTGGGTAGTGCAAATGGGTGTGGAGTCTTCTCGGTTGCCCTATGTCCCTTCACTGTTGAAGACAAGCACCGGCAACCATCGGAAATACACGCCAGTTGTCAAGCACCCACATTTTGATCACATGACCATGGGGATGCTGCAGTGGTTGTAAGTATGAGGACCGGCTATGTCACTTTTTTTCAATGCTGTTGTAACTTCAAACAGTTGCAAAATGAATGGTTCTTAGTAAAGGACTACCTGTAGGTTGATGTCAGCTTCTAGAATTCCCTGCGATGAATTACTATACCTGAGGATTCTACTCCCTAGCTTACCTCTATATTAAAAACCAACACTGAAATCCTTCTCTGAATCTCCATTCATTTAAAGATGATTGCTAGGATCTGGATTGTTATGACATACACTGGACTATTCCCAGGACATTAGAGGCAACCTCTATGTTTTGATGCCAGTCCCTTGTAAACCACTATTCCTATTTTCTCATCTCAGGCTATGCTGTTCTATAGTATTTCTAAGCAAAAAAAGCATCGCAATTTCACAGTGCCAGGGGGCACTGTGATCCAACTTTTATGGCTGCTGTTTGCATGCTGTTCCTGTAAGTTGCTTGCTGTAGCCGTCCATGTGGAAGGTTTATTTCAGACATGCTGTGAGTGAAAAGCTTGTCTGAGCCTTACATGTTTGGCTGCCACTGTGGCACAATGCTTAAGAGATCTCTGGAAATAGCATGTATTAAAATGCCTGCATAGGACTTTTTCTCCTTTTCCTTTCTGATACACAACTCATCCTAATATGAAGTAAGGCTGAACAAAAATGTGCATCTATTAGCAAAACATAATTAGTCCTTTCCAAACAGTCCTGGGCATGCTGTTCTCATATACTCTACCCAGTCTTCACACATTTAATCAGGGCATTCACTGGCCAATTAATGGAATGCACCAAGAATATTTCTTAGGATGGGATAAGAAGTAACAGGTGGGAAGATCATTAAAGAAAGATCCAATGTAGAACTTAGGAGAAAATTCCTGACAGTGTGAACAATTAATCAGTGGAATGGATTATCTCTAGAAGTTCTGAGTGCTCCATCAATGGAGGTTTTCAAGAAGAGATTGGATAACAATTTGTCCAGAATGGTACAGGGACTCCTGCTCAAGCAGGAGCTTGGAGTAGAACACAGGTCGGCAACCTGTGGCTCCGGAGCCGCATATGGCTCTTTGAGCCTTCCCCTGTGGCTCCCAGCCTCCTTTGCCATTTGCAGAGAGAGACAGAGACAGAGAGAGGCACTTGTGCTTCCCTGCTTCTCTCTCTGTCTCTCTCTCTGTGTGTGTGTGTTTGTGTGTGTGCGCATGTGTAGGTGTGTGTAAAAGAGAGTGGACTCACGGTGTTCTCTGACAAGCTGAAAAGCTTTTTGGGAGGGGCTCCTCCCTTTGCTGCATCTCTGCAGGAAGCAGGAAGCAGGAAGCAGGAAGGGCAGGAGAGAGCTAGCTAGCCCAGCTATGCTGACTCAGGAATTCTGAGAGTTGAAGTCCATGAGTCATAAAAGAGCTGAGGTTGCCTACCCCTGTTCTCTTGTTGGAGAACAGCTTGAAGCCAGCTTGCCAGGTGAGCAGAAGATCGGAGAGAGGGAGAGAGAGGGGGGAGAAAGAGAGAGAGAGGGAGAGAGAGAGAGGGAGAGGAAAGAGAGAGAGAGAGAAAGAAAGAGAGTGGGGGAAGAAGATTGGCAGACCAAGGGCAGAAAGAGAGAGAGGGAGGGAGAGAGAGGGAGGGAGAGAGACACACACAGAGAGAGACTCTTTTGACATCTAAAATGAAGATAACACTGCATATATCCTTTTTTACCTTTATTATATTTATATATATATATATATATAAATATAATAAAGGTATAAAAATATAATAATAATAAAGGTAAAAAAGGATATATGTAGTGTTATCTTCATTTTAGATATCAAAAGGATTTTGCGGCTCCCAGTATTTTGTTTTCGGTGGGAAGTGGGTCTAAGTGGCTCTTTGAGTGTTTTGGGTTGCCTACCCCTGGACTAGAAGATCTCCAAGGTCCTTCTGACTCAGTTATTCTGTGTTCTGTGACCAAGAAGTGTACCTGAACAAAAAGTGTATGCTTAGAACATCTTGGTTGTTTTCTTGAAGACATTTCATTACCCAGCTAGGTAACATCATCAATGTTAGAATTCGAGAGGGTTTGCTCTCTGTTTATATACAAGTGGCTTGCTCTGTTGGTGTTTGTGAGAGTGTTCTTAGTGGTTCCATGATTACTGTTTACTGTGTGATTGTCCGATTTGGTAGATGAGATTGATCTAGGAAGCTCACAGTTTCCCAGTTGAAACTATGGTGACTTCTGTCCATATGCTGTGTAATTAAGGAGTTTCCATCATGTCTCCTGACTGCTAGTTGGTGTTCATGGTTGCGCTCTGCTATTCTTCTTCCTGTTTGTTCTACATAGTGGCTCTTGCAGTTTAATTTACCCTTCTTCTAAACAGAAACAAATAATTCCTCCATCTTGAGCAGCTGCTTCATGGAGATACTTCCTCTTAAGAGTAAGGTAAGCAAGGTGCATGAAAGCTCCTGTCAAAAGCAATGAAAGCCAAATGGACACCACCCTCACGGATCCTTACTCATATCAGCTGGATTCTGTGTTAATCATTCAGTTTTCTTTTTAAAAGATTCTGGAGCACTTCCTGACAAAATTGGCTATTAATAAGAGGCAGGAGTGAAATGCACTGGGACAATAAGAAGACTGGGATTTCCAGAAATTGCTTTGTATGTGGCTATTTCAAATTAAGCCGTGTGCGTAAATGAATGCATATTGTATTGTCAACTTCTACAGACTGATTTTTAACTCCCGTCACTTGCTTTAAATTACTCTTTTTCTCTGCATGGCTTTATCTCTGAATAGTTTCTGGAGGATTTTTAGGTTGAGATAAAGAATGAGTGCAGAGAGGCAACAGAAAAAGGAGGGGGAAAAAAGAGCCCACACATATTTTCTTTGCTTGAAAACATGATCTAAAGGATGCCAATTTTATATTTTGTCCATTTTGAATGTAAAGATGCTATTTGCCATCCCTATTAATCAAAACAGAATCAAAAATGGCAGAGAATGCAAATCAGCGGTCAAGCTGTTCAAAGTATTTGTTCCTGGTTGTCACCGTTGGCAAAAATACCACTATTAGAAGATTTCTCTCTGTAAGATTTATCAATATGGATTCCATTACTGTAGTACCAAATGGAATCTTTTAGTATCCATCATTCTCTGGCCAAGAATCCATACAGAGAATTTTTTTTTTTTAAAAAACCCAAGTTTTATTGATTTTCCATTTTTACAAAGCTTCTGGTATTAAGGAAGCAACACGGTGGTTGGGTAATACATAGTCCAATACAAGCTTATCCATACATATATCAGTTTACATCATCAAAAATTTCCTCTCTGTTTCCCTTAGTTATTATACCAAATTCAAATTAATACATTGCTAGTTATGGCTCAATCATTTAAAACATTTATCAACAACGTTTGACTTATATGTCTCCAGATCCTGTTTTTAACTTTTATCTGATTTCAATTACAGTATTCCAGTTGGCTTAATGTCCATAGTATTTAGGTTTCAGATAACCCACGGATCCCTTAGTTCATTACAGAATAATTATCATGTCTAAAATACACTTATTATTTATTCAAATAAGTTCTTAGTTTATTTCATAATCATATTCTACTTCTCATTCTAATATCATCACTTACTCATAAAATAACTTTTATCCTCTGAATCCATCTTCTATATTATCATTCAAAACTATTATTTTAGTAACTAATTTGTTTCCCTTATAGATATAAATCCTGAATATTAAATCAATTAATGTCTTTTAAAATCTCCTTATCCCATTAAGTAAGATTTAAGGCTCTTCCATTAAATGTCACATAAAGAAAACCATTTTTTAAGTAACTCTGGCCTTCCTTTTGTGCCAAACTGGCTTCCATAACAGGGCTTTTAAATCCTCGGGTGGATCTCCCTTCATTCCTGCATATGTCATTTAAATCAAGGGAGACTATCCAGTCATCAGCCTATCAAGGAAGCTAGTCCCTTCATAGTCATTAGATTGTTGGCCTAGTAGTTTGAATCTCCATATTTGGCTTAATATATTTGTCGTGAGTTCAGGTTGGTCTTCTTATTCTGCTTTCAGCTGGTTTAGATGAAAAGTCATATTCAATGTTGTAGTTATTTTTTGGTCATCTGGGTTATCTGAATTCTCAGTGTATTGTGTATGTAAGTCTTCAGTACCTTCCATCTTAATGTTGCTTTCATCAGTTTCTGTTGCTGTTAAAATTGCAGATTCTTTAGATGAAATCAAAGTTTGGGTGTCAGAGTTCTGAATAGATTGTAGCTGGCATTCTTTGAAATCCACTTTAGTGTTGATTCCTTCTTCTGTTGCTTTTTGGGTTGTAAGTTCATCTATTGAAGTCAGGGCTGCATTTTGTAGCTTTAAGGTGGCGTGTATATCTTTCATTCTGGAGTTCATTAGCTCCGTAGCCTCTAAGATTTTTTCAAGTATAGATTTGAAGTTAAGCTTTGGGTGGTATTTCTCCATTTCTGTAGTATTTATGAATAATCCTTTAGTGGAGGCTATTCTTTAATAAAAGTCAATAACTATCCACCTCCACTATAAAGAATTATTTTCACCACCCAGCTGTTTCAAGTTCTTATTTTTTTTGAAAATGTCAAGGACAAATTTTAGTCTCAGAAGTCTCCCAGCCCCAAAACTTTTTTTCACTTGCTATACCAAATTTTGCCACAAGATTTCTCCAGTAACATGCAAAGTTAAGCTTTTATCCTGTTCAAAGAAGGAAGAGAGAAATGTTCCTTTTTTTTCAGCTTAGCAAACAAATAAAGCAATACATTTCTGTAAGAGTAAAGAACTTTAATAATAATAATAATAATAATAATAATAATAATAATAATAATAATAATAATAATAATAATAAAGTTGGAAGGGACCTTGGAGGTCATTGAGTCCAACCCCCTGCTCAGGCAGGAAACCCTACACCATTTCGGACAAATGGCTGTCCAGTCTTTTCTTGAAAACTTCCAGTGTTGAAGCATTCACCGTTGCTTCTTGTTCTGCCCTCAGACAACTATACCATCTGGGAGAAGGAGCTACTGGCCATTAAAGTGGCGTTCAAGGCCTGGAGGCATTATCTGGAAGGGGTGCGACATCAAATCAAGGTCCGGATGGACCATAAGAATTTGGAAAGCCTGCAGACTGCTTGGAAATTGAACCAATGCCAGATCCGGTGGTCTCTCTTCTTTGTGAGGTTCAATTTCCATGTAATGTACATACCCAGCGGTCACAACCAAAGAGCAGATGCTCTGTCCAGGAAGCCCGAATATTCCCGAGCAGAAGACAAGCTTCTGTCCAGGACAGTGCTCCCCATCGAGTCTTTTGCTGAGGTGCGGGAACCGATAGATGTACGTGCTTGGATTCGGGAGGCCCAGCAGCAGGATGGGTGGGTGGCTCAGCGAAAGGAGGAGGTGGGGCCCAATCCCCATGGACAGTCATGGATGGACTCCTCCACTATCGTGACTGGCTCTATGTTCCGGGAGGGCCGCTCAGGGGACTCATCCTCAGCCAGTGTCACGACAATCCGGCGGCGGTGCATTTTGGCTTGTTCAAGACGCTGAACTTGGTCTCCCGTACCTTCTGGTGGCCATGAGTCTGACACGACGTCCAGGCCTACATCACATCCTGTATCCCATGTAGGCAGGCCAAGTCAGCAATGGGGGCCCCGCCCAGACTACTGCAGCCCTTGCCGACACCCAAAAGACCCTGGGGGGGCTGTGTCCATGGACTTCCTGACAGACTTACCCCTGTCTTCTGGATTCATGATGGTGTTCATGGTGGTGGACATGCTGACCAAGATGGCACATTTCATCCCATGCCGTGGCTTGCCATCTGCCCACGCCACCGGTCGTATGTTCATCCAGCAGGTGTTCTGGCTGCACGGCCTCCCTGATAGGGTCGTGTATGATAGAGGGGCCCAGTTCACAGCCCATTTCTGGCAGGGCTTGATGCAAGCATTGGATGTCAAGATCTGCCTCTTGTCTGCACATCATCCCCAACTGACGGAGGGACCGAGAAGGTCATCGGGATCCTCAAGCAATATCTGCACTGCTATGTCAATCAGCAGCAGAACAATTGGGTGGACTATCTGGCGGTGGCTGAGTTCGCATTCAATAACTCGCAGCACACCTCCATGCAGATGACACCGTTCTTCGCCAATGTGGGATATCACCCCCGGTTTTTCCCTCTTTCCCCGCTAGACTCACTGGTACCAACAGCGAATGACTACATGGCAGAGTTACAGGCGATCCATCGATTGGTGTGGCGACAGTTAGAAAAGGCCAAGGCCGACTACAAAAGGTTTGCTGATCGATCGAGGCGGGATACGCCTCCACTAATGGTGGGAGATTGGGTATGGCTATCCACTAGGAACCTACCATCAACCCGGCCAGCCAAGATATTAGACCACCGATATTTAGGATCGTTCCCAATCGAGGCTGTCATCAATCCGGTCGCCTATCGCTTAACTTTGCCACGTTCCCTTCGGGTACATCCGGTCTTTCACCAGTCTCTGTTGGTCCCTGAGCAACCGGCGTGTCCACTTCACTGAGCCGAACCTCCCCCACCGGAACAACGTGATGGAGACAGTGCTCCCGAGTATGAGGTCGCCAGCATTCGGGACTCCCGTTGGGTGAAAGGTCGCTTTCAGTACCTGATTGAATGGAAAGGCTACGGACTGGAGGAGTTCACCTGGGAGGATGCGGCCACCATTCATGCTCCTGCCTTGGTGACTGCCTTTCATGAACAATTCCCATCCCGACTGCATCCAGATCGGCAGACCCAGGGGAAGGGCCCTGCAGTGTGGGATAGTGTCATGATTCCGTGCCAGCCTGTGTTCCCAACAGCTGATTCCGGGGAATCTGAGGAGGAGGAGGTGGAGGGAAGCTCTGATGAGTTACAGGACTCACATTCCAGTGAGGAGCCTG
This sequence comes from Protobothrops mucrosquamatus, assembly GCF_001527695.2. NCBI lineage: Eukaryota > Metazoa > Chordata > Lepidosauria > Squamata > Viperidae > Protobothrops > Protobothrops mucrosquamatus. The sequence continues at coordinate 93,055 of NW_015386488.1, forward strand.
GCCCCTCCAATCGTGTTCAGGATGAGATGCAGCTGTGTGGGAGGATGAGTCAGACTCGGAGGATGCACAGCTGTCGGAAATGAGAGACGCCCGCAAACGAAGACAAGCTAGGAGAGTATACCAGAAAGAGTCAATGAGACAACTCTGGAGAAGGCACTGAGAAGCCACGCCTTGAGGACTGAATTACAAAAGGGGAATGTATGGGTGGTGCTGGTTGCTGAAGACAACCGTTGCAAAGTACTTCATGGGATCATGGACTATTTGGCAGGTTTGTTACCCATATTAAAAGGGGTTTGTTTTCTTCTGAGTCTCCAGCCTATTTTCTCAAAAGGGGTTTTGTCCTTGTGCCTTTAACAAGGACGGCCATAGGCTGGGATAGAACAGGCGCTTTGGAGAATAGCTTGATTCCCCCTTCTTTGTGGCAGCCCCTGAGATATTGGAACACTGCTATCATGTCCCCCCTTGTCCTTCTCTTCATTAAACTAGACATACCCAGTTCCAGCAACCGTTCCTTATATGCTTTAGCCTCCAGTCCCCTAATCATCTTTGTTGCTCTTCTCTGTACTCTTTCTAGAGTTTCAGCATCTTTTTTACATCGTGGTGACCAAAACTGGATGCAGTATTCCAAGTGTGGCCTTACCAAGGCATTGTAAAGTAGTGTTAATACTTCACGTGATCTTGATTCTATCCCAGTGTTAATGCAGCCCAGCACTGAGTTGGCTTTTTTGGCAGCTGCAGCACACTGCTGGATCATATTTAAGTGATTGTCCACTAGGACTCCGAGATCCCTCTGACAGTTACTACTATTGAGCAAGGTACCCCCTATACTATATCTGTACATTTGGTTTTTCTTGCCTAAATGTAGAGCCTTACTTTTTTCACCATTGAATTTCATTTTGTTAGATAGCGCCCAGTGTTCAAGTCTGTCCAGGTCCTCCTGTAGCTTAAGCCTGTCTTCTGGAGTGTTGGCTATTCCTGCCAGCTTGGTGTCATCTGCAAGTTTGATGAGTTCCCCATCTATCCCCTTGTCCAAATCATTGATGAAGATGTTGAAGAGCACTGGACCTAGAACAGAGCCTTGGGGCACACCACTACACACTTCCCTCCATGTAGATGCAGTTCCATTGAGGACCACACACTGAGTGCGGCTGGTCAGCCAGCTACAAATCATCTGGTGGTGATGCTGTCTAACCCACATTTTTCTATCTTCTCAAGTAGTAGGTTGTGGTCTACTTTATCAAATGCTTTACTGAAGTCCAAGTAAATTATATCCACAGCATTCCTCTGATCCACTAATTTTGTCATTTGGTCAAAGAATGCAATAAGATTTGTCTGGCATGATCTGTTTTTGACAAACCCATGTTGGCTTTTAGTAGTGATTTTGTTTGCCTCTAGGTGTTTGCTGATTCGTTGTTTGATTATCTTTTCCAGAATCTTCCCAGGTATTGAGGTCAGGCTGATAGGTCTGTAATTTCCTGGATCCATTTTTTTTCCTTTTTTGAAGATGGGAACTACATCAGCTCTTTTCCAGTCCTCTGGTAGTTCCCCAGTGCTCCAAGATCTTTGAAAAATATAGTTCAGTGGTTCTGAGATCACATCTGCCAATTCCTTGAGAACCTTGGGGTGTAATCCATCTGGTCCTGGTGATTTGAACTCGTCTAGGCTGGACAGGTGCTCACCTATCATTTTCTTGCCTATCTTAACTTGTGTTTCTATACTGTTTTTTATGGCACTATTTTTGATAGGTTGGTCTTTTTTTCCCTTTGTGTAAAGACAGATGCAAAAAATGAGTTAAATAGTTCTGCTTTCTCCCTCTTGCTTGTCACCTTCTTGCCACTTTCACCCACTAATGGATCAATCATTTCCTTCACTTTTTTCTTGTTTTTTACATGTTGAAAGAAGCTTTTATTTTGTTATTTCTGACTTTGGTCGTAAGCCTTACTTCATTATGAGCCTTAGCTTTCCTCACTTCATCTTTGCAGGCTCGGGCTATTTGTTGATAGTTTCCTTCTCTAATTTTTGGGAGACAAAGTTGTCTGCTAGATTTGTCAGGAATCTGTTTGATCTTCCACTTGGTGCAGAGTTTGTCTTCCAGTTGATGTCAGGATAGTTAAAGTCCCCCATTACTATTGTGATTTGCTTCCTACATACCTTAGTTAGCTGGCTAGCAAAAAGTTCATCTATTTCCTCTGTTTGGTTGGGTGGCCTATATTATACACCTATGGCAATGTCATTTTTTCTCCCTTTTATATTGACCCAAATGCATTCAAGACAATTTTCATCATTGTTGTGCTCTATTTCTGTAGAGATGTCGTTATTTCTTATATAGAGAGCAACTCCACCTCTTCTTTTATTTGGTCTGTTTCTTTTAAATAATTTAAATCCCTCTAGCTGTGTGTTCCATTTGTGGGTTTCATCCCACCATGTTTCTGTAATGGCAACAATATCATATCTGCCCTCATTAACCTGAATTTCTAGTTCACCCTGTTTGCTGTTCATACTCTGTGCATTGGTGTATAGACATTTGAGTCCTTTAAGATCAACCCTGTGTTTAGTTTCTACATAACCTGTGTGGTGCCTGAGTTCCCCTATTGTCCTACCACCTATTTGGTTATTGCACTTTGTGTGGCACTCGTTATTGAAAGCTTGATTTTGCTTGACAGCAAGGTTGGTATTCTTGTCCACACACACATCTATATTACATGCACTGATAGCCCTATAGTTTTTAGATTGCTGGGGACAGGGATGTTCTGTATCAATTAACTCACTGTCCCCACTGTTTAGTTTAAATATTCCTCCAGAAAATCTGTGAATTTATAGCCGAGTAACTCAGTCCCTTTCTTTGATGGATGCAAACCATCTCTTTTGTACATTTTTTCATTAGACCAGCTACTGACATTGTGACTAATATATCCAAAGCCTTCCCCTTTACACCACTCTTTTAGCCACATATTGAATTGTGCTATATGCTGGCCTTTTCCATTTTGCTCTTTATACACTGGTAAAACCTCTGAAAAAGTTAGCCTACAGCCTATTTTGCTAAGTTTCTGCCCCAAGCTCTGGAAATCATTCTGCACAGAGAGTACATATTTTTGGGACAGATCGTTAGTGCCAAGATGTACAATAGCCTCCACATCACAGTCCTTGCTGCCATTCTTGGTTATTTTAAAAATGCGCTTCTTGTCCCTACTGGCAGTAGCACCTGGGAGACATCTGACCTCTTTTGAAACCTCTGTGTCCTTTCCTAAATTTACATCCCTTATAATTGAATCACCAACCAGAAGGTGGCTTCTCTTTTTGGATTTCTTTCTGTTCTTGCATGACTGATGTGTAATACCTGATTCGCACTTCTCCCTGTCGAAAACAAGTTCTTCATCTCAGTCCACGATCCCCTGCTTATTTGAGTTATCATCACAAATACCTTTACCTGTCTCCTTAATTTCCCTATTAAGGTCAGCAAGGGCACTGTATCTGTTGTGCAGGGACACAGTGAAAGCTCCCATGGTTGTCCACACTGCCTTTCTCCTGCAGGATCTTTGTGGTAGAGGGGGCTGATAGCGTGAAGGCTCAATAGAGTAGAAGGGCAGAACTGGACACCTAATTTCTGCCTGAAGAGCACAGATTACAGACCATAGATAGATAATCTGTCCTTGTAGACTAGTGATTTGTTTACAGATAGGACAGTTTCTGAGTTTGAAGAGGGTACTGCGAAAAACAGCTGTAAAGCAAGTGTTGCACTATACTAAGCCAGGCATTCTTAGATACAAGGAATCTCAGATGCACTTTCCCTGAATGTACCGCTGCTGTTTATGATTTTTAGTTATATGATTTGCGTGCCGTTAGGTATGCGGGCTGCTACTTTGGTCCTTCCCCCTTCTTTCCAACTCACAGTTTATAGCAATTCCAAGCAAGAAATTCCCAGCAAGAAGCCCAGGTATCCAAAAATTACAAGTCCAAATATTTGGTCATTTAGTCTAGTTGTTCTCTTTTTTTCTTTTCTTTTAGCTTTATATTCCCAAAGTAGGCAGGAGCTGCAGAATTGTGCAGGGGGAAAGGGGTATTTCCAAAGGCTTTTACAGGAAAATAGTTGGGAAGCAGGTCAGGTAAGGTCTCACCCAACTCCTCCAGGTTCCTTTCATCGTGCTTAGTAGTGCTTTGGGCTTTCGGCAGGAACGGCTTAATGATCGGCCATGTTAATGGCCGATCTTTTCTTTGTTGGTCCAAAGGAGCTGCCTTGGATCCAGCAGAAAGGCTGCTACCCTTCTGCGGTCAGTCAAGGGTCCTCCTCAGCAGTGGTCACTCCTCCAGGGCGACTTTCAACCTTTTGCAGGGTCTTCTGGCAGAGAAAAACCGGACGGCAGAGAGAACAGCCTCCTAGTGTGCCCACCGGCGCCACGATTGCAAACCGGAAGGCTGGGAAAATGCATGATGAGACAAAAGTAAATGGATTTATTTCAGACTCTTGTATACAAAACAGCTACATTTTTGTGCACATGTAATAAATGCATAATTTATGGATAGGCACATATGTGAATGTATATGTACACACATATATACAAAGAAAGACATGGACCCATACACAAATACATCTAGCTGAAATATATAAATTCAGTTGGGAAAATTGTAAAAAAAAGAGCAAGTCCCATTTTGGAAACCTGCATTGGGTAAATTCAAATTACATTTCATCAGAAAAAAAATATTAAACAATAATATTTTTTAAAAATGAGCGGGTTGGACTAGAAGACCTCCATAGTCCTTTCCAGTGTTGGTGCTTCAGCACCGGCAGTTTTAAAGAAGAGATTGGACAGTCATTTGTCTGAAATGGTATAAGGTCTCCTTCTTGAGTCTAGACTAATCCTGGTGGGAAGACCCCAAGTTTCCTCCAATTTTGTTATTCTGTAATATTATATTAAAAAGAGACATCAACAATTTGTATTTAAAATCATGTATATTTGGAAAGGTTGCAGACAAAGCCATAAACAAAGTTGCAAATGACAAATTGTGAATATGGCAATCCATCTTTTTAAAAAATCCATTCCAACCCAAAAGTTGTGGAATGCTACCTTCTTAATGTAAATAATAAACCAGCAAGAAGGAAGAGATTCCTCCTTCCACTCGGGAAAGTTTGTAAAACGATCCTCCGAATTTTTTTGGACCAAATTTCAAAACACAAATGGGTTAATGAAGACTTTAAGAAAGTAGCCTATTTTTCTTTCAAAATGTGGTTGAAGTTCAAAAGACTAACATTAATCGTAATGTAACTGTATCAATGAAGGATAATATTTGTAACTCAGGATTGAGCTACAGTACTCAGATCAGCATAGATTAGCTCCAAGGTCAACTTCAGACCAATTATCAAGTAAGCAATTCTCCAATCAAGAAACTATCAAAGAGCCATTAGTAAACAGCCCAACCAAAGAATCCCTAAGACAAGACACCAGAATATAAACTGACAGCAAACAGCACTCTTTACTAGCACTGATGATGTTATCTAGTTAGGGTAATGAAACATCTGCAAGAAAACAAGCAAGATCAGAGAGCACCAAGGACCCCTAATATAACTGTATCCGATTTTTATTTAATTTCAGTAGATCCATCATGCCTTGCCCTAAAGGGAACAGAGTACAGCCCTTTAATTGGGGATGGATGGCTCATTAATTAACATTTAGGAAACCCCTGATTTTGCTTCTACTTTCTGTACATTATACTCATTCCATAGATCTTCCGACCACACCAAGCACTTCAATACTGTCATTCACATGCCAGTTTGTATTTTAATAGTCTCAAAACAAGGCAGATGTTTTGACAAAAGAGGCTGTCAGTGTGCCAAAAATAGATAAAGGGAGAGAATTGGGAGTAGAGAAATTGTAATGGAAGCAAATAGAACCCTGCAGTGATTTGGATTTGAAGCAAAAATATGGATACCTATCTGGAATACCTTAAAGCAATCGTGTTTTTTCCTGGAATCACATGGATGCCTGCCACAGCTGCTTATACCATCCTGGGCAAAGATGCAGATGTTTCAAAGGATTGCAGATTGTTTGGAGAATTCCTTCTTTATTTCCTAAATGAAAGTGTGAGAGAAAGAAGACCAGCATGACAAAGATGTTGGGATGTGCTGGGTTGTCTTGTTCTTTCTTATTTCATAATACTCATGCCTGAAAGAGAACTGAGTCAAACACGACTGGTTTCTTTTTTTTTTTTATTGAAAATTTTATAAAATTTTACAATATAAATCCCCCCCTCCCCCAAACCCAACCCTCCATCCCTCCCCCCCTCACTTCCCAGAGCCAATCACAGGATTAACAATAAAATAATCATAATCTAACTAACATTAATCAACTATTAATCTAACTAATCTATAACTTCCTTTAACTCTCTTTTAAAACAAATATGCAATTATTAAATACCATAATATTAACATAATTTTAAATATTAAAAATAAAACTAAATAACATTATAACTTTTAAACAAAAATAATACTCAGAAATTCATTCAAAAACCAAATGATATTTTTTGTTCCATATTTAAACTCAATATAATCAATCCATCTTCTCCAAACCAATATATATCTTTCTTGTGAGTAATCCTTCACATAAGCGGAAATCTTGGCCATTTCTGCTAAGTTTGAGACTTTAAATACCCAATCTTCTATAGTAGGTAAACATTTCGTTTTCCAAAATTGA
>NW_015386488.1:103424-105630 GCF_001527695.2 Protobothrops mucrosquamatus
AATAGTGCCCATCTAATCGCAAAGGCCTCTTTCTCCAGGATTGCCCATCTCCGCTTGCTCTCAGTAAATTTCTTAGAGGTGTAGGTGCAGGGTTGCAGGATCCCATTTTTGTTCTTTTGCAGTAACACAGCTCCAACTGCCAGAAAGCAGCAGAAATTTGATTATTCTTATCCAAATATTCAATTAAATTAATAATTTGTCTTACATTATATTTCATATATCTTCCAGTTATAAATCTGGACTGGTCACTATGAATCAATTGATGTAACACTTGCATTAATCTATTTGCCAATACTTTTGAAAAAATCTTATAATCCGTATTCAATAATGATATAGGTCTATAATTCTTAGGTTGTGTCAGTTCCTGACCCTCCTTTGGAATTAAAGATATAAAAGCAGTTCTCCATGATGGAGGTACTTCTTCACCCATCAAAATACTATTAAACAATTCCTTTAATGGTCCTATCATTTCCTTAGACAACATCTTATAGTAAATTGCTGTTAATTCATCTGTACCTGGGGTTTTACCAACTTTTAATTGCTTAATTGCCACCTTAATCTCCTCTAATGTGATTAGACAATTCATTTTTTCTTTTTGACTATCTGACAATCTAGGTAAATGCACCTAAATGTATCTATATCCTCATAATGTATATTTTCAGAAGCATATAACTTAGAATAAAAATCCAAGAAAGTCTTTTTAATCAAATTTTGTTGAAATGTCAATTTACCATTATAGTCTATTTTCTCTATAATTCTTGACTTTTGCTTTTTTCTTAAATGATAAGCCATTTAAGGTTTATTTGCATTACAAAATGTGTTGTATTTCATATACCTTAAACTAGTTGCAGTCTGATCAGACGACTGGTTTCTTAACATTTCAGCCCATTTGTGGACAGAAAAATTGGGCAGATGGGTTCTCTGAATTTCTCCAGTGGAGAAAATTTCCTCCAACAAATTTCTCAAGAATAGGACTCGATCTGCACTTTATAATGAGAATAGAAGTCCAATAAAAGACATTCCCATTACAAAGAAGACTTTATATACTCCTTGGTCACCTTATAATTTCTATTACAGAAAATTGTACACATACCTTGATCACTTTGTAATTCGATATGCACACAAACTCTACAATCCACTCATGAACATTGAACTGAAATACTCTTCTCTGGAATCCTTGGTCCTCTTTGAGTTTGGTTGTTTGCTTGTTTGCTTGCAGACATTTCATCACATAAAAAACAAACAAACACACAGAACCCATTGTCTTCAGTGGCCTACACCCAGAGAGGCAGGGATTAACACCAGACAAACAATCTAGCAGAAAACAATACCTAATAATGGTATTACCTTTATACTACCAAGGACGAAACCACATTCCTGCCAATACTGGCAGGGCAAGCTACTATATATAAACAGGAAGAAAACCCATACTCACTCACACTGATGATGTTATCTAGTCAGGTAACAAAACTTCTGCAAGCAAACAACCAAACTCCGAGAACACCAAGGACTCTACAGTTCAATCCTGAGATGTATATATTCTCTTCTATTGGATACTCTTCTCTTTTGAAACAGGTTTCACAATTTTTTTTATCAATCTGATAGAAAACAGATAGGAAAAAATGTAGAAAAAATTATCTGCTATAAATCTATGCAGTAAATATCTGGTCACTGGTCAATTGAGATTAGTATGTCCCAATTCTTAATACAAGAAAGGAGGGATGGTTCAGTAAAAATCAAACTCAGTATTCCAATTGAATGTTTGGGATACTTTGTTCTCTCTCTCTCTCTCTCTCTCTCTCTCTCTCTCTATATATATATATATATATATATATATATATATATATATATATATATATTCATTACACAATAAACTAAAAATAAAAGGTTGTCTCCTAGGTAAATTCATGACTGATAGTACTTAAAAAAGTGAGACCACCAGGAGAATTATGAAACCATAAAAAGGTTTAATAAATATAAAACGCCGAGCTTTCGCCGGGTCCTCCTGGCTTCATCAGGGCAAACTGCCACGAATGTGAGATGTGCTTTATAAGGATGGAATCTTTTGCACACGGCCCTTCGATCGTGTTGTGGGGCCCAACTGCTCCGTCTGCGTTTGAATAATGCAAGTCACGCTGCTGATTGTTTTATTCCTCTTCCTACTAACTGCGCCGTTATCATGGGCTCTTGGTTCCTTACCAATTCC
>NW_015386488.1:112235-116476 GCF_001527695.2 Protobothrops mucrosquamatus
GTAGATGGTGTGTCCTAGGGAGCCATTGGATTTCTTGTAGACTAGGATATCTAGGAAGGGTAGTTGGTTATTGGATTCTATTTCCATGGTGAACTGTATTTTGGGGTGAAGGCTGTTGAGGTGTATGAGGAAGTTGTCCAGTTTTTCTTTCCCATGTGGCCAGATTATAAAGGTGTCATCTACATACCTGAGCCAGAGTATGTAGATGATAGGATCCTAGAATAGTAGGCTACAGGGACTTGTGTCCCATCAGCCTTCAAGTGACTCAACACAGCCCCAATCCCATAAGGGGATGCATCAGGCTATACATACAGGCAAATGCTCATTGAAATGCGCTAGAATCGCATTTGAGGATAGCAAGGCCTTGACCTCTGCAAAACTCCTTTCGTGGACTTTTGTCCACAGCCATGGAGCCTGTTTATCCAAGAGCTGGTGTAATGGCTCAGCCACTGCAGCCTTGTGAGGGAGGAATGAATGGTAAAAGTTTAACAGTCCCAGAAAAGCCTGAAGTTCGCTTTTGGACTTGGGACTTGGGGCCTGCTGAATTGCTTTAAGTTTAGATTCAGCAGGATGGATGCCTTCAGCATCAATACGGAACCCCAGAAACTCTGTGGAAGTGACTCCAATTTTACATTTGTCTTGCTTTAGCTTCAGCCCCGCTTGGCGGAAACACAGCAAGACAGCTCTAAGCCTTTCAGCCAGATTTTCAGATGATTCCCCAGCGATGAGGACATCATCAAAGTATGAGCAAACGCCTGGAATATTGCAGAGCGTTCGCTCCATCACACTCTGGAAGATGCCAGGGGCTACATTAACCCCAAACTGCAGCTTTTTAACTTTAAACGCTCCCCAGTGCATTACAATTGTTTGGGCCTCAGCCGTTACCTCATCAACTGGTAATTGTTGATAGGCCTGAGCCAAGTCAAGTTTAGCAAAAACACAGCCTCCCTTGAGGGAAGTCAGAATGTGGCTCACCACAGGCACCAGGTACGAGTGCTGCTGCAAGGCTTTGTTAAGTGTACACTTATAGTCCGCACAAATTTGGACTTCCCCATTTGCCTTCAGTGGTGTGACTATTGGGGTTTCCCAAGGACTGCTGTCTACGGGCTCTAAGATGCCCTGCTGGAGCAGCTTGTCCAGCTCTGCATTAATCTTATTCTTCAACGCGAAGGGCACCCGTCTGGGCTTAATCCTAATGGGTGTGATGGCTGGGTCTAAATGTAAAGCAATGGGAGGCCCCTTGTACGAGCCAAGCTCTGAACTGAACACATCAGCAAACTCCTTGCAAACTTCTTCAAGGCCTGTCATTTGCAAACTGTGAAGTCCAGTCACTTGGATTCCAAGGGCCTTGAACCAATCGAGTCCAATAAGACTTGTGCGATCACGCCCAACTACCACCACATCTAGCAACCCTTCAAACTTCCTATGCTGTACCTTGAGTGTGGCCTCCCCCTTCACGCTGACTCTGGAATTCTGGAAGTCAGTAGAAATTAAATTTGAAGGTCTGAGTTTAACTCGTAGGCTGCTTCTACAACAAATCTTGTTGAAAGTGCCTTGGGAAATGATCGATAAAGCGGACCCTGTGTACAACTCCATCGATAAGGGAACCCCTTGCAACTTCACGTCAATGTGAAGCTTCTTCCTGAGCAGCCTATGGGCCCCGGTTTTAAAAATGCTTCTATGGGACGTGCAAAAACCCACCCTGTTCTGGCTGGGGACCCTGGTACCTTTCTGAAGCAATTCTTCCAAAGACCGGTCCTTCTGGTGACCCAAACAGACGGAGGCAATGTGGCCTTGCCTACCACATGCCCGGTTATCTTGTCTCTGCGCTCTTGAGGCCTTCTCTCCACTGGCTGCTGTAGTTGGTCCACCTCCATCTCTGGATCCTGTTTGGATTCTTCTCAAGTGACCTCTTGATGGACAGAGATTAAAGTTGGAGGGTTCTTGGCAAGCCGCAAGGCCTTCACAGCTCTGCCCGCTGCTTCTTCTGCTGAAATTTCTCTCAACGCATCTTGGAACAAGACGTCTTCCTTTGCAAAGATCTTCTGCTGCAACTCACGACTTCTCAGTCCACAAACTAAATGATCCCGAAGTCTCTCTTCCAGGTCCTTGAATTCGCATGGCCTAGCTGCTTGTCGTAACGCAGCAATAAAATCCACAGCAGACTCACCAGGCCTCTGGTCCATCTGCTCGAATGCATGTCACCATGCAATCACCGAAAGCTTCAGTTCAAAATGTTCTCTAAGCATTCCTTTCAGCTCAGCATAAGTAATTGATTCCAGTGGTGCTGGGGCGACCAGATTCTCTGCAATATCGAAAGTCTCTTGCCCACAGACACACAGTAGCATAGCAGCTTTAAGATCGTCTTCTCGGATTTGGTTTACCCTGAAGTAGTTCTCCACCCGGGCCACGTAAGAGCTCCAGCGTTCTGGATGAGCTGTCTCAAATTCAGAGAGACGGCCTAGTTTGGACATCGTTACTGCCCGGTAACCTCATCAACGCCTCCTGCTGCAAGGTTTGAGAAGGGGTCCCTTTTGCCGATCTCTCCTCCAGCATTCTCGTACTGGCAGGCAGAGTTGCGATCTTCGGACGCCGAACTTCCCAGCGCTTCAGGCATCTCTTGGTGAGTCAGCCTATCTTCTTTCGTTGTTTCCCTTGCAGCATATCCCACCTTCGTTGCCAATGTTCTGTTTCCAAGTAAAAGGCATTGAGACGAGCAGGAGTAACAAACAGTCTTGTCTTTATTCCATTCACAACAGAACCAAAAAAACAAAATGGTGCAAATTGCTCCAATCAATGCAAGGCATTTCTTCCACCTTGTGCATGCACACAAGGTGGGAGACAGCCTGTCTGGTCCCGGGCATTCATGTGTCTGCCCGGGCCTCTCTGCAGCCTCCTGCACCTGCTGAATGACTCAGCAGGCCCAGGACATAACAGATACCATACTTAATTGTTCACCCTGTCACTGGTCCATTTCTTCCTGCGTGTTGTTATCAACCTTTTGAGATAAACCAATTCAGAAAATAGATATCACAAGAATTACTAGAACTTTATTTTTTTTTGATAGTGAGTACAATAACAGAATTGTGGAGTCCTTGGTGCTCTCTGTGCTTGGTTCTTTTCTTGAAGATGTTTCATTACCCAGCTAGGTAACATCATCAGTGCTAGAGGGTTTTGTGGTTTGCTCTCTATTTATATACAGTGGCTTGCCATGTCAATCTTGGCAGGTATGGCATTTTCTTCTTGGTTGTTCCTTGATTAGGCTGTTGTTTACTATTTGATTGCTTGTCTGAGTTGGCAGTTACTAGATTGGGATACTGTTTACTGCTTGATTGTTGATCCTGATGTCAATCCTTGCTATCTGGATGTTGATTGCTGGCAAGGAAGTATTTTGGTTGTTTTTGTGGGAGAGCCCACGTACTCTGTGAGGGATCCAGAGTGCTCCGTGAGTCCCCTTTTTGGACCCACAAAACCGTGGCAGAAGGAGGAAGTCTCACAAGGAGGCTTCCGGTGTATAGTGCCCAATACAAGGGCGGAGATAGCTTCCCCGGTTGAGAGCTTGCTTGAGGCCTGGTATGGGAATCAACTACCCATTCAGGTAGGTATGGAAAAAGAGATAGGTAAAGAAACTATATGTTAAAAAAAATAGACTTTGCTTAGGGCTTTGCTGGGAAACCAATTTGGCTAAATAAAGGTACTTAAAAGGGAAAATAAGAAATAGTGATTCTCTCTCTCTCTCTATCTCTCTCTCTTCTCTATGCAACTATGTGGTATGTTTAAGATCTGTGCCTTCCCTAATTTGAGCTATCTGAAACTTATGGTGGGAATGACTAGGTTGTGTAAGCGTAAGACTTCTGTTCTCTTGTCTTTGTGTATATATGTTTGTCAAAGTCTGTGTGTGAGAGGTAAATGTGACTGTTAACTGTTTCAAATCCAAAGAAAAAAAGAATTTTAAATTCTGCTAGAAATTCTGCTTAAAATAAGCCACAAAAAGGAAATACCCCACTCTGTCTGGCCAACAAACAGAGTGAAGAAAAAAAAAGTGTTTGTTTGTTTGTTTGTTTTTCTTCTTCCTTTCTCTCTCTGTACTCTTAAGAACAGCCTTAAGTTAGCAGGAGGAATGTTTTAAGTTCATCTGCTAGAAAGATTTCATTCTTGCATTTAATAATATATAATAAAGTTGGAAGGGACCTTGGAGGTCATCTAGTCCAACCCCCTGCTCAGGCAGGAAACCATATACG
>NW_015386488.1:117264-118897 GCF_001527695.2 Protobothrops mucrosquamatus
GTGTTTGTTTGTTTGTTTGTTTTTCTTCTTCCTTTCTCTCTCTGTACTCTTAAGAACAGCCTTAAGTTAGCAGGAGGAATGTTTTAAGTTCATCTGCTAGAAAGATTTCATTCTTGCATTTAATAATATATAATAAAGTTGGAAGGGACCTTGGAGGTCATCTAGTCCAACCCCCTGCTCAGGCAGGAAACCATATACGAACTTTATCAAATGCCTTACTGAAATCCAAGAAAATTATATCCACAGCATTCCTCTAATCCACTAATTTTGTAATTGGGTCAAATAATGCAGTAAGATGGGTCTAGCATGATCTGTTTTTAACAAACCCATGTTGGCTTTTGGTAATGACTTTGTTTGCCTCTAGGTGTTCATTGATTCTTGTTTGATTATCTTTTCCAGAATCTTCCCAGGTATTGAGGTTAGGATAATGGGTTAGTAGTTTTCTGGATCTATTCTTTTTCCTTTTTTTTGAAGAGGGGAACTATATCAGCTCTTTTTCAGTCCTCTGGTAGTTCCCTGGTGCTCCAGGATCTTTGAAAAATATAGTTCAGTGGTTCTGAGATCACATCTACCAGTTCCTTGAGAACTTTGGGTGTAATCCATCTGGTCCTGGTGATTTGAACTCTTCTAGGCTGGATAAGTGCTCACTTACCATTTTCTTGCCTATCTTAACTTGTGTTTCTAATCTTTTTTTAATGGTACTGTTTTTGATAAGTTGGACTGTTTGTTTTTTTATTATTTTTGACTTTGGTCACAAGCCTTAGTTCATTTTGAGCCTTAGCTTTCTTCACCTCATCTTTGCAGGCTCAGACTATTTGCTAATATTCTGCTTTAGATAGGTGCCCCTCTTTCCACTTTTTTATACTGGTCCCTCTTATATGTCAATTTATCAGAGAGTTCTTTATTCAGTATCTGGTTTCTTGTGAGAGCTATTATTTTCCTTCTTTGTTGGCATTGTGCTAGACTGGGTTATTTTTTAAAATTGCCCAAGCTTCTTGTTTTCCCCTTGAAGATTCTCATCCATGGAATCCCTCCCAAGCCCTTTCAAGTTTATTGAAATTAGCTCTCTTAAAGTCCAGGACTCTAGTTTGACTGTGTTCTATTGTCATGTGCTTCCTATGCACCTTAGTTAGCCGACTAGCAGAAAGTTCATCTATTTCCCCTTTCATATTGATCCAAATGCATTCAAGACAGTTTTCATCATTGTTGTGTCCCATTTCTGTAGATATGTAGTTATTTCTTATATATAGAAAAACTCTGCCTCCTTTTATTTGGTCTGTTTCTTTTAAACAATTGCAAACCACTTCTTTTGTACATTGTTTCACTGGAATACCATTTCATGGTTTCCGAAATTGTCATTCCTGATTGGTGAGTTCAAAATTGTCATTTCTGATTTTTTTTGGTCAGTGTCTGTTGTTGGGTTAATCTCCTTCTCAATTCTGTCAAGTCTAATTATCTGTCTATCCTTTTCCTGAAAAATGTGTGTCTATCTACAAGAGCCTTTTGAAGCTCAAGTTTGCTTGTGTAGGGAAATAATTTTCTCAAGTTACTTTTCTTATCCTATCACTTATTGGTGAAGCTACTATGAAACTTTTCTTATCCTAAATATATAAGCATTTCTCAATCTCTAAAA
>NW_015386488.1:120351-133056 GCF_001527695.2 Protobothrops mucrosquamatus
GTTTGGAGCCAGGGATCTCAAGACAAAAGAAGCTCTTAAGAGTCATTAGCCCCATCACCTGGGAAGCAGGATATGATAATGGGATTAAACCACAGATATCAAGGCCTAGAAAAACACTCAGAAATATCCTCAAAGTTCATGCCACAGGAACAGGAAACTATTCCAAGCAGGGCTGGAGGGGGTATAAAAGCCCTTCTACTCATGTGCTCTTCCTCTTTCTTCTCCTCTGCTCCTTCTTGCAAGGACCATCTTTCTTCTGCAATAAACTGTAACCTTCTTCCCAAAGCAGTCGCCATGTTTGCTTATTTATTCCCTGCTTGGATGAACCAGGATGAAGACTTACTTCTAACATTTTCTTTCCCCTTCAGATTTTGGATTGTCTCTTTTGAGCGGTATGTAGATGTTGTTTATCTCTATGTGCCTGTTCATGGCTTATTTGTCTGAGTGAAAAGGGTTAAAAATTTATTCTAAGAGCACTCCTACTCTAATTAAAGTTGGTGGCTGCCTTAAGATCAGAGTCTCCTCTGCTGATATTGTCCAGGCAGCAAAATGAAGGGAACTGATGAGATTACATGGCTGGCTGTCAGTAAGATTCTGCTTCAGTCTATTTCATACATCGCTGGCAAAATGTGTTCTGACATCTCAAATGTTGCATTTCTCCTCAGTGCTTGGCTTTAAGTGGGGCTATTCTTGAGGGGGGTTTGCAGAAGGAGAAAGAAGTAGCACATATCTTTGGTTTGGTAGTAGAAAAATCAGCTAAACATGGTGCTACAGTATATATTATTATTTGGGAGAGAGACATTTTTTTCCTGCTTTGTTGATTTGAGCCATTGTGAGGGCCTCTATGTATTTAGAAAAGCATAGATTTGGAGGGACCATACACTACAATGTTTATTCCATCCTGGAATTCAAATGAAAGCATCCCTGGATTTGGAATAGTAGAGATATTCTGATACAAAAGATGGTCATCATATTAGTACATTTCTGAAGAGGACTATGGAAAGGAATTCAAAGAAAATACTGTATAAAATAGCCATTACAAAAATATCAGCTTAGTCCCAAAAGAACAGAAGAGGTGAGAAAGAAACTCAAGATCACCCCATCTTGATTTTCGTGGATATTACAGGGAAGGAAGAAATATTGTATCAGGATTTCAAGAATCTGTAATTAAAGCCTAACTGTAAAGTACAATTTTATTATTTCTTATGGGGTTTGTTTTCTGACCTGGTCTACCTTCAAGAATTGATAATTCTTTAGCAATCCCCCCCCAATTTTTGCTAGTCTTCATCAACAGTTTTCTCTTTTTCCGTTAAGGGCTAAACTAATGCACTTACCTCAGGTTCAAAACCATTACTTAAGGAATATAAGCAGTTATATCTGATCACTCAGGACATTGAAACATAAACCACCTCATTCCACTGAGTTCAGACAACCTGCAGCCAAAAGGGACATTAGCCAATTTCATCAAGGACATCTTTTATGTGAAATGCCATGATCTACCAAAATAGATTTTGCTATCATATGTGACTTTCATTGCTTTCACCCATTTGCATCTGGAAAAGATTACAAGAATCTTTATGGGAATGATAGACAGGAGAATCTCAAAAGCTACTGTATGTCAACCTATTCTCTAAAGCACCTGAAGGCAGGACGAGAAGCAATGGATAGAAATTAATCAAGGAGAGAAGCAACCTAGAACTAAGGAGAGATTTCTTGACAGTAAGAACAATTAATCAGTGGAATGAGTTGCCTCCAGAAGTTGTGGTGCTCCAACACTGGAGGCTTTTAAAGAAGAGATTAGACAACCATTTGTCTGAAATAGTATAGGGTTTTCTGTTTGAGCAGGGGGTTGGACTAGAAGACCTCCAAGGTACCTTCCAACTCTGTTACTCTGTTATTCTGCCCATATTCTAACCATGGTTTCCCAGGATGTTTCTTGGATGGGCATGCTAGGAAAATGTGGAAGCTTCATTTGATCCAACAAGCTATTTATGTTCTTTCTCCAAAATTCCAAAGCTGTCAGAAGTGTTGCACATCACAATAACATCACTGAAATAGGAAAAACCATTATCAGTGAATTCCCATGTTCATTGGTAGACTGGTTTAAGCTATCTGTCCTCTCTGTATGCTTGACTGACTTCAAATCATGCAGAGAAAAACTCTCCAATTGTTTTTCAGAGCCAGTCTATTCTCTGATGTAAATTTTCCACAAATTCTATTTTGGTTTCCCAAGGATAATTTGATAGTATATAAGGGGCTTTTCCTATCTATCTACAGAACTTGCTTTTAAGAATCAATTTTAAAAGTAGATACATCAGGATGTGGATTTTGTTTTGTTTTATTTTGTTCTGTTGGCACCAGTTTTGCATGCAACCATTTATAAGCCTGTTTTATCCATTGGTATCAAGCTGTCAATTTTAAAAATGCATCAAATTATTTTAAAAAAAGCTAAATGTATTTTAAAACTGTAAGTTTTACCTTAATTGGAGCAATCTAAAATATGTTTTGGGTACCTGCAATCGTTGTTTGAGAGCTGAGATCTGCAGAACAATATTTGGAGTATAAAATCTCAAGGGTCTTAAGTAAACACAGGGAAGTAAAATCAAGTTAGTTCACTTAAAAATATGGATTGAAAGAAGCCCCTAGATATTTTCCCCTACTTTCTGGCAAAGAAAATAAATGAAACACTTGTTCTTCCCAGGACACATCTGTTTTATTCAAGGATGGGACCAGTCATGTGTTTGTAAATTAGTCTAAAAGGAGTCATGGACAAATGTAAGGGACAGCTTACTTGATCTTTTAAAGACAATTTTAAGAAAGGCAGACAAAACCTGAGGCCACCTGTTCAGCACATCCCAGCTGAAGATCTGATTTTTGGCAACCTTATGGTCTTGTACATGTCACTGAATTACAACTCTGTAGATTCCTAGAAAGTCTTACTAGTGGGACATGAAGCTGGGACTCCTAAGTCAGCAACATCTAGAGTATCACAGCTGGATTGCCTTTGATCTACAAGTTTGTCTTTTTGTCAACAAATTCTACTGCTGTTAGCTACAGTATGTTAATAATATTACTAGGACACCTAGTCAACATTCATGCAACATGCTTCATCAGACAAGTTTTTAAAAAATGCAAAACCTTAATTCACACAACATGATAATGCTTAATTTTAAACTTCATTCATTCTGGGGGTGCGGGTTTTAGTATATGGGTGATTCTGAGGCTTCTGCAATTCCAGAAAAATGGGTTAATTCAATTATCATGTTAGGGATGTTGTGTAAACATAGCCCTGGTGATAGAAAACAAGAATTACATCACAACTTTTCAAAGTGTGAACATGAGGCTTCTGCTTCCAGGCAAATCAGCTCCCTAAACAGGATAACCAAACCATAAAGCAGTGGTTCTCAACCTGTGGGTCGGGACCCCATTTGGGGTCGATCGACCATTTCATGGGGATCGCCAACCAAGGCTGTCCACCATTTTTTTTGTCCGCCATTTTTTTTCCCTTTTCCGGCGGGTGCCTTACCTCCCTTGGGCTGGGCCAGCTGGTGGTCAGCCTGCTCTGTCTCTGCCGCTTGCCAGCTACGCCTTGGCCGGTGCAGGGGGCAGAACCACGCATGCGCGGCGCTCCCGGGCAGGGAAAGTCCTCGACTTACGACCGGTTGGGTAGTCCTCGACTTACGACCTGTTTAGTCCTCGACTTACGACCGGTTGGGGTCGCGGCATTAAAAAGGTTG
Source organism: Protobothrops mucrosquamatus (assembly GCF_001527695.2). Classification (NCBI taxonomy): domain Eukaryota; kingdom Metazoa; phylum Chordata; class Lepidosauria; order Squamata; family Viperidae; genus Protobothrops; species Protobothrops mucrosquamatus. The sequence goes on from NW_015386488.1 coordinate 124,089, forward strand.
AGAACCACTGCCATAAAGGAAAAATATGTACAGATTTTTCACATTGGCTGTTTGTATATTTTCTCAGGGTCAACCAGTACAAAGACAATTCCAAGATGTGCTTATCCTTCACTGCTTTTTTTTTTAATCAAACATAGGCAATTAACAATTGGAAGTAGATAAAAGACATTCAGCAAATATCCTGCGATGGATGGGTTGAAGAAAGAACTACATTCTTTTAAGGGATACTTCAGGGAAATATTTTCTCTCATCGTATCATGTTTTCTTCTCCCCAGTGTACTTATTATGTTTTTGATAATTATTTATAGAATGCAATTATCACAAGCCTGAATTCATGCTAAAATTGCACTTGTTAATATTTTTAATATCTTTTTTTCTGATCCATCTTAAAATGCTTCACATCTACAACTGAAATTAACTTTTAACTTGATAATCCTGCTGTAACAAAAACCAGTGCTTAATTAGTTGGTTTTGTGGAAACTCTAATGTGGCTTGATTCATTATCTTAATATGCTAGCCAGCAAATATACTTTTTTTTGGGGGGGGGTAGTTGGGATTACAGGGCCTTGAAGATCAAGGAGCAGGGATGGGTGATGGAACAAGTAGCAGCCAGGAAACTTTAAATGGATGTGCAATACGGGAGAAGGTCTTGTTGATTTTTTAAAATCAGGCATGTCCAACCTTGGCAACTTTAAGTTCGGTGGACTTCAACTCCCAGAATTCTTAAAATCTTAAAGTTGCCAAGGTTGGACATCCCTGTTCTAAACGTTAATGCCTTGTATTGTTTCTTGAAATCCACATAATTGGAAGGTGTACCTAAAATACAAAAGTGGAAGTGATCATAAATAGCTTTTCAATTTTCTCCATTCTGTACATGGGCATAGAGATGGGGATGCGGGGGGGGGGGAAGTAATCAATTTCTCTTAAGTTCTAGTTTTTTATTATTTCAATCAAGGACCCAAAATATACATACACAAAATGAGAATAATGAGCAAGAAATATTACTACAAACAGTCACCTCCATGCAAATTCTGCAGGCAATATAATAATATTTAGAGACATTTAAAAAAATATCTCTGAGTACAGCTAGATTTAAGGTTCCCCTCTAGTTCCAAAGTTATATATTCACTTTAGATCCAATAGATCCCCTCTAGATCACCCCCACATCCATGTATCCCATGTAGATCAAAGGTTCTCTGATTTAGGATGATTTCTCTGAATGCCTCTAGACCAGGGGTCTTCAAACTTGGCCCTTTTATGACTTGTGGACTTCAACTCCCAGAATTCCTCAGCCAGCATGCCTGGCTAAGGAATTCTGGGAGTTGAAGTCCACAAGTCATAAAAGGGCCACGTTTGAAGACCCCTGCTCTAGACCCTTACCCATTTTTCAAGATCAGGATTCTCACTCTTCTGTTGGCAGTAAATAATATGTTTCTAAAGCTAGAAGAATATGAATAAATCAAATATTAAGAATGCACAAATTGACATTGATCCAAAGCTGAGATATTTGTCCATCCTGAGCTACATAGCCATATATAGAACCAAATAAGGAATAAAGTCAAATATGTGAAAGCTATCAAAACAGGACAGGACAATATAATATTTGTCTTTATTTTTCTGAGCTAATAGAAGTGCAGTCTCTCCTAAGTGCACTAAGAAATGTCCAACATATTCTTTCATTATTTCCAAACTGTTCAAAAAACATTCACACCTGGATTCATAAGACGGTGGGTGAAAATTTAGTATTCTTTTCATCTACTGAATAGCAAGCCTTATTAAAATTCACTCCTGAAAAAAAAGAGGAAGCTGATCGATACCTATGATAGTGACACAAACTTTAGTTTTTAATTCTAGTTTTATCACACTCAGCTGCATATACTGGTGAGAATAAGCTCCAGCCTCTTAAATTTAACATGTAATATAACATATCTTCCTTCAGAATCAATGAAGGAGGAAGGAAGGACAATGGCAAAGGATTTTTATGCATTGAAATTGTAACCCGATCCAGTCTACCTTGCTCTTTTGAATTTCTTGAACAATCAGTTTCTCCTGCCACCTTTTTTCTGTCATTCTTGTCAAAAAGATTGTGACTTTCTTATCACTCGGCACTTTGAAACTCACTTCTTTTCAGATAACTCATAACCCACTTTCAGCTCTAGCTTCCTCTTAAGCCCTTAATATTTTCCTATTTGCTTTTTTTTGTTTCACATTTTTAAGAAATGAGGGACAGAGTCTTCCATTTCCAAATATTAAATAGCATAAGTCATTTATTCAGCATGTTAAATCTACATGTTTTCATTCATTAGTCTGTTTGCTACCATTTTTGTATATAGACCAATAGTCCTCAACTTATCACTATAATGGAACTGTTGTATGTCGTGACAGTTGTACAGTAAGTCCAAGCCAACTTTAGGACCTTTATTGCAGCAGTTAAGTGATGTCAGAGCATGCACAGTCTTATTGCACTGAGGTAACCCAGGAGAAAATACAGTAAACAGTGGTTTGTATTAAATGGTAGTTTATATTACAATATCTACAAATATACTAGAAACGAAATACATACACGTGGTGATAATTCAGCAAACTCCAATATACAGCAATTACAGCAGGAAACAGACAAGAGAGAAAGACTCCAGCAAGGCCTTCCCTTTTATACTCAAGCTCTTAAAGGGATACAGACTCCTGCTGAGTCATTCCTAACATTGCATCATTCATCTCACATTATACAAGCTGGTTAGCTTCTAAATCATTACCTTGACAAGTGAACCCATTGTCTGCAATGGAAGCAATGAATTCACAACGAATATTCATTATTATTATTCTCTTAACTCATAATATTAATGACTCAAGAGTTATCAATGAATATTCATTGTTATTCACAATGAATAATGAACAGAAAGAGTAGGGGTGACATGATAGCAGTCTTTCAATATTTGATGGGCTGTCACAGAGAAGAAAGGGGGTCAACCTATTCTTCAAAGCACCTGAAGGCAGGACAAGAAGTAACAGATGAAAACTTACAAGCTGAGATCCAACCTAGAATTAAGGAGAAATTTCCTATCAGTGAGAACAATTAATTAGTGGAATGGCTTGCCTCCAGAAGTTTTGGGTGCTCCATCACTGGAGATTTTAAAGGAGAGATTGGACAGCCATTTGTCCCAAATGGTATAGGGTCTCCTGCCTGAGTAGGGGGTTGTACTAGAAGACCTTCCAAGGTCCCTTCCAACTCTGCTATTCTATTATTCCATTATTCTGATGTTCTATTTCTGCTTGCAGGTCTTTATATTTTGTCATCTTTCCCCCCGCAATTCTTTCTATTCTATTCACTGTCTCCAGGTCCAGTGTAATGTATTGAGGTGAATTACTTGGAAATGTTGAAAAAATGCTCATAAGACTCTGTCAGTTAAGAGCCAGACTTTCTGTCTACATGCTAATTACTTGTGTTAAAAGCGGGAACGAATACTTGAATCCTATTGGCCGCTGTCTAGTTGCTGAGTGTATAAATAGGGGTGGAGCGGCAGTTATCCAGGCTTCTGTTTAAATCTTAAATAAAGAGTTGTTTGTTCACCTGCTGCCTTGTCGATGCCTCATCGAGCACCAAACTTAACAGTGGCGACGAAGGTGGAATGTGCTGCCAAACTCGAAGAGCTGAGTCACTAAGGGGGTAAGCCAAGCGAAGACGCTTTGGTTGGGGCCGCATCCCCCCATTCCTGTCAGTACAAAAACGCTGGAGGAAGAGCGCTCCCAAGGAACCATTCTGGGGAGATTAAAAGAAGCCTTGGCAGCACAAGGCATTGCGAGGCCGAAGACAATGAAAGCAACTCACCATGGCCAAACTTGGGAAACTCTCAGAATTCGACGTTGCACATCCAGACAGGTAGAGCTCGTACATCGCGAGAGTTGAGAACTACTTAAGAGTCAACCAAGTTCATGAGGATGGTTTGAAGGCCGCAACGCTGTTGTGCGTTTGTGGCCAGGCGACGTTCGAAATCACCAAAAACTTAGTCGCTCCAATTCTGCTTGAATCTGTTGCTTATTCTGAACTTAAGAAAATGCTCAAAGAACACTTTGAGCTGAAGCTATCGGTCATCGCTGGGAGGCACGCCTTTGAACGAAGAGACCAATGACCAGGCGAATCAGCTGCCAAATTCATAGCTGCCCTTTGTCAAGCGGCCTGACCCTGTGAGTTCAAAGATCTTGAAGAGAGGCTGTGAGACTGTTTAGTGTGCGGGTTAAGAAGCAGGGATCTCCAACAGAAATTGTTCGCTAAAGAAACTATTTCATTTCAAGATGCCCTAAGAGAGATCACAGCCGAAGAAGCTGCCGGGGGGGGGGCTGTCAAGGCCTTACGGCTCTCCAGGAGCACTCCCTGCCTAGAGGCCGTCCACCAGGGTGGGCTATTGTGTCACTAGGAGGAGTGTACTTAGAACAGGTGCCCATTGCCCTCTTAAGGAAAAACTATGGCTCAAAGTCAAGCTGCAGGGGGTCCCATGCAACATGGAACTAGATACGGGGTCCGCATTATCCATAATTTCCCAGGGGATTTTCAAACTCATTTGCAGTTGCAGCAGCAAAAGAGTTAAGCTCAAGCCGTCGAACCTCATCTTAACGGATTTCCAAAACTCCTGAGTAACAGTTAAGCTACACTCAGGGTGCAATTCAAGGGATTTGAGGGCCCCTGGAAGTCGTAGTAGTTGAGGGCAACTGCACAAGCTTCATTGGGCTTGATTGGTTTGATGCATTGGGAATCAATGTAACTGGAATAAACAGCACACAAGCAGTGGACTTAGCGGCAGTTTGCCAGGAGTTTGCTGATGTTTTTAGCCCTCACTTGGGGAAATATAAAGGTCCTCCCATAGCTCTTTGACTTGATCCTGCCATAACTCCAATAAGGATCAAGATCGATGCAGAGCTGGACAAGCTGGTGCAGCAAGGCATCCTGCAGCCAATTGATAGCAGTCAATGGGAAACCCCCATAGTTATGCCACTTAAGGCCAACTGAGAGGTGCGAATATGTGCAGATTACAAGTGCACTCCAACAGCATGCATATCCGGTGCCTGTAGTCAGCCACATTTTGGCGTCACTACAGGGAGGTCGCATCTTTGCCAAGTTAGATTTGGCTCAAGCCTATCAGCAACTGCCGGTGGATGATGCCACGGCAGAAGCTCAAAGCATAGTTACTCACAGGGGAGCTTTCAAGGTTAAGCGCCTACAATTCGGGGTCAGTGTTGCCCCAGGCCTCTTTCAGGGAGTGATGGAGTGCTCCAGACGTGTGCCCATATTTCGATGATGTCCTCATAGCTGGGGAATCAGTCAAAAAATTGGCAGAATGGCTCAAGGCCGTCCTTCAGCGCTTCTGTGAAGCAGGGCTGAAGCTGAAGCGAGAGAAATGTAAGATTCGGGTAGCTTCAACTGAGTTCCTCGGTTTCCATATAGATGCCCAAGGCATTCATCCTGCTGAATCCAAGCTCAAAGCAATTCAGCAGGCCCCAGTCCAAAATCAAAGGGGTAGCTCCAAGCGTTTCTAGGACTGCTCAATTTTTATCATGCCTTCCTACCTCACAAGGCCGCCGTGGCAGAGCTGCTACACCGGCTCTTGGACAAACATGCACAGTGGAAGTGGACCAGTGTCTGAATTTCCCTTCCTTTGCACATAACATTCCAGGCATTTCCCCTCCCCTATTTTGGGGTCATGATTCACATCTTCCAATTAACCTGGAGGGCAAAGATTCACTTCCGTTCCTTTTCCCGGGCTTTTCTTATAATACTCCTCCCTTTCTCTGTCATCTGAATTAACTGTAAAAATACCAGACAGTTCTGCATATTTTGTCAAAGCAAGAATATTCAATATTAGCAGCGTTGACAGGCTGGACAAAGATATTGAGGCTCAGGTACACAGCTGCCACATTTGCCAGCAATCTTGGCCAGAGATGCCCCACGCCCCAGTCCACTGATGGGAAACCACACACGCCCCCTGGTCCAGGATCCACATCAATTATGCAGGGCCTTTCCAGGGACAACTCTTCCTCATTGTAGTGGACAGTCACTCCAAGTGGTTAGAGGTCGCACCTGTCCCCACTATGAGTACTGCCAGGACCACCCAGGAGCTGCACAGAATCTTTGTCACACTCAGGTTACTCGACGTGGTTGTCTCAGGCAATGGGGCTCAATTTACTGCCTCAGAATTTTAGTCCTTTTTAAGGACTAATATGATCAGGCGCGCCACATCAGCCCCCTTTCACCCGGCCTCAAACGGCCAAGTGGAACGCATGGTTTGAACAACTAAAGAATCCTTGAAGAGGATAGTAACTGGTAACTGGCAACATAGACTGGCAGATTTCCTACTCTGCCATCGCACCACCCCATGCACGTCCATGGGCAGGAGCCCAGCAGAATTAAGATGGGGCCGGCGTTTGATCACAAAGCTGGATCGCTTACATCCAGATAGAGTTGCCTCACAAGCAACACAGTCAAAGGCACCACGGCACTGGTAAGTTGGCGACCTGGTCTGGGAGAGGAACCATGGGCAAGGGGCATTGTGGGTGGTAGCTGTGGTTTGTAAGGTGACTGGGCCACTTTTTACGAAGTGGTCCTAGAAGACGGTCACGTACTACGCAGGCACATCGACCAACTGCGGCGGAGGTTAGCAACCCATCCAATAACTCATTACTCTTGTGACAGTCAAACTCAGGAGCAGCACGATGGCAGTAGTGCATCAGATGCTGCCAGCAATGGCAGAGCTCTCCAACTAAGGGACGAGACTCAAGAGTCTGGTGAGTCAGTCCCAACCACTGATACCGAAACCAATGGGGAATGCCAGCAGACGGTTCCATTTTCAGGACTGGTGGATTCTGTTCCACCTGTGGACACTGGCTCGGGCCTACCAGGACAGCCCAGCCACAGAGACTTGAGTTTACCTGTGATGGATGGGTCCCATAGCCCCGGTCTTCCAAGCCTGGCAGGCGAGCTGACAGACCGGGGGCCTCCAGCAGTTCCAAGGCATTTGGAATGGGAGAAAAGGTCACCAACGTATTTAAGGGAATATGTTCAACAAATGTCCTTATGAACTATCTAGGGGGAAGGGGTGTAATATATTGAGGTGAATTACTTGGAAATGTTGAAAAAACGGTCATAAGACTCTCTCAGTTAAGAGCCAGACTTTTTGTCTACATGCTAATTACTTGTGTTAAAAGCGGGAATGAATACTTGAATCCTATTGGCCGCCGCCTAGTTGCTGAGTGTATAAATAGAGGTGGAGCGGCAGTTATCTAGGCTTCTGTTTAAACCAGTGGTTCTCAACCTGTGGGTCGGGACCCTATTTGGGGTCGATCGACCATTTCATGGGGGTCAACAAGCAAGGCTGTCCGCCATTTTTTTTGTCGGCCATTTTTTTGTCGGCCATTTTTTCCCCTTTTCCGGCGGGTGCTTTACCTCCTTTGGGCTGGGCCAGCTGGTGGTCGGCCTGCTCCGTCTCTGCCGCTTGCCAGCTACGCCTCGGCTGGCGCAGGGGGCAGAACCACGCATGCGCAGCGCTCCTGGGCAGGAAAAGTCCTCGACTTACGACCGGTTGGGTAGTCCTCGACTTACGACCGGTTTAGTCCTCGACTTACGACCGGTTTAGTCCTCGACTTACGACTGGTTGGGGGTCGCGGCATTAAAAAGGTTGAGAACCACTGGTTTAAACCTTAAATAAAGAGTTGTTTGTTCACCTGCTGCCTCGTCGATGCCTCACCGAGCACTAAACTTAACATCCAGAATATTTGTCTTTCTTATTAACAGTTGTTAAGTCTGAGGTATTATATGGCAGGTGCTTGTCTGTTTGAACTCTAAATTATTATATTTGTTATGGTTCATCACACATATTTATTTATTTATTTATTAAATTTATATACCGCCCTATCTCCCTTACGGGACTCAGGGTGGTGAACAGGCGATACTAAAAACACAATAATAAATAAATAGTTTCTGTTCTAAAATCAAATTAAATAACAGGCCTGTTCTAAAAACACCCCATACAAAACCCCCCACTAAAGCATAATCAAACTATGCCAGGCCGGCCACACGGAATAGATGGGCCTTCAGGGCTCAGCGAAAAAGGCGCAGGTCCGCAACTGTATGTAGGTCGGGGGGTAGGTCATTCCAGAGGGCAGGAGCTGCCACAGAGAAGGCTCTCCCCCTGGAGGTCACCAGCCGGCATTGTCTGGCCGACGGCACTCTAAGGAGGCCCTCTCTGTGGGAGCGGACTGGTCGAAGGGAGGTGTTTGGTAGGAGGTGGTCTTGCAAATACCTAGGTCCATTGCCATGGAGCACTTTAAAAGTTGTTACTAACACCTTGAAGCGCACCCGGAAGGCCACAGGCAGCCAGTGCAGCTCGTGCAGGAGAGGTGTTACATGGGAGCATCTAGAGGCCCCCAAAATTCCCCGCGCAGCCGCATTCTGAACTAGCTGGAGCCTCCGGGTGCACCTCAAGGGGAGCCCCATGTAGAGAGCATTGCAATAGTCCAGGTGGGAAACAACGAGGGCTTGAGTGACTGTGCGTAGGGTGTCCCGATCCAGAAAGGGGCACAACTGGCGTATCAGGCGAGCCTGATGAAAAGCCCCCCTGGCCACGGCCGTCACATGGTCGTCTAAAGACAGCCGAGCATCCAGGAGGATGCCCAGGTTGCGGACCCTCTCCGCGGGGGCTAATGACTCACCCCCGATAGCCAGAGATGGAACCAACTGGCTATGACATGACGCCGGAAACCACAGCCACTCGGTCTTGGACAGGTTGAGTCGAAGCCTGTTCCTCCCCATCCAGACTCGCACGGCCTCCAGGCACCGGGACATCACTTCCGCGGCATCGTTGGGGTGGTCCGGGGTGGAGATGTACAGCTGGGTGTCATCTGCGTACTGATGAAACTCCACCCCGAAACCACGGATGATCTCACCCAGTGGCTTCATATAAATGTTGAACAGGAGAGGCGA
>NW_015386488.1:133219-139028 GCF_001527695.2 Protobothrops mucrosquamatus
ACAGGATCAAACTCTTCCCACAAAATGGACTCAAGACCTGCCTCCATTGGCCCGCCTGAACTAGTCCAATCGGAGGCTAACCCGGCCCGGATCCGATCGATTTTGTCATGCAGGTAACACCCAAATTCCTCTGCCCGACCCTGCAAAGGGACATCCCGGACCCTCTGATGAAGGAGGGAACGGGACACCCTAAACAGGGTGGCAGATCGGTTACCTGCAGACGCGATAAGAGCGGAGAAATAGTTTCGTTTCGCCGCTCTTATCGCTACTAGGTAAGTCCTTAAATGGGATTTTACCAATTTCCGATCGGATTCGGAGCGGGTGGCCCTCCAATTACTCTCTAGGCATCTCTTCCAACGCTTCATCACCTTCAACTCCTCAGAAAACCAAGGAGCCAAGGTAGACCGGCATCGGGTGAGGGGCCGCAAAGGCACGACCCGCTCTAGGGCCCCCACGGCCGCACCATTTCAGGCGGCCACCAGGTCCTCAGTCGAGCCGCGGGTCAAGGTCTCAGGTATTGGCCCAAGCTCCATCTGGAACCTCTTAGGGTCCATCAGGCGCCTGGGGCGGAACCATTTTTTCACTTCTGGTTCTGCCTCCCCACGGTGGGGCATAGCGGTAGGTAAGGCCAGCCGAAGGAGAGAGTGATCTGACCATGACAGGGGCTCAACGACCATTTCCCCTAAACCATGATCACTCAGCCACTGACCGGAGGCAAAAACTAAGTCCAGTGTGTGTCCTCCGGTGTGGGTAGGGACATCTACTAATTGGGTCAGGTCTATGGCCGTCATGGAGGCCATGAACTCCCGAGCCACCTCAGATGCTTCACCTAACGATGGCAGAATGAAATCCCCCATGACTAACAGTCTGGGGGTCTCATTCGCCATCTCGGCTATCACACTGAGTAGCTCGGGTAGGGCTGCTGATACATAGCGGGGAGCCAGGTATACAATCAGCACGCCCTGCTGCCTCCCATGACCCCACTTCACACCTAGGGATTCACAACTGGCAGTCAGCAGCACAGTGGTCTCCCTTGGATCCAGGCCTTCCCTAATAATAACCGCCACCCCCCCCCACCCCGACCCTGGGCTCTCGGCTGGTGAAATGCACGGTAACCTGGTGCGCACATTTCAATGAGGGGCACCCCCCCTCTTGGCCCAGCCAGGTCTCCGTAATACCCGCCAGGTCCACCTCCCCCTCCGATACCAAATCATGAATGAGGGGGGCTTTATTAACCGTGGACCTGGCGTTACACAGCATCAGCCGAAAGCCCAGGCCCATAGATCCTAAACCCCCTAGGTTGCAAGAAGAGCCATGGGGGCCGGAGTGCGCCACAGCTCGTAAACAGCGGGTGTGCCCTCCCCTAGTGTGATATGGCCCTCTGCTCCCGCCATATCTACCCCTCCCATACACATATAGATGTTCAGACTGGATTTGGCAATTTTATCCATCTATCAAGTCCTTCCCAAGGATCTGGGATAGGCAGATGTTGATGTTTGATGTTGTTACAAGTATTATCACAGGATGCAAGCTGTTGCCAGGAAAGCTGCCTTTTGCACTTGATTGATAATTTTGCCAATGCCAATGGTGTTCAAAGTAATATTATTATGGTTCAACACAGCCCCAGCCAGATGTTCCAATTAGATTTGGCAATTTTTTCCACTTATCAAGTCCTTCCCAGGGACCTGAGATAGGCAGATAGGAGTGTGTGATAATATTAGAGGTATCATCATAGGATGTAAGCTGTTTCCAGGAAAGCTGCCTTTTACAATTGACTGATGGCGAATTTGTCAACCATTGACTAGTAACCTGGCCTTCCAAACACAATCATCTGAAATGTGGTGTCCTGATGCCTCTATTGACGGTGAGACTAGCATGGCTTTCATAACTGGGCTTTAGGAAAAAGCAAATCATGTCTTCCTTTTTGTCTGTGAAATGTCATTTTATTTTTATTTTTAGAGCAGATTTTCTGGCATACCTTAGATTTATCACAGTTTGAGTCAGGAAAGATTTACAACTGGACATCAATTCATAGATGTCTCATTACTTTCGATTGGAGGCATGTCAAATAATAGCTTAAAAGTCTCCATATTTGGCAACTTTATTGTTTTTTGGTAAGGAATTGTTCACACAATCATGTTTCTAAACAGATATCTTCTATTATAACAAAAGCTTGCCGAATAAACTGCTAATCATGAAATGCTATGGATGCAATACAGCTACCTGAATTTTTTCAACTTAATTGTCTCCAGAAGCTTTCTCTTTTCTCAGTCCTTCAATCTCCATAATCATCTCTTTTGAAAAGAGACAATAGCTCTATTTTCATAAGTGTTTTTTTTCTTCCTAACTTAAAAGCCATTTAGGAACCAGTCACAAAGGTAGGATACTTTATAGTTGATGTTTGGAGCAGCCATTACACTTAAGGAACAGATGATCAGTCTATTTCATGTCAGTCCCTTATGTATTCAGTTATACATCAGTACTATCTCACTTCCTTGTAGGTCTGACATTTTATATTTAAAAAGCAAGACAATTCACGTTTATTGCCATTTTCTCTGACTTAGATATTAGCTGCATTCTTACACATTTGCTCAACATGACTTAGCTTGGTTAGTTTAAATCTTTATAGGGAAAAGAGGGATACTGACGCTCAGTCCTCATATGACAGCCCCACCCCACCCCACCCCACCCCCCAAGCTAACAGCAGATGGATTTCTCCCTTAATTGTTCTTTAGTTTTAACCCAAACTGGGCAGTCCTCTAAATCATGGTTGTTCAATCAATTTTGGTTTGCCTGGACTGCACTGAGTGAAGAGGAATTGTCTTGGGCTGCATATATAAAGCATATCATGATTTGTTGCACAGCTGGACAGATGTTCCAACTGGATTTGGCATTTTTGTCCACCTATCAAGCCCTTCCCAAGGACCTGGATAGGTAGATGTGGAATGAATGAGAAGCAAAATGGCTTCAAAGAAAAACAAGGAAGTCCAGTTGCCTCATGAAAAAGCACCTTTGGGATAACTATGACCTAGATGACTGAGAATCTCCATAGACATTTACTGGCAGTATTGCCTTTGCTTTCTTTTGCCACAGTCGTTCTACTTGTATTTGCAGTTCTTTGTATTTTGTTATCTTTTCCAGTTCCTTCTCTTCTCTTCTGCTCTGTCCAGGTACTGCCATGTCTACTATCCAGACTTTTTTGTCTTCCTTAATATAGTTAATGTATATAAATAAGAAGTGTTGTGTGCGTATATATACACTTACACACATATTATTATTGCTGGGCCATGGGTTGGACATGGCTGCTTTAAATAAAGATTAATTTTGCATAGGTTTATAATAGCCTTTAAAAAAAAAAAAAGCATGATCTTTTTCTGAAAATGCAAAGAACAACAAAAATCCCTCTTCTCCCACTAGAGTGGAAAATATTTCTATGGTACTTTAAATACTGACTCCTGTCAAGTCTACCCATGTGTCTACCCATGTAATTAAATGTGCATGGCCAAGGTCTTGCTCAATTGATAAATGATCCTTCACAGATTGTGCAACACGGTGTCTTCTACAGGAAAACAAAAGACAAAGAATAACTGGATCTTGCAAGAGGCTGGAAATCAATCACTCTAAAAGGGGCTTCTTCTACTTGCCCTCTCCAACTGCTCCAGGAGTAAAAATCCCAGTCCTCAAATAAACAGGGTTTGCACTGTGAGGATATGATGGTGTCAATTATAATAAGAACACAAAAACATTGGTGGTTTATAGTTAAAGGGGTAGGTTTTTTTTAATCGTGGGAGCTGGAGTCATAAAGTGAGGGTGGTTTTCTCTCTTACCCTCAGGGAATTATTTTTTCTTTAAATATTCTGCATTATTCTTTGGATCAACTCTAGAGGAGGAGGAGGGGGAGGGGAAGGGGAAGGGGAAGGGGAAGGAGGAACCATTAATGGTAAGCCATATTCTAATAAACAGATGGAGAATTTATCCTGAAGAAATTCAGCAAAATTTCAGTTTCTCTGCCACTAAACAGGATGACTTATTTAATGAAACCATTTCTCAGAGTTGTTATTACTTTCTTTCTTCCTCTTTCTCTCCTTTCTCTCTCTCACTTGAGATTGGTAGAGTTCTCATCAGACAGATAGTTTCAGTAAGAGGCTTTTAACTGTTGAGTAGCAAATAACTTTATTTTTCCTATCATTATGTTGTTTCCTGAATACAGCTTATCTTCTTTTGGGCAAGCATCACACTTTCTTAAAAAAGTTGTACTCTTAACTTTAACAGTTTTCTCTCCACTCCTACTTTCTGCTGTATTAAGCCTCTTTACTACCCAACAAACATGTCACTAGATAAGAACAATAACATCATATGCCTTCCATGAGAACATCATCTAAATCCTCCTCTGAAAGAAATTTCAGAAGCAAATTTTCTTTGAGTGAGAACCAGTAAAAAAAAAAAAGCAGGAAGTATTTTTCTCTAGTGGCTCAATTCATAAACGGATATACCTGTTATGTCCGGAGAATAATGGCGCTTGAGACGAAGCATTTCTAACAAGTCTTTATTCTCTGCTTCCAAACTACGAACAACCCGAGCAGAGGCACGCAGGCCTCTATTTATACCTTCTGATCCCTGGGCAACTCCAACCAATCACAAGGCGGTCTTTTCCCGCCTTGCGCATGTGCGCAAGGCCGGCGCCACTCAGTCTGGTCCCGGGCAGCTTTTGCAAATGCCCGGGACTCTTGCAACATCCCGAGCCTGCTTTTACAGGCTCAGGACACAACACCCCTCCCCCCTAGATGAAATAATACTGCGCCCACATGGACGCCATCATAGTGATGGTTATATAATTAACTGTTGAGTTAATGTCACACAGTGTGTGTAAGGTGTGGGGCTGTTCCGTCGTACAGAGACCCAATGGCCCCAACCTCGTTTCCGTAGAGTCAACCAGCCTGGACCTCAAGTTCAGTTATTGCTATTTACATGCTCACCTTACGTAATCTGCAAGGTATTTGGGAGGGCCTTTGACCCTTAGCAACCTTCTCGGACCTGGGGAACTTGTAGTGTTTTCCCCGTTGCTTCCCACACTAGGTGAATTGCCCTGTGGTTGTCTTGTGACTTCTGTTTGACTTTCCTGCCCGTCTCCTAGGCTCGAGAAGTCAGGACTCTGTTGATCTCTATACCTGGTTGACCTACCACCTATGGAGTTTTCCAACCCCTCTGAATGCATCTCCATGTTTCCTAACGGAGTGTGGTTTTCCTGGCTCCTTTCTGTAGTGATAGGGTCTAGGGATGCCTCCCTGTTAGCCCTTATGCGTGGGGACATCCTTCTATGAGCCATTTCTGCAAAGGACGTGTTCCCCCTTTGTTTTGCCTGCTCTCTTGCATATTGTGAGTTGTGAGTATGCTCCCAGTTATTCTCCGTGTCTGGAGTATTGTTTTTGAGGTGTGGATAATTAGTATACCTCCAGTGGGACTTCCAGACTGGAGTGCGTGTGGGGGTGTCTGTGTGCCCCCTTCCCCATGAATTGCTACCTGAATCTCCTGTGGAACTTGGGTGTTGAGTACCCGTGTCGTTCCCCACAACCGTTGTTGGCAGCAGATTCTGATTCCCAGAATGCATTTCCCATTCCTCCTCCCCCCCTAGAGGAGACTGAGGAGGAACCCCAGGCGAGTCCCGCCTCACACGTAGTTGATCAATGTGGCGGCGAAGAACGCGGCCGTCTTCCAGGGACACCTCGTAGGACAGAGGCCCCGAGACCTTGCAGACCACAGCCGGGACCCAGAGGTGTCCAGGCCCGTAGTTCCTGGCCCAGACAGGATC
>NW_015386488.1:142558-162201 GCF_001527695.2 Protobothrops mucrosquamatus
CCGAATCCTCGCGCACGTCTTCCTTGTGAATAGTGGCAGTCTCTGGAACGTTTCGCTTAGGCCGCATGTTCTTGACCGCCCCACCTGCAGCTTCTTCAGCCGAAACCTCTCGCAGAGCATCTTGGAAGGAGACATCTTCCCTGGCGAACAGCCTCTGCTGTAATTCTGTGTTCCTCAGTCCGCACACAAAACGATCGCGAAGTCTTTCCTCTAAGTCCTTGAAGTCGCACGGTTTAGCTGCTCTTCTCAAGGCCGCAACGTATTCTTTTGCTGATTCTCCAACTCGCTGATCTCTCTGTTGAAATGTGTGCCTCCAAGCCATGACAGATTGCTTGGGCTGGAAGTGTTCCTTTAAAACTTTCTTCAGATCGGAGTATGACACCGTTTCCAGCGAGGCCGGGGCGATTAGGTTCTCGGCGATCTCAAAGGCATCTAGCCCACAAACGCACAACATTGTGGCAGCCTTTAAGCCTTCCTCCCTTATCTGGTTTACGCGGAAGTAAGTCTCGACTCTTGCAACGTAAGATTCCCACCTCTCGGGGTGAGAGACGTCGAATTCCGCTAAACGCCCAACTTTCACCATGATCGAGGATCAGAGTCTTCTTCAGCTGCATGCACCCTCCAGCGATTTCGTACTGGCAGGATAAACACTGACTTCCACGCCGTTTTCCTCTTCCGGACTTCTTTGGGTGAGTCTTCAAGCTTCCCTAGCTGTATAGACTGAATCCCATCCTCGTCGCCAGTGTTATGTCCGGAGAATAATGGCGCTTGAGACGAAGCATTTCTAACAAGTCTTTATTCTCTGCTTCCAAACTACGAACAACCCAAGCAGAGGCACGCAGGCCTCTATTTATACCTTCTGATCCCCGGGCAACTCCAACCAATCACAAGGCGGTCTTTTCCCGCCTTGCGCATGCGCGCAAGGCCGGCGCCACTCAGTCTGGTCCCGGGCAGCTTTTGCAAATGCCCGGGACTCTTGCAACGTCCCGAGCCTGCTTTTACAGGCTCAGGACACAACAATACCTTTGAATACTTATTAACAGAGGATAACTGAAAAAGACGTTTTCACTGTATTAACCCTATTTTAGATTTCACATGGAAGCTCTGATATGCTTCTACCTCAAAATATTGGGAAAACACACTACAGTACTGTTTTTGAATTAGAAGAGATTCTACAGCAGGGGCGTCTAACCTTAGCAACTTTAAGATTTGTGGACTTCAACTCCCAGAATTCCCTAGGCAACATGGCTGGCTGGGGAATTCTAGGAGTTGAAGTCCACAGGTCTTAACGTTGCCAAGGCTGGACGCCCCTGTGCTACAGGCCACAAAAATGGGATTGGATGGTAGTACAACGGTATAGATTCCCCACCCTTATTTAATAGGTGTCTGTTTTGGATGCCACCTGTCTAGATTAGAGGCTCAACCCTCCCAAAGAAAGACAGATAAGGCAAATATTAATGAAATTAATTAGAAGACTAGAAGAGCTTTGTTTCAAGCTGTGAGCAAAATTTCCATTAGTACAAATGAGCACAAAGTGCCTCTTCCTATCATTAGCATCAATGCATTCATTCTGTATATTTATCCATTTTGCATTGCAAGCCATGATATTTCAAAGACCTCGTCTATTTTGATTGATAGAAGCAGAGCAAGATGCCAAACTTGTTTGGAATGGAAATGATAGCATTAATATTCAGGATCTCTGTGCACATTTAGATGTGGATTAAAAATGCATTAGTGGGTCTCCTTTTAAGACATCCTTCCCTTTTATACATTAAATATTTGAAAAGAATTTGGACTCACCCCCCTCTCACGTGGCTGCCTGAATGGAAAACAAAAGAAAAGAGGCAACTGAGCTTTTCTGCAAGTCTTTCAGGCTATTTTGCTTTGTGGAGGGTCAAAATGATGAAAAAAATTAGAGAGAAATGATTTTGAAAAGTCTTAAGCAGCTCAATAGTATCCATGTTGCTTATTACTGATAAAGTGTAAGCTTTTGAATTGATGTCGATTCCTTGCAACTGTCTAGACTAATTCCTGCTATTTTCTTGGTAGCATTCTTGAATTGGCTTGCCTTTGCCTTCTTTCTAGGGCTGAGAGCAAACGACTGGCCCAAGGTCACCCAACTAGCTTTGCACCTAAGGCAGGACTAGAATTCATAGTCTTCTAGGGATCACTTGTGCATATCAAATTCTTTTCTCTGTGCATCCATACCATGTCACTGGAATGTTGCTGGATATAGTATGATCTTGACTGCAGAAGGATATAAATATAATAGTTTAAGGTAGTATTTACCTTATGACCAACATTTCCATTGTAAGCAAGACAGTTGTTAAGCAAGTTGTGCCCCATTTTACGACCTTTCTTGCCACCGCTGTTAAGTGGATCACTGCAGTTTTTAAATTAGTAACACGGTTGTTAAGTGAATCTGTCTTTCCCATTGACTTTGCTGGTCAGAAGGTCACAAAAGGGGATGACAAGACCCTGGGATATTTCAACAGTCATAAATACTGGCCAGTTGCCAAGTGTCTGAATATTGATCCTATTAACAATGGGGAGGCTACAATGGTCCTAAGTGTCAAAAAGAGTCATAAGTCACTTTTTCAGTGTCTTTGTAACTTCAAAGTCATTAAATGAATGATAGTAAGTCAAGGACTTACACATAAATAAAATCTTCATGAGTTCAGAGAGTTATTCAGGCTCACAGCTTACAGTAGTGAATTCTGAATCAGGGAAAACTGGATGATATGAAAGGCAAAAAAATATACAGTATATTAGTTAATATTTGCTGTTTAGGAGGCAGATGCAGTAGGCCTTCCTTTGAGCATTAAAAATGATAACATCAACTACTTTTGCCCAGCACTAAGGCTATTGTTTGTTAATAGATTATTTCAGAAAAGCAACTCAGAAGGGACTCTGTATGCTTCAAGGGTAAATTAAAACTCTGTCTATGCAAGAAAAAAAAAGATCTGATTATTTTTTTTCTTCCCAAGAAAACAAACTTTCAAAGAAAGTGAAAGTTTATTTTATCACTTTCAGTTC
Source organism: Protobothrops mucrosquamatus (assembly GCF_001527695.2). Classification (NCBI taxonomy): domain Eukaryota; kingdom Metazoa; phylum Chordata; class Lepidosauria; order Squamata; family Viperidae; genus Protobothrops; species Protobothrops mucrosquamatus. The sequence goes on from NW_015386488.1 coordinate 145,595, forward strand.
AGGGCTGGGGGAATAAAATCCACATTAAAAAAAAAAGCAACAGGTTTTGATTCCCCTTCATGCCTTGTAGCTTTTCAGTGGTAACCTTTCTATTGCTACATGACATATACATACACATATACACACAGCTCTACAGCAGATGTGTGTATGTGTGTCTTTCTGCTTTGGAAGCTCTAACTTGTCACAAAGAGGTGACAAAAATCCTATCTATTGAAAGTCCTTTCTTTACACTAATTATTATACATATACAGGTAGTCCTCAACTTACAACAGTTTGTTTAGTGACTGTTCAAAGTTACAATGGCGATGAAAAAAGTGACTTATGACTGTTTTTCACACTTATGACCATTGCAGCATCCCCATGGCCTGAAGCTGGCCTGTCCCGGTAGACCCAAGCCTGTGTCTTGGTTGGCCTGTTCCGGTAGGCCTGAGCCAGTGTTCCACGGTGGGGTAGAATCCACCAGACCAGCATGAAAAGCCGATTGAGGGCATTGTCCCGTGGACGTAGTGCCTAAGTTAGGAGCAGCCTCGTTTGCAAAACCCCCATTCGGCAATCGCAAGGTCCCGCTTTCGCTGGGAGACTCAGATGCACGATCGCAATCATGTTCCTCCTGCCCCCCGAGAGCAGAATCAAGAGCGGAAGAGTGGCTTGGTAGCCTCCGTTGCAGCTGGTCAGTGTGCCTGCAAAGCACACAACCGTCTTCCAGGGCCACTTCATATGAGAGCGGCCCTGACACCTTGCAAACTACAGCTACCACCCACAGTGCCCCTTGCCCATAATTGCACACCCACACTGGGTCACCCACTTGCAAGTGCCTCGGTGCCTTAGGCTGCTGCACTTGTGAAGCAACCATGTCTGGATGTAAGTGGTCCAGCTTCGTGAATAAGCGTCGCCCCATCTTAACTGAGCTGGGCTTTTGCCCATAGAAATGCAGGGCATTGTGCGTTGGCAGAGTAAGAAATCTGCCAACCTATGGTGCCAGTTGCCAGTTGTAATCCTCTTCAAGGATTCCTTGGTTGTTCTGACCATGCGCTCAGTTTGGCCGTTAGAGGCCAGGTGAAAAGGAGCCGAAGTGGCATGCCTAATCATATTTGCCCTTAAAAAGGACTGAAACTCCGCAGAAGTAAATTGAGCCCCATTGTCTGAGACTATGACATCTGGGAGCCCATGTGTTGCAAAGATGCCTCGCAGAATCTGGATGGTCCTGGCAGTAGTCATAGTGGACACTTGAACGACCTCTAGCCATTTGGAGTGGCTGTCCACAACAATGAGGAAGAGTTGCCCCTGAAAGGGGCCTGCAAAATCAATATGAATCCTCGACCATGGGGCTTGTGTGGTCTCCCATCTGTGGACCGGGGCATGTGGCATCTCTGGCCTTGACTGCTGGCAAATGAGGCACCTTTGGACCTGGGCCTCGATATCTTTATCGAGCCCTGGCCACCTGCATGAGTGCCTTCATCCGGACTATTCCCGGATGTCCCTCATGCAGAGAATCAAGGATTCTAACCCTCAGTGAGGTCGGGATTACTACCCTACTGCCCCACAAAATACAATCCTTATGAGTGGATAACTCGCTCTTCTTTCTCCAAAAACTCTGAAAGTTAGGGCCCGGACATGTTTCCAGCCATCCTTTAAGCACCCAGTTCAACACGCGATTCAGCGTATTGTCTGAAGCTGTCTCAGCAGCTACATCCCCTGCATTAAGGGGAGACTCTGGCAAATCCTGGATAGCCAGGATCGGGTTAGCTGGATCTGGATCTGGTTCTAATAGCTGTAGAGGCAACCTACTAAGGCCATCTGCGTGGCCCATTTCTTTACCTGGTTTGTGCACCAGACAATAGTCATAAGCTGATAGGAATATTGACCACCTCAACATCCTAGGAGAAATAATCTGGGGTGTTTGCTTGTTTGTAGTGAACAACCCCAGAAGTGGCTTGTGGTGAAGACCGTGAAATGGCGGCCATACAAATGGTCATGGAACTTTTGTATGCCTGCCACAATGGCCAATGCCTCCCTATCAATCTGTGCATAATTATGTTCTGCTGAAGAAAGAATTCTAGAATAATAGACTATGGGAACTTGTGCTCCATCAGCCTGAAGATGGCTTAACATAGCTCCGAATCCTGTACAGGGACGCATCACAAGCAATGCTGATTGGAAGCTGTTCATTGAAATGGATTAACACTGCATTTGATGATAACAGTGCTTTAACTGCTGCAAAACTCTTGTCATGGACACTCATCCACTTCCATTGGGCCTTCTTGTCCAAGAGCCTATGTAACGGCTCTGCCACTGCGGCCTTGTGGGGAAGGAAGGCATGATTGAAATTAAGGAGTCCCCAAAAGGCCTGAAGGTCTCCTTTTGTCTTGGGACTGGGTGCCTGCTGAATTGCCTTGAGCTTGGATTCAGCAGGATGCTTGCCCTCGGCATCTATACGAAACCCTAGGAATTCTGTGGAAGTAACCCCAATTTTACATTTTTCCTGCTTGAGCTTCAGCCCTGCTTTGTGGAACCTCTGCAAAACTGCCCTGAGACGGTCAGTGAGGTTTTTGACTGATTCCCCAGCTATGAGGACATCATTGAAATACGGGCACACACCTGGAATGTTGTGGAGCGTGCTCTCCATTACACTCTAACAAATGCCTGGGGCTACACTAACCCTGAACTGTAATCGCCGCACTTTCAAAGCTCCCCTGTGAGTTACTATGGTCTGGGCCTCAGCTGTGGCGTCACCCACCGGCAGCTGCTGATAGGCCTGGGCCAAATCTAATTTGGCGAAAATGCGACCTCCCTGTAGTGAAGCCAAAATGTGTCTGACTACAGGCACTGGTTAGGAGTACTGCTGGAGAGCTTTATTTAGCGTGCATTTATAGTCAGCACAAATGCGGACTTCCCCGTTGGCCTTAAGTGGCGTAACTATGGGAGTTTCCCATGGACTGCTATCTACTGGCTCCAAAATGCCTTGCTGCAACAGTTTGTCCAGCTCTGCATTGATTCTCTGCTTCAGGGCAAAAGGCACCCGCCGAGGCTTTATCCTTATTGGTGCTATTGTAGGATCAAGCCAGAGGGCAATTGGGGAACCTTTGTATTCCTCTAACTCAGAGCTGAAAACATCAGCAAACTCTTTACAAACTGACGAGAGGCTTGAAGTCTGCAAACTATTTAACCCGGTCACTTGAATTCCCAACGCATGAAACCAATCAAATCCGATGAGGCTACTGCGGTTGCCCTCAACTACTACGATTTCCAGGAGACCCTCGAAGTTCCTAAACTGCACCCCGAGTGTGGTCTCCCCCTTGACTTTCACACGGGAGTTTTGGAAATCGGTTATGACAAGGTTCGACGGCCTGAGCTTGCCGCTTTGACTACAAATTTGCTGGAGTGTCCTTTGGGAAATTATTGATAAGGCGGACCCCATGTCCAACTCCATGTCAGAAGGAACCCGTTGCAACTTGACTTTGAGATGCAATTTCTCCTTTAAAGGGCAATGGGCACCTGTCCTAAACACACTCCTTCCACTAGCGCAACAGCCCACCCTGTTTTGTCCGGGGACCCCGGTACCTTTCTGAGGCAACTCTTCTGACGAGTGTTTTTTCCTGCGACCCATACAAACAGCGGCGATGTGGCCTTGCTTGCCACACGCCCAGCAAGTTGCTGTGTGGAACTGGCAATCAGTCCGCTTGTGTCGGCCTCCACACCCGACACATCAAGAGGAAGGGACTGTTTTGTCAAATGGATGCTGAGGCCTTCTTTCAGGAGGTTGCTGTAACCTATCGACTTTGTGGTCCGATTTGGAGTCTTCAACTTTCTCAGCATCCTCTTGGTGGACAGTCTCTGTGCAAGGAGGGTTCTTGGAGAGCCGCAAGGCCTTAACAGCTCCACCCGCTGCTTCTTCAGCCGTAATCTCCCTCAACACATCTTGGAATGAGATAGTCTCTTTTGTGAAGATCTTCTGTTGCAGCTCTCGACTCCTTACACTGCAAACTAAACGGTCCTGCAGTCTTTCCTCAAGGTCTTTGAATTCGCATAGCCAGGCCGCTTGACAAAGGGCGGCTATGAATTCAGCGGCGGACTCACTGGGACATTGGTCTCGCTGTTTGAAGGCGTGCCACCAGGCGATAAGCAAAAGCTTGGGCTCAAAATGTTCTTTGAGCATCTTCTTAAGTTCTGAGTATGCAATGGACTCAAGCGGCGCTGGTGCAACCAAGTTCTCTGCGATGTCGAAGGTTGCTTGACTGCAAACACACAGCAGCATCACGGCCTTCAATCCGTTGTCTCAAACTTGGTTAACCTGCAGATAATTTTCAACTCTCGTGACATAGGAGCTCCACCTCTCTGGATGAGTGACGTCAAATTTGGAGAGTTTCCTGATCTTCGCCATGGTGAATTTTTTGCGACCTTTTTAATGTCTCGTGCTGCGCAGGCTTCCATGGGATTTCCAGGGCAGATCCTTGGAAGCACTCTCCTCCAGCGTTTCTGTACTGGCAGGATAGAGTGAGGGGGTGGAACGCTGTTCCGACCAAGTGTCTGCTAAGCCTAACCCCCGTAGTGACTCAGCTCTTCGGGTTGCGGCAGCATGACTCCTGATTGTTGTTGTTAAGTTTGCTGTTCGTTGCAGTATTGAAGAGGCAGCAGGTGAAACACAACTCTATTGCAAAGGCAAAACCGAAACTGAAAAGCACATGCTCCACCCCTATTTATACATTCAGCTTAGGAGGCGGCAACCAATCAGATCACAGTATTCTCCCACTTAAATACATAACAAGTAGTCTGCAGACAGAAAGTCTGGCTTGTTGACCACATGGTCTGCTAACCGTTACTACACAGTTTAAGCATCCAACTTCTTAATTTTAACTCAATACATTACAGTCGCATTGATAAGAAGTCTACTACCCATTTCCCAAAACGATCAGCAGATGCAGTCTGCCTCTCAGTCTGCCCAAGACTATGAGAAAAAGAACCAGAACTTTCCCATTCTAATTTGCCCTTAGGTCGGTTTCTCATTTGAAAGTACTCATTAGAATGCTTGTGTTGATCTGTAACTTTCATAATAAAATTTACTAATCATAGCTTGTTCCTGGAATGAAGTGTTGCAGGCCAGGTTGCAACAGGACAAGCCTGACATGATACCAACTGGAGTGTCATCAGGGCAAGATTTTAAGACATCCTCCCAGAATCCATTCAGCAGAAGGAATGTGGAAGCTCGGCATATTTTGAAACACTATTATCAAGTAAAGATCATTAAATTCAAGGTCTGAGGTTACCAATGATTTCACTCCCAGATTCTACCCATTTGTAGATCCTGGACCAACAGTTAATAACTAATGGGCTGATTTCTTCCTGTGTTGCTGCACTTGTGTCAGAAGCACCAAGTTGCTTCTGAATTGAAAGGATTAGCTGGTGACATCACTGTTGCCCTGGGGACACCCAGTTGGGGACTCTTTTCATGTCCCCAGCAAGAGCTGAAAGGAAGGACAGGAGCTCAAACTCACCCCAAGGCAGCTCCTGGGTCTTGAACATGGGCTTGCACAGCCTTCCAATCATATGAGTCACCATGTTCTCTGCCTGTACTATACCATGCGTACATGAATATGGATGTTTAAAAATGTTTGTGTACAAACAGATTGTCACAACCAAACAGCCGTGTTTTATTACTGCTCAGAGATGGGATCTCAGATTAAAGATGTTAATATAGATATATTAAAAAGTACAGAGTCTAATTTAAGCTGCCTATGGCAGGAACCCAATTTTCAAGTGATAATTACAATAATTAAAAAATTCTGCTATCAGCTGAGACAAACATGTTACACATTGGCAGGCAGAGATGAATGCCACAGCAGTTGGCAGCTTCTCTCAGTAATGAAAAATCAATTTCATAAAGTTCAAACAAGACTAGAAGAGTTTGAGAGTTCTTTCTCTGCAGGGAGGAGGGAAAAGAGAAATGCTTTTGTTCTTTTGCTTTCTTTTCCTCTAAGAAACATCATCAACAAGATAATTTTAGCTGGACCAGCTGAGCCTGGCATCTCTAAGTAGGATTCTAATCTATATTAGACAAGACCATAGAAGCTTAGTGGGTCTTCTGATCTTTTATGGATGGGCGTTTTTACTGCTAAAGCTGTAGTCCCTGGACTACCAGTGTCACACACATACATATAATATGCTGGAATATAACATCCAGTTTTGGTCAACACATTACAAAAAAGATGTTGGGGCTTTGGAAAAAGTGCAGAGAAGAGCAACTAAGATGATTAAAGGCCTGGAGACTAAAACATATGAAGAACGCTTGCAGGAACCAGATATGGCCAGTCTAGAGAAAAGACATGATAGCAGTATTCCAGTATTTGAGAAGCTGCCACAAAGAAGAGGGAGTCAACTTATTTTCCAAAGCAACAGAAGGCAAGACAAGAAATGGATGGAAACTAATCAAGGAGAGAACCAACCTGGAATTAAGGAGAAACTTCCTAACAGTGCTTCATCACTGGAAGATTTTAAGGAGAGAGTAGTGTTGTGTCCTGGGCCTGCAGAAGCAATTCAGCAGGCCCAGAAATGTTGCAAACGGTCCCGGGCAACCTAAAAACTGCCCGAGACCAGACTGGCTGGCGCCGGACTTGTGCATATGCGCAAGGTGCGAAAAAAGGTTCTTCCCTATTGGCTGGACTGCCTGGGTTTGAGGAGACTATAAAAGGTCTGCGTGCCTGCTTGGTAATGAGTGGAGTTGAGGAACAAATAAAGAAGTACTTGTTTACAACATGTGTCTTGCTTCAATGCTGCGAACCCCAAAACATAAAAGTGGAGACGAAGGTGGGATCACTGCAAAGAAGAAGGCAAGAAGAAGAGGGTAAGCCTCATCTGAAGAGCCTGAAGCCTGGGAAGTCGGCGTCCAGCTCTGCACTCACCTGCCAGTACAGAATCGCTGGAGGTGAGCTTGGCAAATGGGCCCTTTCCCCAACAAAGGCTTGCAGTGAGGCATTCCGAAGGGGAAGATGTCAAAGATTGGATGCTTGTCGGAATTCGACGTTTCTCACCCAGAGTGTTGGAACTCCTATGTGGCCCGGGTAGAAAATTACCTAAGGGTTAACCAGGTCCGGAAGACAGTCTGAAAGTGGCAACCCTGCTGTGCGTCTGCGGTCAGGACACCTTCGATGTGGCCAAAAACCTGGTAGCCCCTGCACCGCTGGAGTCTGTCACCTACACAGATTTAAAAAACATGCTGAAGGATCACTTCCATCCCAAACTGTCTGTAATTGCATGGAGGCATGCTTTTGAGCAGAGGGACCAGAAGCTGGGTGAGTCTGCTGCAGAATTCATCGCTGCCTTGAGACAAGCTGCCAGGCCTTGTGAATTCAAGGACCTGGAAGAATGCTTATGAGACCGCTTCGTCTGCGGCCTGAGAAGCAGAGAGCTGCAACAAAAAATCTTTGCTAAAGCTGAAGTCACTTTCCAAGATGTCTTGTGCAAAGTTGCAGCTGAAGAAACAGCAGGCGGTGCTGTGAAGGCCTTGCGGCTCACCAGAAATGCTTCAGCCATTGTGACCATCCATCAAGAGGTCGCTCAAGAAGTTCCAGATCTGGATCCTGAAGAGGAGGTGGACAGACTTCACCAGCCTGTGGTAAGAAGGCCGTGAGAGAAACCAGGCAAGGCCCCAGCAGCCCTCCAGTGTCTCGGTTGCAGAGGATTATTATTATTATTATTTATTATTTATTGAATTTATATACCGCCCTATCTCCCTTATGGGACTCAGGGCGGTGAACAGGCGATAATAAAAACCACAATAAATATACACAAATTTCTGTTCTAAAATCAAATTAAATAACAGGCCTGCTCTAAAAATACCCCATACAAAACCCCCACTAAAACATAATCAAACTACGCCAGGCTGGCCGCACGGAATAGATGGGCCTTCAGGGCTCGGCGAAAAAGGCGCAGGTCCACAACAATACGTAGGTTGGGGGTAGGTCATTCCAGAGGGCAGGAGCTGCCACAGAGAAGGCTCTCCCCCTGGGGGTCGCCAGCCGGCATTGTCTGGCCGATGGCACCCTAAGGAGGCCCTCTCTGTGGGAGCGGATTGGTCGAAGGGAGGTGTTTGGTAGGAGGCGGTCTTGCAAATACCTAGGTCCATTGCCACGGAGCGCTTTAAAGGTTGTTACTAACACCTTGAAGCGCACCCGGAAGGCCACAGGCAGCCAGTGCAGCTCGCGCAGGAGAGGTGTTACATGGGAGTATCTAGAGGCCCCCAGGATCCCCCGTGCGGCCGCATTCTGAACTAGCTGGAGCCTCCAGGTGCACCTCAAGGGGAGCCCCATGTAGAGAGCGTTGCAATAGTCCAGGTGGGAAACAACGAGGGCTTGAGTGACCGTGCGTAGAGCGTTACGATCCAGATAGGGGCGCAACTGGCGTATCAGGCGAACCTGATGAAAAGCCCCCCTGGCCACGGCCGTCACATGATCGTCTAAAGACAGCCGAGCATCCAGGAGGATGCCCAGGTTGCGGGCCCTCTCCGCAGGAGCTAATGACTCGCCCCCGATAGCCAGAGATGGAACCAACTGGCTATGACGTGACGCCGGAAACCACAGCCACTCAGTCTTGGATGGGTTGAGTCGAAGCCTGTTCCTCCCCATCCAGACTCGCACGGCCTCCAGGCACCGGGACATCATTTCCGCGGCATCGTTGGGGTGGTCCGGGGTGGAGATGTACAGCTGGGTGTCATCTGCATACTGATGAAACTCCACCCCGAAACCACGGATGATCTCACCCAGTGGCTTCATATAAATGTTGAACAGGAGAGGCGAGAGGACCGACCCCTGTGGTACCCCCCTTGAGGTCGACCTCTGCCCCCCTGCCAACACAAATTGCGACCGGTCCGAGAGATAGGAGGAGAACCACCATAAGACGGTGTCCCCCAAACCCAACCCCTCTAACCGGTGCAACAAGATACCATGGTCGATGGTATCAAAAGCCGCTGAGAGATCTAGCAGGACCAGGATAGAGGAACACCCTCTATCCCGAGCCCTCCAGAGATCATCAACCAACGTGACCAATGCCGTTTCCGTGCTGTGCCCAGGCCGAAAGCCAGACTGGCACGAGTCTAGATAGACAGTTTCTTCCAGGTGCTGAGGGAGCTGTCGTGTCACCACAGTCTCAACAACCTTCACAAGAAAGCGAAGGTTGGAGACAGGCCGGTAGTTGGCCAAAGCAGCCGGGTCCAGGGAGGGCTTCTTGAGGAGGGGCCTCACCACCGCCTCTTTCAAGGTGGCCGGCAAGAACCCCTCACTCAAAGAAGCGTTGACGATTCCCTGGAGCCAGCCTCGTGTAACCTCCCGGGAGGCCAGTACCAGCCAGGAGGGATACGGGTCCAGTAAACATGTGGTGGTGTTCAGCCATCCCAACATCCTGTCCATGTCCTCGGGGGTCACAGGATCAAACTCTTCCCACAAAATGGACTCAAGACCTGCCTCCATTGGCCTGCCTGAACTAGTCCAATCGGAGGCTAACCCGGCCCGGATCCGATCGATTTTGTCATGCAGGTAACACCCAAATTCCTCTGCCCGACCCTGCAAAGGGACATCCAGGACCCTCTGATGAAGGAGGGAATGGGACACCCTAAACAGGATGGCAGATCGGTTACCTGCAGACGCGATAAGAGCGGAGAAATAGTTTCGTTTCGCTGCTCTTATCGCTACTAGGTAAGTCCTTAAATGGGACTTTACCAATTTCCGATCGGATTCGGAGCGGGTGGCCCTCCAATTACTCTCTAGGTATCTCTTCCGACGCTTCATCACCCTCAGCTCCTCGGAGAACCAAGGAGCCAAGGTAGACCGGCATCGCGTGAGGAGCTGTAAAGGCACGACCCGGTACAGAGCCCCCGCGGCTGCACCATTCCAGGCGGCCACCAGGTCCTCAGTCGAGCTGCGGGTCAAGGTCTCAGGTATTGGCCCAAGCTCCGTCTGGAACCTCTCAGGGTCCATCAGGTGCCTGGGGTGGAACCATTTCGTCACTTCTGCCAGGCCTTGTGAATTTAAGGACCTGGAAGAATGCTTACGAGACCGCTTTGTCTGCGGCCTGAGAAGCAGAGAGCTGCAACAAAAAATCTTTGCTAAAGCTGAAGTCACTTTCCAAGATATCTTGTGCAAAGTTGCAGCTGAAGAAACAGCAGGCGGTGCTGTGAAGGCCTTGCGGCTCACTAGAAATGCTTCAGCCATTGTGACCGTCCATCACGAGGTCGCTCAAGAAGTTCCAGATCTGGATCCTGAAGAGGAGGTGGACAGACTTCACCAGCCTGTGGTAAGAAGGCCGTGAGAGAAACCAGGCAAGGCCCCAGCAGCCCTCCAGTGTCTCGGTTGCGGAGGATGCCACAGGCGCACGGACTGCCGGTTCCACTCCACCATTTGCCAGGCATGTGGTAAGCAAGGCCACATTGCCACCGTTTGTTTGGGTCGCCAGCAGGTGCAAGCTGGGGAAGAATTCCTTCAGAAAGGTAACAGGGTCCCCAGCCAACACAGGGTGGGTTTCTGCGCATCGCATAGAAGCATTTTGTGGACGGGGACACACAAGCCCCTTAAAAAGAAACTTCGCATTGATGTGAAGTTACAAGAGGTTCCCTTATCGATGGAGCTGGACACCGGGTCCGCTCTATCGATCATTTCACACAATACCTTTAAAAGGATTTGCAGTAGTAGTGGCCTTCGTGTCAAACTCAGGCCATTGAACTTAATTCTTACTGACTTTCAAAATTCAAGGGTTAATATAATTGGAGAAGCCACGCTCAAAGTGCAGCGTAAGGCTTTCCAAGGCCTATTAGATGTGGTGGTTGTTGGGGGTGATCGTACGAGTCTAATTGGACTCAATTGGTTCGAGGCCCTGGGAATCCAGGTAACTGGCCTACACAGCCTGCAAACTCCAGGAATTGCAGAAGTCTGCAGAGAGTTTGTGGATGTGTTTAGTTCAGAGCTCGGTTCATACAAGGGGCCTCCCATTGCCCTGCGGTTAGACACAAACATCACACCAGTTAGGATTAAGCCTAAGAGGGTGCCCTTTGCCCTCAAGGGCAAGATTGATGCTGAGCTGAACAAGCTGCTCCAGCAGGGCATCTTGGAACCTGTGGACTCAAGTCCATGGGAAACCCCCATTGTAATGCCTTTAAAGGCTAATGGGGAAGCCTGAATTTGCGCAGACTATAAATGTACTTTGAATACAGCTTTGCAAGAGCATGCATATCCTGTACCAGTAGTGAGTCATATTCTGGCCTCCCTCAAAGAGGGAAAACTGTTTGCAAAGCTTGATTTAGCACAGGCCTATCAACAGCTACCTGTTGATGAGGCAACTGCTGAGGCCCAAACAATAGTGACCCATAGGGGCGCGCTTAAGGTAAAAAGGTTACAATTTGGGGTGAATGTTGCTCCTGGCATATTTCAGAGTGTCATGGAGCACACGCTCAGGGGTATTCTGGGGGTTTGCCCCTACTTCGATGACATCCTCAATGCAGGGGAGTCATCACAGAATTTGGCTGAGAGGTTACAGGCTGTGTTGCTGAGGTTCCGTCAAGCGGGCCTCAAATTAAAAAAAGACAAATGCAAAATTGGAGTTACTTCCACAGAATGTTTAGGCTTTAAAATAGATGCTCAAGGCATCCATCCTGCAGAATCCAAACTGAAGGCCATTCAGGAGGCCCCAAGTCCCAAGTCTAAAAGCAAACTTCAGGCTTTCTTGGGACTTCTTAACTTCTATCATGCTTTTCTTCCCCATAAGGTTGCAGTGGCTGAGCCGTTACACCGCTCTTAGATAAGCAAGCCCCATGGCAGTGAACTAAGGTCCATGACAGGAGTTTTAAAAAGGTCAAGGCCTTGCTCTCATCAAACATGGTATTAGCACACTTTAATGAGCAACTGCCTGTGTGCATCGCTTGTGATGCATCCCCTTATGGGGTGGGTGCAGTACTCAGTCACCTGAAAGCTGATGGGACACAAGTCCCTGTGGCTTACTATTCAAGGACTCTGTCATCTGCAGAGCAGAATTACGCTCAGATTGACAGAGAAGCCTTGGCCATAGTGGCTGGCATAAAGAAATTCCATGATTTCTTATATGGCTGCCACTTCACGGTCTTTACAGACCACAAGCCTTTGCTGGGGTTGTTTACAACGACCAAACAAACCCCACACATCATATCCCCACATATGCTGAGGTGGTCCATTTTCCTGTCAGCATATGACTACATGCTCATTCACAAACCTGGGAAAGAAATGGGCCATGCAGATGGCCTCAGTAGGCTACCTCTCACACAAATAGAGGCAGATCCTGCCCCTGCTGTTAACATTCTCTCCATTCAGGAGTTGCCTGAATCTCCCCTCAATGCTAGCGACGTGGCTGCAGAAACTGCCACTGATCACAAGCTTACACGCGTGCTGACATGGGTGTTGTCAGGATGGCCTGACACGTGTCCGGATACTGAGTTTCAAAGCTTCTGGCAGAGGAAGCATGAGCTTTCCACATTCAAAGGGTGCCTGTTATGGGGTAGTAGAGTAGTTATCCCAGCCTCACTGAGGTCTAGAGTCTTGTTCTCTTTGCATGAGAGACATCCGGGCATTGTATGCATGAAAGCACTTGTGCGCAGCCATCTGTGGTGGCCTGGGCTTGATAAAGCTATTGAGGCCCAGGTGCATGGGTGCCAGGTGTGCCAACAGTCACGTCCTGAAATGCCTCAGGCCCCTGTACACAGGTGGGAGGAGACACAAACCCCTTGGTCAAAGGTACATTTAGATTATGCTGGGCCCTTTCAGGGGCAATTCTTCCTTATCCTGGTGGATAGCCATTCCAAGTGCATAGCCATTCCACCATTCCACCAACGGGCAAGCTGAACGGATGGTATGCACCACCAAAGATGCACTCAAAAGAATCATGCTCGGTAGCTGGCATCACAGGTTAGCGGACTTCCTTCTTGCATACCACATCACACCATGAACTGCCACTGGAAAGAGCCCAGCTGAACTCTGCTGGGGTCGACGCCTCATCATGAAGTTGGACAGACTGCACCCAGACCGGGTGGCTTCACAGGTGTCACAGCCGCAGGCACCTAGGAGACCTCAGGTGGGCGATCCGGTCTGGGCAAGGAACTATGGTCCTGAACATCTCTGGGTCTGTGCGGTTGTATGCAAGGTCTCAGGGCCACTCTCATACGAAGTGGCCTTGGATGATGGACGTGTTATTCGGCGCCATATTGACCAACTGCGCTGGCGGTTGTCCAACAACGTTTCCGCTCCTGGCTCTGCTCTGGGAGGGGAGGAGGACCATAATCTGCATTCTGGTTTACAGTTTCTCAGTTCCAGCAGTGTCTCACAAGCTGCTGAGACTGCTGCTGAGGCTGTTCGGGGGTCATCTCAAGATTCAGCAAGCGCTCCGAACAGGAATTCTCCGAAAGGGGGGTCATCCCGCACATTAGTTATTGCTCCAGACAGGGAGTCTCACCGGGGGTATCCACACAATACAGCAAGTGCTCCAAACAGGGAGCCACAAGAGAGGGGGTTTGCCATAGAGGGGGCTCCTGACTCTGGCACCTCAGCCACATACAAGAGGGACTGGAAATACTGGGGCACGTCTGCAACACAGGCCACTTCCGATGCTGGTCGCAGGCTCGAGGGACAATGTTCCCAAGAGGAGTCCATTGTGGACTTGGAGAATTCCACTCCACTATTGGGCTTGGGGATTTCCACCCCTCCGAGGGAACCTGGCTTGGATTCGGAGGATCCAGCCAGTCAGCAGCGGAGTGGGTGACCTGGAATTCTAAGGCATCAAAGTCCTAGTCTATCGAGCCCACCAGACGGGCAGGTAGGCCAGGCACCATTAAATAGAAGTCCTGGTCTGCCTAGACTGGCAGGTGAGCTGCCAGGCCAGGCACCCTCCCTGACCCTGTGACAGTCACAAAGGGCCAAAGGGCCACCTAAATACCTTAGAGGTTATGTAAGGTTATTATCAGTCCAAAGGCCACCTTACTAGTCAAAGAATTATGTTCCAACTGTGGTGGTTGTAATTATTTTGTTAAAAGTTTATTTGTTATTATTATGATTTAGTATAAAGTGTTCTGCCTATGCGCAGTAAAAGAAACTTGTGTTTAACACTTATCCTGTCCAAGACACCTGTATTGGTATATTGTGCCTTTTTGTGGCGTGTTTCATCCAGGGGGGAGGGTTGTTGTGTCCTGGGCCTGCTGAAGCATTCAGCAGGCCCAGAAATGTTGCAAACGGTCCCTGGCAACCTAAAAACTGCCCAGGACCAGACTGGCTGGCGCCGGACTTGTGCGCATGCGCAAGGTGTGAAAAAAGGTTCTTCCCTATTGGCTGGACTGCCTGGATTTGGGGAGACTATAAAAAGCCTGCATGCCTGCTTGGTAATGAGTGGAGTTGAGGAACAAATAAAGAAGTACTTGTTTACAACATGTGTCTTGCTTCAATGCCGCGAACCCCAAAACATAAAAAGTATAATGCCACTTGTCTGAAATGGTACAGGGTCTCCTGCTTGAGCAGGGGGTTGGACTAGAAGACCTTCAAGGTCCCTTCCAGCTCTATTCTGATTGATTGATTGAATATCCTTGGCAGCAAAGGTACCATCTTTCTCAGAGCAATACATTTGTTGGACATCCCTTTGTTCAATATTACTTTACAGATTGGACTAAGCTCCGAATTTTTTAAAAAACATGGTTGATGCTATAATGGGCCAGTTCATAAAGATAAAGGTTTCCCCTGTCCAGTTGTGTCCCACTCTAGGGGGTGGTGCTCATCTCCATTTCTTAGCTGAGGGAGCCAGTGTTGTCTGCAGACATTTCCATGACCATGTGGCTAGCATGACTATATGTAGAAGTGCACGGAATGCTCTTACCTTCCCACCGAAGTGGGACCTATTTATCCATTCACATTTGCATGCTTTCAAACTGCTAGGTAGGCAGGAGCTGGGGCGAGAAATGGGAGATCACCCCATTGCATGGTGCCTTGGGTCTCGAACCTGGGCTGTTGACTTTCCAGCCAACAAGACCAGTGTCTTAACCGCCGAGCCATCACATCTGTAGTGGGCCAGTTTATACACAATATTAAACCAGAAAGTATAGTTTATAATCTACAAACTTGGATTTATACATCAGGCTAAGTCAAATAAATCACATTATGGGTTTAAGATAAAATGTCTTCCCAGGCTGGACAGGACAACTAATTTGTCAAAAGTGTTGAATTTCTCCATTTGCAAATCCATTGCAGTGATGGTTTCGAACAGTAGCTCATGAAACTTACTGTAATTACCTCCTTTTCCTGCCAAATACAGGTAATCCTCACTTTACAACCATTTGTTTAATGACTGTTTGAAGTTACAACAGCACTGAAAAAAGTGACATGACCATTTTTCACACTTATGACAATTGCAGCAACCCCAGAGTCACATGATCAAAAAAAAATTTCTCTCTCTCTCTCTCTCTCTCTCTGTATAAATCCTGTGCCAAATTGGCAGATATTAATCCTTCCTTCTCAATCAGGGCAGGATAGGATGGAGAGAGAAGCAGAGGGTTGCATACAAAATAAACAGCAGGAAGAAAATGTACCAATTATGTAATCAAGTACAGATAGTCCTCAACCTATGACCACAATTGAGCCTAACATTTCCATTGCCAAGCAAGACAGTTGTTAAGTGAGTTTTCTTCCCATTTTATAAACTTTCTTGCCACTGTTGTTAAGTGAATCTGTGCAGTTGTTAAATTAGTAAACCAGTTGTTAAGTGAACCTGGCTTCCCCATTGACTTTGGTTGTCAGAAGGTCGCAAAAGGGGGTCACATGACTCCGGGACACCGCAACCATCATAAATACAAGCCAGTTGCCAAGTGCCCGAATTTTGATCACATGACCATGGGGGAATGCTGCAACAGTTGTATGTGTGAAAAACAGTTGTTGGTTCCTTTTTTTCAGTGCCATTATAACTTTGAAGTCATTGAATGAATAGTTGTAAGTCGAGGACTTCTTATATACCAAAAAACAAGGCCAAATAAGTTCTGGACTAATAGCCCAAGGAGGAGAAGCTTGATTTCTTTCTCATCTCAGTTTGGTGTCCACAACAGTCCTACAAAAATGTATTCTTGTGTGTGTTTTACCTTTGCAGTCTCTGAGATTTCAACTAACCTCTGATTGCAAGTTTTGTTCAGATCAAAATGCCAAAGGAGTTGGCAGGAAAATAGGAAAGAGCCGGTTGCTTTGTGTGTGAGTGTGCACACACATACATTTGCATCACTCTCTCTCTCTCTCTCTCTCTCTCTCTCTCTCTCTCTCTCTCTCTCTCTCTCTTACAGCCTCCAGTATAGCAGACCAACAGCCTATCAAAAAATGCAGATATTTAAAACTATACAACAAGGGTTAACAACGTAGTGATATTGAAAATGACAAATATTATTGTAGCGGGGACTGCCTGAGAGTGCTTGCAGGAGCTTGACTGGGAAGGAAAAGATTGGGACAGCTGCAGTTGGCTTTGGGTGTGGCTGGCGTGAGTGGAAGGAGGAAGGATAGAAAAGGAAAGGAAAGGAGAAGGCCGGGGTGGTTGGAGTTGAGAAGAGAAGGTCTGGAAGCTTATTTTATTTTTCTATCAAG
>NW_015386488.1:164684-178707 GCF_001527695.2 Protobothrops mucrosquamatus
AACCATTGTGACCGGTTAAGTTCGTGCCTGAAAGTCCTGCTTCAACAAGAAGAGCCTGCCACCCATCAATGCTGCATGAGTTCCGGTTGTAAGACATCTCACCGATCTCTAAAGAACATTACCGCAAGGCTGGACAAGGGGGGTTGTGGCTGGGAGGGCCTGGGCATTGGCGGCCTCTAAAGAGGTAGCGCTACATTATATATAATCAACATTTTTCCAATGAGCCAGAGAAGGGTTTTAAATCATCTAATTAGCAAAATATGAAAGAGAAATGGCCCCATTGATTCAGCACATTGCTGAACAGAAAAGCAATTTCATACAAGTCTTGGGGCCAAAAAAGCAAACAAAAAAAGAAGCTAAAATGCAAACAAACCTTTTCTCCCTAAAGAAAGAAAAAGGAGAAAAGCCACTAAATCTTCCCATTTATTCATTCAAATAAAGTTTGAAAGTAAAAGTTCTGAAATATTAATTTTTCCACTCTAGATGTGATGGGCGCCCAAGTCAAGGCTTTTCCACTTGAAGCATAATATGAACTTCTTTGCCCTAACATTTCAATCAGTTCATGATGAAAACCAAAATATTGCCTATGACTCCTGCACAACTTCAGACTTTCTATTTTTTTTTAAAAAAAGAAATCCCTTCCAATTAAGCGTCCTATCCCATTGAAAATAATATGGAACAAAGGAACATTAAAATGAAGTCCTGCTGCTTTTAACAAAAATATATGGTATATGGCAACAAGTAATTCTAGGAAGGTTGCGCAAAGTCATGTTGACTTTCGCAAAGCTTTGTTAGTCTACCTTTTTAAAAGCTACTTTTCCTCGGCAGGAAGATGTGAGGATCACTTAGAGTTTGCACGTTGTATCACAACATGAGGTGGATGTGTTCAAAATAAACAATTATATTAATGATGCTGTAAACGCCAGACTGTTTTACACTACTGTAATTCTGCTCTATTCTGAGCGGGCTTTTCCAGTAAGTATTACTGGAGAGGTGGGGAGGAAAGGGACACAGTGCTGTTCCCCCAGTCTCTTTATTATCTCAAAGTCCTAAAGGCCCTGGGGCCAGGCTATTTGAAGAACCACCTCTCCCCTATTATATCCACCTGGCCACCAGGATGTTGCAGGTCCCATCTATTAGGGATGTACCATTGGTGGGACCACAAAAAAGTGGTCCTTCTCTATGGGATATTCCCTCAGGGGTGTAATTGGCTTCCACATCATTGCTTTTCTGAAATACCTCAAAGTTGTGGGTTTGCTAGCAGGCCTGGGGACCAGGAATGGAGATGGTACCAATTCAATGATTGATTTGATTGTGTTGCTGCTATCATGGGGGCAGGGATGAAGGGATGGGGTTTATGGGTTTTATGTTATGGATTTTTAATGTTACAAGCTGTCCAAAGTCACCTATATGTGAGTTGGATGGCCATATACATTTATCTATATAACTATGTAAAGCTTTGGGAGAGGTAATCTACAACTTTGTATTATCAGAATGCTAAAAATATCACATCTAAATGTCTGAAGGTTGAATCATGGCAACTGGACAAATTTCTATCAAGCAAGTGGTGGAAATTTTGATCCTGTACTTGGAAGGGATAGAACAGACCCCATATAATTCCCAACAAGGTAGAGCTGTTATTTGCTAAAAGGGTTTTAGGAATAAGGTTAGTTCCATCTTTAGCTCTTTAACTCTGCTTTAAGGGCCAGGTTTGTAAACTGGGAGTTTTCCTTAACTCATAATATTTTCCAGAGCGTCTGCTAAAGGTCCTGGTCAGAAGAGTCTTTGGCCAACTCTGTCTGTCTACCAGTTGCAATAATTCCTGGGCTGTAGTCAGAAGAGGCTGACTACATGACAACTACTGTTTAGATTCCTGCAATTTACTCTCCGTGAGGTCACCCTTGAAGACTATTTGGAAGGTACAGTTTGAACAGTGTACGATCACTTGACTATGAGCCAACAGCGTGCAGCAGCCGCCAAAAAAGCTAATACAATCCTGGGTTGTATAAACAGAGGCATAGAATCAAGATCACGCGGCTTCTGGTTTGCGATCGTGGTGCAGGCGGATGTGCGGGGCGATCGCTCTCCTTGCCGTCCGGTTTTCTCCCGCTGGGGGAACCTTAAAATGGTCGGAAGTCGCCCTGGAGGGATGACGAGTGTGAAGAGAATCCCCAAGTGATCGCGGAAGGGCAGCAGCCCTCCCATTTGATCTGGGGCAGCTCTTCTAACTGAAGGGGAAAAGACCGCCCATCAACATGGCCCGTCACTAAGCTGCTACCAGCCAAAGCCAAAATTACAAACAAGCACTTTGAAAGCAATGCGGAGGAGTTGGGTGAGACTCTACCTTCTCTATACCCCAAGTAACTCTCCTGTTAAAAGTTTTTTGAAATTCTTCCCCTTCTGAGGAGAGAGGGAAGGGAACTGTCCCTCCACACACACCCTCTAAAATGGTGGCATTTGACTACCTGGGAAAACAAAGCATTGAAAAGAATAACAATATAATTGGATTTACATTTTGGGGGGGAATCTGGGGACCCAAAAAGTTCCTACTCTTACTGGGACCTGCTATGTTTTTACTTGTAAAAAAGAAGAAAGAGAAAGAAGAACTTAAATTGGATAAAAACCTAGCCGAGGATTTGGAAAAAGACTTTAAATGCTATTGGGGACATCTGGTGGCAAAGCTTGGTAAAGCAATCTATTATTTTTATTATTCTTGACAAGTGACTTGCTCACAGCCCAGATCTGACCTTGGCACTATCTAAGAGAGATTATAAGCTGAAAGAACAGCTGGACAGTGAAATTGGTTTTTAGGAACTATGGAGGTGTACACCTACTGACTCTTGTTTAATAAATAGCCTTCACTAATGGACCATCTATAACTATGTCAGAAATGGAGGAAGACCAGCAACAGATGTCGCTTGACTACAAACTTATACTTGAAAAAATTCTTGAAGCCACCGAGATAATCAAACTCAGACTGAAAGATCAAAGTGCCAGTTTAAATCTACAAAGCGAAACCCTGACTGCAACTAAAGAACCTACAACCCAAAAGACAACAGAAGCAGAAGAAATTAATATCAAGATGGAGGGCTTTGAAGATCAACAAGTACAGCTTACTGAAAACTTAGACAATCAAATAACAACTACAAAATTGGACATGGCTTTCTACCTAAACCAGAAGAAACCTGAGGAAGAAGAAGACCAGATCGAATTGAAGACAACTATACTAGAGCAAATACGGGGATCTGAGCCATTAGGACACGGGTCGGCAACCTGCGGCTCTGGAGCCGCATGTGGCTCTTTGAGCCTTCTCCTGCGGCTCCCAGCCTCCTCTGCCATTTGCAGAGAGAGAGACAGAGACAGAGAGAGGCACTTGCATTTCCCTTCTCTCTCTCTCTCTCTCTCTCTCTCTCTCTCTCTCTCTCTCTCTCTCTCTCTCTCTCTCTCTCTCTCTCTCTCTTTCTCTCTGTGTGTGTGTGTGTCTCTGTGTGTGTGTCATATGTCTGATTAACGAAACACTAAAAAGGACTTTCAGGCATATTTTCTCCTAAAAGCATTTATTAATGTTACAGATACGTCAGCACAATATGGAGGAATGCTTAGATCTGCTTCTCTTCCGTACGGATAACATTCCAAACATTTCCACTCCCTTATTGTAGGGTTATGGTTCACATCTTCCAATCAACTTGGAAGATGTGATTTACTTCCGGTTTCTTTCTCCCGGGCTATCCTTATGCTCCTCCCTCTTTCCTGGTTGCTGGTTTAACTATATAAATACCAGACAGTTCTGCACATTGTCAAAGCAAGAATATACAGTATTTGCAGCGTTGACAGTGTGCATGTAAAAAAGAGAGTAGCCTCACGCTGTTTCGATGAGCTGACAAGCTTATTGCGCGGGGCTCCTCCTTTGCTGCATCTTTGCAGGAAGCAAGAAGCAGGAAGGGCAGGAGAGAGCCAGCCCAATAATGTGTGTCAGCTTGTTGGAGAAGAGCCTGAAGCCAGCTTGCCAGGTGAGCAGAAGATCGGAGAGAGGGAGAGAGGGGGGGAGAGAGAGAGGGAGAGAGAGAGGGGGAGAGAGAGAGGGGAAAGAGGGAGAGGAAAGAGAGAGAAAGAGAGAGGGAGAGAGAGAGAGAGAGAGAGAGAGAGAGAGAGAGAGAGAGAGAGAGAGAAAGAGAGAGAGAGAGAAAGAGAGAGAGAGAGAGAGAGAGGAAAGAGAGAAAGAGAGAGAAAGAAAGAGAGAGGGAGAGGAAAGAGAGAAAGAGAAAGAGAGAGAGGAAAGAGAGAGAGAGAGAGAGGGAGGGAGAGGAAAGAGAAAGAGAAAGAGAGAGAGGGAGAGGAAAGAGAGAGAAAATGAGAGGGAGAAAGAGAGGGGAAAGAGAGAGAGGGAGAGGAGAGAGAGAGAGAGAGAGAGAGAGAGAGAGAGAGAGAGAGAGAGAGAGAGAACTCATGCACAGCAGCCTCTATTTCTTTTTAATTAAACTCTTCAATGAAGCTGCCCACCCCTTGCATGTGCACGCGCACGTGGAACTTTGTGGCTCCCAGTGTTTTCTTTTATCTGGGAAATGGGTCCAAGTGGCTCTTTGAGTGTTTAAGGTTGCAGACTCCTGCACTAGGGCGACAACTTAATGATTATAAATGGGCCAGTCCCTCCAGAAAATTGACAACTAGATGGTCTCCTTTAATTCACGTAACATGTACAAGAATGAAGTGAGATCTATCTGATTATCTAAAAGCATTGGTATAGAAGACTGGTTGGCATAAAAAGAAAGCTAGAGTTAGGTTTTAAAAATGGGGTCGTTTGGGGCTTCCGGTGGAGATTGCTGCAGGGAATGGCGGCATTTTCTAGCCGCCCTCCTGGGGCTGCGTCAGAGCCGGCAAGAAGCAGCGATCATCAGCTGCTTCTCGGCTTGGAACCTCGTCCCTCAGGCGAAGAGGGAGGGGTGAGCATGTCCGGATAGAGATAGAGCTCCATCTCTCCCCCCTTTCTCCATGGGGGGGTTGATAGGTGTGAGTTCTCTCAGAGTCTGGACTTTCTCCGCACCCTATGGTGCCTTTGTTCCTCTTCGGAAGAACAAAGCTAACTGCAGCTTTCACTTCTGCTATTTGAAGTTTTTTTGAGAGTGAATTTACAAGCAGATGGAATTGAACAGGAGGAGGGGCAATCAAAGGTGATATAAAACTTTAACTCAGAGAATATTAAAGCATCTTCCTTATTTTTTTCTTTTTAAATTTAAGCAAGAAGAAAATGGCTGCTGAATTGCCATTTCTTTGTATCAGAAGGCATTGCTAAGAAATTTTTTTTACTTTTCTTCCGGTTGTTGAATGGACAGAGATGTATTGTAAAGATTTTTTCAGTTTATTGAAAGTATAAACTTTTTTTTCTTTTATTTTATATAATGAAAATGGTTTAAAAGATACTGGAATCTCTGCCTTTTTTTTAAAGCTGTGATTTTATCTTCAGCTAAACTTTGCAACAGATTAAATTATGTCTACACGTTTACTTCACCCATCAATTACACTTAAAGATGTACAGGACATTTTGAAGCAGATAATACAAGAAATTTTTACAGATTGTATGGAGCAGTGGGCAGATGAAAAGGTTGAAGGGATGGAAGAAGTAGAATTGATTCAGAATGATCGGCTACAATATGGAGACATGAAGCCTGTCTTGAGAAGAGGACTGAATGACATACAGGAAAAGTTGAGAGAGAAAGTTGCAGCGGACCGGGTGGTGATTCTGGTGTGCGACCCTGGAGAAATTTTGAGAGAAAAAGCTTATAGCCTTTATTTAGGGGCCGCACGTCAGAGAAATCCACCTAGAGATGTTGCTGTTTGTTTTTCTAGAAGGTCCTGCTATAGTGAAGCTACACAAGCCTTTTATCAACAGAGTTTTCAGTTAACAATGAGACTTAGAAGAATGGAAGGAACGTTTGAACAAAGAATGCATATAAATGTAAGAAGAAAGAGTAAATTGGATTTTATAATGTACTTATCCGCTCTAGAACCGGCGAAAGGAGTGAACTTTTGACTTGGAACTTTTGACGTGATTAATGATTTGAATTTGGAAAGATTATTTAAAACAATATAAAAATGAGGTGATGAGTTTGTAACAAATTTAATGAGTGTATTTGAATATTGGAGGTTTCTTTTAAGGAATCATTCATTATGAATGATTGAAATAGAGTTTTTATTTAATTTAGAAGGATGAAGTAGAGTTTATATAAGGAGAATTTCTAAAAAAAAAAAGTTAAAGACTTTATTTATTATTTGAAATAATATAAAAATGAGATGATGAGTTTGTAAGTAATTTACTGAAAGTATTTGAATATTGGAGGTTATTAAATGGATTTAAAGTTTGCTGATTTGGGAATATGTTATCAGAATTCATTATAAAAAAAAAGAAGAGAGAATATTTTATTACTTTGGGAATATGTTATCAGAATACATTATAAAAAAAAGAAAGTGAATATTTTATTATTTGAAGTATCATTTTAAAGGAGTATTTGAATTAAAGATTGAGATAGAGTTTATATAAAAGAATTTATAAAACTAAAGATTGTATGATTAAATGGGTTTAAAATATTTGAGAATTCTATTGGAGATTTGGGAAATAATTTGCAATTTATTATTATATTTGATAGGTATATAAGGGAGATATAATTTTCTGGAGTAAATTTAATAGGTTTTTATGTAACAGAAAAAGTTTATTTTGTAACTATTTTGATTGGGGATTATGGAAGATTTGAATTAGGAAATGTATAGCAGTAAGATAATTGGTTGTTTTTCTGGAAATGGCAAAGATTAATTTTAGATATTTGGGTTTAGGGAAGATGGATAGAATATATGTTTAGAGGTTATATGTATGTATGCTTATATTTGATTTTTTATTTGAGTTAAAGTATGTTTATATTTGATTGCTTTATATTTGGGTAGTAATATTTAGACTTGGGAAGGTGCATGTTTAACCCTGTAATCAATTCTGGGAAGTCCGGGGGGGGAGGGGGTTAGAGGGAGGGTAGAGAAATAAAATTATTATGAGTATTATGTAGTAAAGTAGTAAATTAGGAGTACTGATGTATGGAGAAATATAGAAGGCGCTCGGTTAGCACCTCCAAACCGTGCCCAAAGAGAGGGAGAGGAAGAGGAGAAGAGAGAGGAGGGAAGTAGGTAGGTGGTAGAAAAGGGATGGATGCGGGGAGGGGGTGCTGCCGAGCTGATGCTCGGCTAGCACCCTAAACCGTGTTCGTAGGAAGAGGAAAGGGAAGGAGGGGGGATGTATAGGGAGGTTGGAGGAGAAAAGGGTGGGAGCGGGGAGGGGCTGTTGCTGGGCTGTTCTAGCTCGGTTAGCAGCTCCAAACCGTTTCCAAAGGGAGGAGAGGAGAAGAGAGAGGGAAGTAGGTAGAGTAGAGGGCGGATGCGGGGAGGGGATGCTGCCGAGCTGACGCTCAGCTAGCGCTCTAAACCGTGTCCGTAGGAGGAGAGGGAAGGAGGAGGGATGTGTAGAAAGGTTGGAGGAGAAAAGAGGGTGGGCGTGGGGAGGGGGTGCTGCCGGGCTGTTTTGTGTATGTCTATGTTTGAAGGAAAATCAACAATATTGAAGTTGTATTAATGTATGTTTATATTTGTATGGGAGGGGTTATTTTGAAATTAATAAAAAAATTAATAAAAAATGGGGTCGTTTGATTTATTAGAGAGGATCCTAAAGTCTTAACTAATGGGCTAAAGGGAGATTTTAAATGAGGGGAAATTTGATTATTATATTTAAAAATTGTTGGAAAATAATAAAAAATAAGGGATTAATTGGTGTAATATTGAGGATTTAGACTTACAAGGGAAATGAAAATTAACTATTAGGAAATAACTTTGAATTATTGTTTAGCCCAGACAATATAGGTGATGGACTTGAGATAACAAAGGATATTCCATTATTAAGTGGTTATGTACTAGGATGAGAAATAGAAAATATTTGTAAATTAAAATAAGAATATATTTAAGTAAGTAATATGTGTATTTTAGATATTATAACTTTTATGTAGTGAGATAAAGGAAATTTGGGTTGCCCGAAACTTAAATACTATGGATATTAAAGGTTAAATTGGAGTACTGTAATTAAAAACTAAAAATTAGGTAAAACTTAAAAACAGAATATGGATATGTATAAGCAAAAAATGTATTGATAAATGTGATAATGAAGTTTTAACTGAGTTTGATACAATTAGAAATTTATTAGCTTAAATATGATATAGCAAATGTTAAGGGAAATAGAGAAGAAATATTTGATGATGTAACCTGAGATATGTACTAAAGATTTTGTTATTGAATTATTGACCAACACAATCACCACGTTGCTTTCCAAATACTTAAATGTGAAACTGGAAAACTAATTAAATATTATTAAAAAAAAGAATCAAGATCACGCGAAGTATTAGTACTGCTTTATAAAACCCTAGTAACATCACACCTGGAATACTGCAACCAATTTTGGTCACCATACTACAAAAAAGATATTGACACCTTGGAAAAAGTTCAGAGAAGAGCAACTAAAATGATCAAAGGCTTGGAGACTAAAACATATGAAGAACGGCTGCAAGACTTGGGTTTGGCTAGTCTAAAGAAAAGAATAAACAGGGGCTTTATGATAGCAGTATTCCAGTATTTGAGGGGCTGCAGCAAAGAAGAGGGCATCAAACTATTCTCCAAAGCACCAGAGGGCAAGACAAGAAACAATGGTTGGAAACTGACCAAAGAGAGAAGCAATCTGGAATTGAGAAAGTTCCTAACAGTGAGGACAATTAACCAATGGAACAACTTGCCTCCAGAAATCATGGGCTCTCCATCACTAGAGGTTTTTAAGAAGAGACTAGATGGTCACTTGTCTGAAATAGTATAGGTTCTCCGGCTCGAGCAGAGGGCTGGACTAGAAGATCTCCAAGGTCCTTTCCAATTCTATTCTATTCTATTCTATTCTATTCTATTCTATTCTATTCTATTCTATTCTATTCTATTCTAGAATGACCCCTATGATGCAGGATCTTCTTGGCTCAGTTTAAGTTTCATACAACCATATGAGGCTCAGAGCCTCTTTATCTGTGGGAGCATCTAACCCAGTTACAATCAATCCACATGATGCTTACAAGCTCAGGTTTTCACACATTTCTCTCTCTAGAAAGTTAGCAGGGCAAGGGCCTCACAGATGACCTTATCAGTCACTGCATCCTACTTTGGTACAACTTGCACACCAAAATCAGGATGGCCTTTTCCTTGTTACCCTTAGGGAGAGTTGTGGCAACCATACTTTTCTTGCAAACCTTCATATAGGGAAGTCACACATAATTGAGAGACTTTGATCCAGGATCAGCATTTAGATCAGGGGTCCCCAACCCCCAATCTATGGACCGGTACTGGGCCGAGGCATGCCAACAACCAGTCTGCACAAACAAGCAAAGCCCCATCTGTGGGATGCAGGCAGCACACAAAACCATGCCGTCTCTGATCTGTGGAAAAACCTTTCTCCATGGAACTTGTCCCTGGTGTCCAAAAGGATGTTTTAGTGACTATGGATCAGCCACCTAGAATGCATGAAGTTACCATGTAAATGTATAAATAACCGGAGTGAATGACTACATCGCCTTTTGAGGCACTACTGAAGGGTGAATGTCACACAATGGCCCCATGCCCTGAACTGTTTGTACATCCCTTACTCCCCCTCCCCTGGCAATTGCTGCCCCTGAGCAGGCAGTCCTGAAGGGATGGCAAAGTGAATACTTTTGGGGAGCCATCAAAAAAGAATAGGAAGGATGAAAATAAACTTCTGTGCTGTGCATGATTCTGTCACTCTCCATTAATCGCTGGGAATGAAGCTGTAATGGTTCTTTTGGTGCAATGGTTCATTGTTTTCTTTGTTTTATATATGAGGAATTTACATGCAAAGCAGTTCTGAAAGCCATTGGAAAAAGTTTCTTTTCAGGCTATTGAGAGGCAGGAAAGTAGAAATAGTTGCCGCTTTGTGTTATTTCTACTTTTTTTCTTTTCTTAACTTTCAGCTTTTTGATGGTTTATTATCATCAGGGGCATTGGTGCTATTGTTTAGAAATGCATAGTGTGCAATTGCACATTCGTTTTTTGTTCTTAAGTCTTTCAGGTTCTTTTCATCTGAGGTTCCTGACCAAACAAGTCTGTTTACATTCTGGTTTTCCATTTTCCTGGTTTCAGTTTGCTATACTGCCTAAATGGCTACTGTTTTAATTTTTTTTAATTAATTCACTCAATGTACAGGTAACCTTTGACTTACAACCGCACTTGGGATCAGAATTTTCATTGCTAAACAAGGAAGTTGTTAAGTGAGATTATACAACCTTTTATGCCATGGTGGAGCATGATGGCTTGTGTTGTTAGGACACTGAGGTGACAAGCAGCAAGCATGTGTCTGAGACCTGAGTGCTGCCATTGGAGGGGTTGAGCTCCCGTCCTTCACTCCAGCTCCTGCTGGGGACATGAAAAAAGCCCCCAACTGGGCATCCCCAGGGCAACAGTGATGTCACTGGCTAATCATTTCAATCCAGAAGCACCTGGTGTTTCTGACACAAGTGCAGCAACACAGGAAGAAATCAGCCCATTAGTTAATAACTGCTGGTCCAGGATCTACAAATGGGTAGAATCTGGGAGTGAAATCATTGGTAAAACTGGGGTTAATCTCAGACCTCGAATTTAATGACCTTTACTTGATAATAGTGTTTCAAAATATGCCAAGCTTCCGCATTCCTTCTGAATGGATTCTGGGAGGATGTCTTGAAATCTTGCCCTGATGACACTCCAATTGGTATCATGCCAGGCTTATCTTGTTGCAACCTGGCCTGGAACAGCTCATCCCAGGAACAAGCTCTGATTAGTAAGTTTTGTTATGCAGGGTATAGTTAGAACGCAGGCAGAGAACCCAGTGACTCGAATGATTGGACACTGGGCAGGAGGTTAGCAAGCCCATGCTTGAGACCCGGATGCTGCCCTGGGGTAGGTTGAGCTCTTGTCCTTTATTCCAGCTCTTGCATGGGAACATAAAAAGAACCCCCAACTGGGCGTCCTCAGGGCAATGGTGATGTCACCAGCTAATCCTTTCAACCCAGAAACACCTTAGTGCTTCCGACACAAGTGCAATGAATGCCATGGTTGTCACACAAGTCACAGCAGTTCTTCAGTGAATCATGTGGTTGTTAAGTGAATCTGGATAAGTCTCTCAATTTCCTAA
This sequence comes from Protobothrops mucrosquamatus, assembly GCF_001527695.2. Lineage (NCBI taxonomy): Eukaryota > Metazoa > Chordata > Lepidosauria > Squamata > Viperidae > Protobothrops > Protobothrops mucrosquamatus. Next base: position 175,927 of record NW_015386488.1, read on the forward strand.
TTTGAGTACTGTCAAAGTCTTACGGAATATAGTAGCTCCCCATAGCTCCTTTAAGGTTATGGGAGTCCTCACAGCACCACCAACCCATGTTTGTTACCCAGTGAACAGTACAAACATGAGCAATCCAACATTCATTTCCAAATGAAAAGAACTTTGATTTGGCCACTCTGCCTGTGAAATGGGGACTTCTGGTTTCTGGCTGATAAGCTTGTTTTAAAATGGCAAAGAGAATCAGTGTTATACTGACTGTTTTCTCCAGGTTGTCCATATCAATAGAAAAGCTCCCCACACTCTGGGTTTATGGCTTGAGAAGTGTCAGGTGCATCGTTGGCAAAGAGAATGTAAGAGGTGATGTGTATTCATTTGTATGGCTTATCCAGCATGAGCATTGTGCTTTGGGCAAACAACCACAACTTGAAATATTCCTAAGAAAGACAGAGAAAAAGAAGCCAGCCCTTGATAAATCTGCAAGGTTTACACAGCTTTATTACACTCACAAAGGACCCCTAGATGTGGCTTTTGTTTCAAAGCAGAGATGACTTGGGCTGTTGTTATACTCATTCATCTCTAAAGCTGGTTTCCAAATTCGAAATGAATATCCAACAGGTGATCTGTTCACTCTTTCCATCCCTGGACAATATTTTTCTTTTTCCTAATAGGTGAAACCATTAGCATTCAAATGTTCTCATTCACACACTATGGTTGATTTTGAAATATTGTCGTTTTTCCTTCATGATATCAACACAAAGTAGTTCACGCTCTATTTAAAAGAGAATTGGCAACTTTCATGCTACAAACATTGTATCAGACACAATATTATGCATTAGTTATGCAAAGCACCATTAGCTGTCATTTTCCCAAAAAAGCAAGAACATGAGCAAATAGCAATTAAAAAAGAGATTGGTTCAAGTTATTAAAACTGGTTTCATATACCCAAAGCAGGAATTTGTGTCATGTGCAAGACACTTATGTGCTGATGTTTACCTTCACTGGTAACTATTAGTTAACTATTTCAGTACTCCTGGGATTTTTATTAATGATATAAAACCTTTATCAACATAACAAGATTCGTAAGACCTGAAAGGAAGAATTTCCAGAGTTGAATTGGCAATAAAAATGGTAACACCTGCTAACCTTTTAAATTTGTCATTAAGTAACTGTAAACTTTTAGTGACCACATCGAGAGACCTTGTCTAGGGTGATCTAACTACAACCAGGCCTTTCAAGACTTCCAATCATCCAAAGCACTGTTATCAAGTCCACATCTTCTTCTGCTCTTGAGGGGTCCTTGGTGCTCTCTGAGCTTGGTTGTTTTCATTGCAGACATTTCATTACCCAAACTAGGAAACATCATCGGTGCTGTTACCTAGTTTGGATAATGGAACGTCTGCAAGAAAACAGCCAAGCTCAGAGAGCACCAAGGACCTCTCATTTCAACCCTGAGCTACAAATATTCTCCTTTATTGGTTCTTCTGTTCTTTCTTCCCACCTTCCATAGAATTATAGACCTCTCAAGAGAATAAATTTGTGGACTAAATTGTTCTGATAATACAGCATGTGCATTCTCATACAGATGGGATCTGCATAGCTTTTATTCCGTTTTAAGATATTTTCTGCTATGTTTCATTCATCAAAACAGAAAGGGACATCAATCATGCTTAGTATGGATAGACTTTGTCTGTTTATTTTATTGTATTATTTTTACAGTTTTTGTAATTGATTGATTATGTGCCATCAAGTTGGTGTCAACTCTTTGACTATACAGATTTTCTCTATGATGATCTAACTTGGCCCTTTAGGTCTTCTAACAATGTACCCATTATCCTTGTGATTGACTTAATACCTTGCTGCTTTTTCCTTCCACCTTTCCCAGCATTAGAGTCTTCTCCAGAGAGCTAAGTCTTTGCATAATGTGTCTAAAATAGGACAATTTGAGCCTAGTCATTTTTGCCTCAAAAATGGGTTGGGTTGATTTCTTTGATGATCCATGTATTCTGCAATCTTTGTAGACCATCCTAATGCTAAACCTCTGTATGATGTACAATGAGGCAAGCAAAACAAAAAAGGCATACAAGAATAACAAAACAGAACAAAGCATGCACACAAGATGAAGTGCCCAAATAAATCAAAGTTCAGTTGAACAAGGAACAAAAATATTTTCCATATATGGAACCATTTTCTCCCATGAAATTTCTTCTATATCATACAATTTCTCATAGTAGTCTTTAATTATCTTTTTTATTTCTTCATTTTTAAATTGTAAAGAGCCTTTTCCCTGTATTAGATGGTTTATCAGTTTTTTCTCCTGTTTTTTAAGTTTATAGGATAGCCATCTTCCTGGTTTATTTACATTTTCAAAAAAGATGTAGCTATAAAATATATGGCAAAAAAAAAACCAAAGAAAAAAGACAATAACACATACTGTTAAGGGAAGAATTTTAAAAATTAGAATTAGAACTACAAATAAATCCACAAAAGAAAATACTGAAAAAACAAATGGAAATAATAAAACATAAATTAAATTTAATGGAATCAGAAAAATTGGCTCAGCAAATTAAAAAAGTAAAAGGGAACAAAAATATTTTCATTGCTTTGTGAAAAGCAAGTGGGGAAAAGGCTTCATGTGTCTCATTGCCTCATCCAAACCCCGTGGATTTTTCTACAGAAATCTCTTGAACCATTTGGATCAAATGAGCAGAATGGATCTTGGCTTGTCTTTTGCAATTCCCAATAACGCTGAATAAGACACTGCTGAAATTCAGTAGCCCACCAACAAATTGC